>NW_020172316.1:5114444-5177479 GCF_003031525.2 Neophocaena asiaeorientalis asiaeorientalis
TTTAAAAAAAATAAAAAAAACCTTGAAACAAAAAAAAAAAAAAAAAAAAAAAAAGACCTCATTAAAAAATGGACCAGAGACCTTAACAGACACCTAACCAAAGAAATACAGATGGAAACAGCATCTACACACCTATTAAAATGGCCAAAATCTGGAATACTGACAACACCAAATGCTGGCAAGGATGTGGAGCCACAGGAACTCTCATTCACTGCTGGTAGGAATAGAGAATGGTACAGCCACTGTGGAAGACAGTTTGACAGTTTCTTACAAAACTAAATATACCCTTATTATATGATCCAGCAATGGGTACTCCTTGTATTTACCCAAGGAAGCTGAAAACCTATGTCCACATAAAAACCTGCACACAGACATTTATAGCTCTTTATTTATAATTGCCAGAACTTGGAAGCAATCAAGATGCCCTTCAGTAGGTTAATGGTAAATAAACAGTGGTACATCCAAACAACAGAAAATTATTCAGTGCTTAAAAGAAATGAGCTAACAAGACACTAAAGGACATGAAGCAATGTTAAATACATATTACTATGTGAAATAAGCCAATATGAGAAGGCTACATAACATATAATTCCAGCTATTTGACATTCTGGAAATAGCAAAGCTATGGAGACAGTAAAAAGATCAGTGGTTGCCAGGTGTGGGGTTGGGAGGGATGTATAGGGAGAGAACAGAGAATTTTTAGAGCAGTGAAAATACTCTATATGATATTATAATGACAAAAACATGTCATTGTACAATACATTTGTCTCAACTCACAGAATGGATAACACCAAGAGTGAACCCTAGTATAAACTATGGGTTTGGGTGATTACGATTTGTCAATGCGGGTTCATCAATTACAGCCAATATTCACTCTGGTGAGTGATGTTGATAATAGTGGAGGGTGTGCATGTGTGGAGGCAGGGAGTATATGGGAAATCTCTGTATTTTCCTCTCAATTTTGCTATGAACCTAGAGTTGCTCTAAAAAAATAAAGTCCTTTAAATATATGTACATATATACACATACATATATATATACATATATATACACATACACATTATATACATATATATAACATATATCCTGAGTTCACACTGGAGCTTTTTATTCAAACTGAGAGCTATTAAATATTTACTGAAGCTTACATCTCTATCGTCTTTTCTCTCGTGCTGAAAATCCTGGTGCTTAACGACATAAGTGCAATTATTCATTTGCTTTATTCTGTACTACACACAAAGCTATCTTAGAATAATACCAATAGTATCAACAATACAACAATGTAATCTGTGGAAAGTTTGGCATGTTTGCGATTCTTCTTCCTTCTTGTCCCACTAAGAAACTATTCTTGCATTTTTATGTCATTCTAAATTGTTTCTGTATAGTTATGCTACCTAATAAACATACCTTTAGCTTTATTGATTTCATTTAACGATTAATATAAAATATTAATATGCTTTCAATGTTAAATTGACAACATAAACTGTGTTTAAGTAATCAAACATCTATCTCTGCTCTTCCCACACTTATTTCTTCATTCTCAGTGGTCCATTCTACCTTTTCTCCCCTTCCATCCCCCTATATGACCATAACATTTTGGTCTAAATTGAGACACTTTTAAGAGTGAAAAGGAATTGTATTAATAACTACACCTTGGATACAAGTATAAATTGGGACTATTTAGGGCAAATTTATAGTACTAAGGATCAACACTTTTTTACTATGATAGTTTATGCCTACCTGTATAGTCAGAACAAAGGTAACTTTAGAACAATAGACAGGCTTTTCCAATTGCAGACTCAAGGTTGCAAGTTTATAGACATATAGGCTCTCAAATCTCTAGAGGAAGATGTAGAAAAATAAGAACTTACTGAAGTAAAGCAATGTGCATCCTACATTATTACGGCAACAAATCGATAATGGTATTACAATAAAATCTGGTGTAATCACATTTTCCTTCTTTGGTATTGCAGCATTAATCTCTGTCTCATGGGGGATGGGATGAATCACAGGATATATAACGGGATGCAGAATATTCTGTCTGTTATAGTCAAGACAGTGGGACTGGTAATTACTGAAAGTTTTCATTACTTAACAATTGCCTGTTGCTTTTTTCAGCCCCTTGAACAGCTTAAGTATTCACACCTCAGAGCCCCCAAACCCACACCCGTGCTATTGATATCGTACATTCCAAAAATTTTCCTTCATCCTTTCCTTGTGCCTTTGCTACTGGCTGAAAGGCTTGGAGCATCCAGGCATGGCTTTGACGTTGAAATATCGAACCAACAAAACCTGGTACCACCCGAGGGCCAGACTGAGGGATCAAAAATGGGCTGGAAACGACTCTCTTGTCACCTCAGTAAAAGTGTGGGAGAAGAGAAGCACATACAGCGGGTTTCCCTAGATTTATTTCTTCTATAATCAAGAAAGAATCCATTAACTTACAGAGGAATAAAAGGCAAATGGCTTTTTTCAAAATATCAAATCTAGCTAAAGTTTTATTTTAATACTTCCCAACTGCCTTGGGGTAAGTTCAGTAGCTCTTGTTATGCTGTTAAACTTATTATTCTCTATATAGTCTATAAGATGGATTTCCAATTTTCTCTTTTAAAACTGTTGGTTGTAATTTGCAGAAATAATGGCTCTAAATATGCAAAGATCTTTATGAATAAACACTTCACCAGCAAGAAACATCTCTAAAAGGTACATATAATGTTTTCTCACTGCATGCCTATTTATTTTTATTATGAGTATATCATGGCCTTGTGTTCAAAAACACATATTGCAAAAATGAGATTGTATAACCCTACAAGTAAACTCTCACATTATAATCAGCACAAACATTCACTAAGGCGAAACACGCAAAGAATTTTTCAAATGAATATTCCAGCTGAGAACTGGAGCTCGAGAACTAGATATACTGCTAAGCATTCAAGCAGTAGTCAGTCTTATCAACCAGTTGTTTTGTGATTCTAGGAAAGAATAAGGAATATCTATAATATCTGGAGAGAACCCAAATCGCCAAATGATACTAAATAACCACATAAACAACACCTGATTTCTAGAAGCAATGGAAAGAAACCCAGGCGAGCAGTTAGTTTAACATCCATTTTAAGCCTTCTGTAAACAATTTCCGTAATCTTTCCTGAACCTGCTTCTGCAGCATTCATTCGTATTCTTTTGCTGTCAGGCATCTGGTGCCTCTGTGATAGATATTAAATACCTTAAGGGAGACAGATCTCACTAGTATGCAGCAAGCAGATGCAGTGGCTCACATAAGCCAAAGCCCTGTTGAGAAACCTGCAGGCAAAGCCTCAAGAATGATGGGTCATAGCTGCTGTCTGAGGATAGACTCTCGGTGAAAGTAAGGTGCAATGTTAGCCTTGTATCCCCACTCAAACACACGGGCCACACGATCCTTAAGATGACGAGGTTGGATTCCCAAGTACCTACCCTAACTCCAAATGGGAGTCTGAAATTGTCAATACCTTGCACATTTCAGACGCTTAGGCTACACAATATGGAGGTAAGCATATCGGGTGGGTAAGTGCACATGATACGCGTATGAGGAAACAGTATTCATCTATCCACTTAACACACTGATTTGTCATTTATTTATTGAGCATCCTACGTGCCACTGTCTCATTCCCAAATTACCATACATTCAATCCCTCTTCTGAGTCTTCTGGTTTCTAAACTTTGCGGAGGGGAGCTACAACTTCAGTGGTGTTCAATTCCTTGTCATCAGATGTAAGTCTAGAAAAAAACTGTACTTTATAAACCTAGGAAAGCTTTGGAAATTCTTAGATAAAGAATCTTCATTTCTGGCTTGTTGGGAAAAAAATGTTAGCAGTTTATCTGAAGATGGAAAAGGTCCTGTCACATTTCTGAGACAAGCAGATCACAAAACAGAGATGCACAGTTTTGTGTGTGTCTTTGCTATCTAGAGTCCCTACCCCGAGCTATTTACACGTAAAAAGTTAATATTCAGGATAGTGATAAAGTATCAAAGCAGTTGTCCTGCTTGAGATATAACTTGGCACCCTTGGAATAATCAACTCTCTATAAAGTATGCTAATAAAGCTATATACTTTGTACTTTAATAAAGCATACATTGGATAATAACAATTCATATATTGCATTGCACACAATAAATTGTATATTACATAAAGCAACTGAAAAGCTTTAGCTTACATATGAGGATGTTTCCTTAGTGGATGGGTCAGAATAACCATTGTTTTGAGACATATTGCATCTCAATCAGCTGTAAGGTATCATAAGTAATTAATTACTGATAGTAGACAAAATACCAAAATATGTGGAAGACTTGCCTTTATAATAAATTACAGTTGATTCAAGGTTATCTCCACGTTAACATTCTCAAATTTGTCTTGGCATATGCTTTCTTGAGTGTGAGAGAAAGGGGTTAAAGGAACTGGACAGAGAATGTGACATGCATGTGACTTTCATTCTCATTTGTGTCATGAAGTAAAGGCTTGAGAATTGCTTGTTTAAGCAAAATGAGAAATAGCCTAATAAAATTAGGGTAGCCATGTAATTCATCAAACAAACTGGGACACTTCTGAGAATAAAAGGGGGAGCTATTTTTAATTATACTTGGTCATAAATGGCTAAGTACTTGAGCTGCAAAGTTAGAGAAAACAAGATTCAATCCCAGTTCTTCCACATATTAGCTACATGATATTGGAAAAGTTATTCTCTCAGCCTGTTTTCTATCAATAAAATGGGCTTACTAATTGCTACCTCATGAAGGCACTTTGTCAGTGAGATGCCAGGGAGGAGACAGAAACCTCATAATTATTTGAATAAGAATTATTAGCCTTAACAGGGGGTTGGAGGTAACAGAGGACTGATTACCTGTTACCCGTTACTGGAGGTAACAGAGGGCTAGCAAGAAGTAAAGAGAACTCCACAGAATGCAGCAATAGCAGTTCCTAAGGAGCAGTTACTACCTGAAGGCTGAGATACAGCACCCAGGGCAGAACAATGGAATGTGCTGGCTGCAGAGTAGCCTGAGAAGATACCACGGGAAGTAATCTCTAGGGAGATGCTTCTACCATGGCGCTTGGCTGTGAAGATGACTTAGGGGGCCTTGCGGGAAGATTCTGGCCACTGGTTCTGCGAGCTGCTGCATGCGGCAGGAGCCAGGAGAAAGTATGCTCACTGCAGGAGCATGGCAAGGGGAGCACACCAGACTCAGGAAGAGAAACAGCCCTTCCTCCCTCAGTGCCCCCCAACACCCTTTATGGATGATGCTTAACCTTGTGCCACTTTGCAAAGAAAAAATATTTAAAGGGTTCAGCTCTATTTTTTCAGAACAGGGAATGAAGTGTAGATTTGGAGTCGAGAGGCAATGAATTGATAAAAAACACAATCACACAGAGTCACATGAATTACTGTAATGAACAGGCTTAATATGTAAACATTGAACATGTTTAGCATAGTGCCTGGAACACGGTAAGTGATTAATATATGTTACACAATTATTATATTTTTTATATATCACACATTCTAGTTTTATTATATTTATTTGTATAGACATGGGAAGCAATGAATAATGTACAGAAAGATGAGAAACTATCTTCCATTCTCTGTAGAACTAAAAAAAAAAAAAAAAAGGACGATTACTTCTTATTTGCCTCATATAGGGTAGGTTAGGGAGAATCCTGACCTGGGATTATTTTTTGAAATAGAAGTGTAAGCTCCTAAAAGAGCAGCAAGGCTATTTTTCTGGGACTCCAGTAAGGGAAATTCCAAGCTTATAATTTTCAATGTTCAAACAAAACATATTTCCCCATTAATAAAGGAACTTTTCCATTGAAGCTTCATCACCTTCCTTTTGCATCAGATGGAACTGTGTTGTCATCTCATTAATCCTCAGCGCTCTTAGGAGGCAAAAGTATAGAATTATCCATTCCATTTTATATTGCCTTTACTTCTCATAATTGGTTTAATATCATGTTGTCAAAACCAAGTCCTTACCTTTTATTTTTCTTATTGCTAGCAACAGACTAGCAATTTTTGATCCTGAATCATATTTTGTTAGTTTGCTACATGGCTTTTTATGCTATTTTATTTGTGCTTTTCATACCTGTCATAGTATGTTTCAGCCTCCCAGATCACCGATTTAAAGGTTAAACATTAGGGTTTTATATTTGTTTCTTTTCTCACATCTATACCCGTATTCCTTACTGTTTTCTAAATCCAATCTTAATTTGCTGTAATAGTTGACTCTCACATACGTTTATTTAATGTTTCTCTTCAGAATGTCTTTTATGCAAAGTTACATCTTGACCTCTCATTAAATTAGATTTACAACCTTCCACATTTTTTCCTTTTAATGATTTAAGTTTTACCTGTTTTCTACTACTTTTGAACATATATAATGACTACTTTAGATAACAATTGTCAATAGCCCATTCTTTTATTCTAGAGAATTTATTTTCTTGGATATAACAGTTATATAATGCAAAGTTTAAGAGCCTCGCTTTGTTATATTTCTTGAACCATGAGGATGATCTTTAGGTCTCTTCTCCATCATTAGCTCAATTCTTTTTTATATAAACAGCTATTTTTTTATTTCTGTTTTAGTTATTTCTCTCATGTCAATGAAGGGATTAAAAAATTGAAATTAAAAGTATGGAACTAATATCTTAGGACAGATGAGATATCAACTAAATGTACCTTTTCCTAAATTATACTGTTTCATGGCATTTCTGTCCTGAGTGAAATATCTATTAAATACAATCTTATTGGGAAACAGTTAATTTGAGAAAGAATTTGGTATTTCATATTTCACTTTGTCACGACTCTTTTATTTATTGTTATTCTAAAAATGTTCTGAGGGGAAAGTAACAGTTAACAATAAATATCAAAACCAGTTCTAGGTCTGGACATTGGGACTTAGTAGTGCATAATTCAAAACCTTTCTATATAATTTCCACAGTCATTTTTTTTTTTTAAAGGAAGATTGTTTTAAACACTCTTCCGAAGTGTAAGGAATCCCTCTCCTTCATCTAGCGTTAGACACAGCAACATTTGAGTATTTACTCTCCCTGAATCAATTATCCTGTTTCCACTTTTGGCTTTTGCTCTTCTCTGAAAAAAAACCTTCCACACTCTCTGGCTAATTCCCCAATTCCCAGTTATACTTATGATTTAGTTCAATCCTCCTGTTTCTTTAAAACCTTTGATCTCCTAGTTGACTGTCTTCTAGACTCTCATATAGCTTACTGTTCTTATTGTTGGTTTTAGTTATTTTACAAATGACATTTTATGCCTTATACTCTCAGGTGTCATTTCAGGATATAGTGGCCCAAATTAAAATTAGTAAGTCCAGAACACTCATTATTATGGTTCGTGGTTGGTGGTCAATAGTTATGTGTTGATTCATTAAAGCAAATGTTTGTTGAATTTGTTTTGCTTTGGGGGAAAGAAGACACTAAGCTTAAGCAAGTGTTCCTTGTGGAATTCTCTGCCTAGTAGTGAGAAATATGCAAATATGCATGTGAAATAGCAGAGCCCAGTCTAGACCCGATGTTCTGGAGAAGAGGGCAGTTCTGTGGTGCAAATCAGGGAAGGTCTGGTAGATGACCTAACGTTTGAGTTGAATCCTAACATAATGGCACAGGAAATAAATTCCAGGCAGAGGTAAAGGGTGTGAAGATATCTGTTGCCTCAAAGGCCATACCTCATTTGTAACAAAGAATGAATCTTAGAATTGTAAAAGATTTTAGCTTTTATGAGATTGAAACCTAAAGACCAGTGCATTTAGCATGCTTTCCTAGAATTGGGAAGCCACTGTATCCTCATCTGAAACCAGCTTGATCCTAAATGTGTGTAAACCCTGTGAAAATTCTTACAGGTACATGGTATTGTTATAGTGGAAATAAGCTAATGCAGAATAACCTAAAATATCTTTCTCCAGGCAAACACAATAAAATCTTTTCTAAGATTTTGTAAGGCTTAACACTAGAAAGTAAAGTGTATTTTATTTTATTTTATTTTATTTATTTTTAATTTTTTTTCTGGTATGCGGGCCTCTCACTGTTGTGGCCTCTCCCGTTGCGGAGCACAGGCTCCGGACGCGCAGGCTCAGCAGCCATGGCTCACGGGCCCAGCCGCTCCGCGGCATGTGGGATCTTCCTGGACTGGGGCACGAACCCATGTCCCCTGCATCGGCAGGCAGACTCTCAACCACTGAGCCACCAGGGAAGCCCCGTAAAGTGTATTTTAGTGTCAAAATATTTTCAGAGATCTGTTAAGGCTAAATAGATCTTCAAAGCTTTTAATCTCAAGTTAAATTGGAGTCATGTTTTATTTTTCCTTAATAAACATTAGAGCTCTTGGTACTGTGATATAAGCTCTTAATAAATGCCATGACTGCAAGTGGAAATTTGAGGCATAGTATCCCTAAACAACTTGCCACACAGGCACTCCTGATACAGTATTTGTAAACGCAGCTCTTCATGTAAATGCTAGATTAGACTGAATGATGAATTTAAAACAAGTGGGTGCACTCACTGTGGCCCAAATTAAGCCTGTTCTAAAGTTGCTATAGCAACATTATCTGTACCAAATGTCCTGCTCTAAAAAATAATTGGAAACATTTCCTGTTATTTAGGGAGAAAAATAAAATCACTATTAATTTTTTTATATCCTATTATACACAGTGCATTATTCTCATGCATTTTTTTAAATCAGCAAAATTCATGAATGGATATATGTAATTTTTATATAATTATAACAGCAAAATCAAAAAGAATAAGAATAAAATTAGTTTGTAGGCTTAATATGATATACATAGGAGTTAAATAAAACATTTGTATAAAGATACTTTTATTCTTTCTTTCTTGAATAACACTTAATATCGGAGGGCTATGAATAGTTCCTTTGGGCTTTGTATAAATGAATTGTTTACTTATTGGATCATGAGCAAATTTCTTAATATTTGGAAAAAGTTAAGGAACAGCTGAAGTTTTCAGGTTATTGATAGGATAGAAAATAAACTCAAACGAAAACGTAAAAAACACATAACAATTCAAGAAGCAGAGATGTCTGAAATGTTTTATGAGGGTTAACTCAAAGGAACATACATTTAGAATTTGACCACAATAGCTACCTGATACAATGAAACTCTAGGCTCAGGTATATTTCTTTCTGAAAATAATTTTAAATCACATATATTAATAAATTGTCCTCATAAGAAATTATTAAGAAATATTACAACCTTTAGGAAAAGCAAAGACTCATAAACTGGAAGGAAAATAACCCCTGCAAACAACATACTATTTATTGGCTAATAACCTGTAAGAGTATACTCTATGTAGTTTTGTTTAACATTTCAATACTTTCTTTTTTTTCTTGAGTTTGGAAAGGCACTTTCCCTCAATGTAATTGTAATTCTAAAGTGCCATTTCATGCTTCATTATCTCTGAGTGGGAGTTATAGTTTGCAGTTGGCCCTCAGCTTCCTTTGTGAATCATGGATTGTATAGCTAAGTATATTTTCCTAAGCATTTGAGTGAGGTGAATAATACTCTTTCCTACATATTAATTAGGCTTTCTTATTTAACAACACTAGACTTCAAAATGAAAGTGGCATATTCTTGGAAACAAGATGAAAATATATAGGGTACAACATTTTGGAGAATGCTTAAATCAATTTATTTGCAAAATGAAAACATTTTGTTTCTTCAATTCTTGCCCCTACTCTTGCACCTAATTCCTACTGCTCTTTCCACCAGGTATCCGCCATGCTGAATATTACGGCACAGCTTAAAGCAAACATGAATAAAGAGTAAGAGTCCGAATTACTGGGGCTTTGGGTCTATGTGTAAGTGCATTCATCAGCCCTCCAAAGAACTTAAATTTGGCATGGAAACTGGGTAAAACTAGGATTGAATTAAACTTTCCCACCAAAGGGTTATGTTTTGTCTGTTCAATATCAATTCCATTATAATTATAAGTAAGCTTTCCTTGTCCTCCACTTCATAAATCCAGCTTCTTTCTAGTTCTGTGTGTACACCTGGTCTGGAATGTTTTCTTTTAAACTTCTGCCTGTATACAAATCATTCACTTCTTCTCCAAGAAGTCTTCCTTGACTGATGCCAAACCTCATCATCTTTAACTATCTACTGTCACTTGCTTTAGTTGAAATGTTAGTAAAGAAGAGTATTTAAGAGCTTGAGTTCTGGAGCCAGGTTCAACTCAAGTTCAAATCCTGGCACAGGTGCTTAGTAAAACAAATTAATTGAACAAGTTAATTATGAGGGCCAGCTGTGGGCCAGATGCTATTATAGGTGCTGAGGTACAGTAGTGAGTAAGACAGACAAGAAACCCATTCTTTTCAAGCTCACATTCTAACAGTGGTGGAAGAGAGTGGGACATGGGTGGACAACTAAAAATAGTATAGATTGTGATAAATTCTGTAAGGAAGTAAGCAAAGTCACATGACACAGAGTTAACTGGGGGCTCCTACTTCAGTTGGGCTAGGGGATGATATTTGAGTTGAGACCTGAAGATAGAGGAGTCAGCTGTGCAAGATCAGGGGAAAAAAGTGTACACCAGTCAGAAGGAAAATCAAGTACCGGTGTCCTGAGTAGGAAACAACATTCAGTGACTAGAAAGGGCAGTGTGGCCAGAATATGGGATGGGGGAGTGGGGAGCAGAGGCTATACTTGATAACACTGAAGACTATTAAAGGGGTTTGGGTTTTATTCTAATACTGAGATCAAAACAGATGACTTGATTTAGCTGTCACACAGATTTGTAGAAAATTGAATTGAATGTAAATATTCAAAATTTATGAAATGTTGCATAAAATCCCAGTATATTATGCATGCACTTAGATGCGCTATACATGAATTATTAAAAAACAGTTGTGCTCATTCACAATTTTCTTATCCCCTCTAGTTGAACATGAATATCCTGGGTGATGATTAGAGTAAGAAAAGCAAAGTTTCCTTTGATACCATACTAAGCAGAAGCACCAGGAGATAAATTTTTGCCTTTTCCATACCAAAAATCTCCTCTACATGATGGTGTTGACCAGATGATAAACATGAAACATACATTTCTGAGCCTGGAGCACCACGGCGATGTCAGGGTTGGTATTCTAGATTTGGGCATCATCATGATATAGATGCTTGCAAATCAAGGGAATGAAATCATTTAAGGAGACAGTATACATGGAATAGGGCTCCAAAGGGAGCCCTGGGTCATTCCGACATTTAAAAGTAAGTTTAGCGTTTCCCTGGTGGTGCAGTGGTTGAGAATCTGCCTGCCAATGCAGGGGACACGGGTTCGAGCCCCGGTCTGGGAAGATCCCACATGCCGCGGAGCAACTGGGCCCATGAGCCACAACTACTGAGCCTGCGCATCTGGAGCTTGTGCTCCGCAACAAGAGAGGCCGCGATAGTGAGAGGCCCGCGCACCGCGATGAAGAGAGGCCCTCACTTGTCGCAACTAGAGAAAGCCCTTGCCCAGAAAACGAAGACCCAACACAGCCAAAAATAAATAAATACAAATTTTTTTTTAAAAAAGTAAGTTTAGGTAAAGCAACAGATATCATCAAAAGAGACTAATTAGGATCAGCAAGTAGCATAAAAAAATCAGAAGAGAAAAAACTATTTAAAGAAGGAGGACATGATAAACTGTGAGATGGAGTATAATGAAAACGGAAGCACTGTTGCTGGATTTGGCAACATGAAGACAGTTGGAGACCTTGACAAGAACCATTTTGACAGAAAGGTGTAGTTAAGTAAGTTAGAGTGGGCAAAGGAACGTGTGAGAAGCGAGGAGGTGGAGATGAGGGATGTAGTCAACTTGGAGACATTTTTCTGTGAAGTTAGCTGTGAGGCAGCATAGAAAAATAGGTTGGTGGCTAGAAAAAGATAAGGGATTCAAGGATTGTTTAAAAGTTAATCATTAATGGATTAGTTACACATATCTGTTAAAAGTTTTGTATCTGTTTTCTCATCTGCCAAGGATGCAAAAGTAACAATAAACTTCCAGTGGTTGCTATGAGAATTAAGAGGTTTTGCAGGTGAAGGAGTAGCACCATACTTAGTGCTTCATATATTCTCAGTAAATGGTCACAGTTATTATCACGTAGAATTCCCTTTACTTAGCACATTTACTCAAATCATTTTTCCTTTTCACTCGTCACTGCCCTGTGCTTAAGTAGTTATTTTTATATGATGTGCTATGGAAGTGAAGTTTAAGGAAGAGATTAAACAATAAATTGCTACTAGAATTAAATAATTAAACTATGTGTACTAAACTCTGTTAGGTGCTATGGTTATGTATGTGTATAAATATGACACAGTCCAGTCCTATCCCTTTATTAGCATATCCAGAGTCCCCTAGACTATCCTTACTTCTCACACTAGTGGGAAGTTCAGGGTCCCCAAGACCACTCTCAAGTTGGATAATTTACTAGCAGAATTCACTGAACTCAGGTAGCAGTTAAACTCATGATTACAGTTTATTACTGCAATAAAACCAAACGATATAGATTAAAATCAGCAGAGGGAAGAGGTACGTAGGGCTGAGCCCAGGAGACACCAAGGGGGTGGGACGTCTAGTTGTCTTCCCCCATAGAGTTACGTACCTATTTCTCCCAGCTACAGCATGTGAAAATACACATGGAATACTGCCAACCAGGGAAGCTCACGTGAGCCTTGGTGTCTGCAGTTTTTACTGAGGTCTGGTCATCACCCACGTAGCTGAACTTAGTCTCCAGTGCCTCCAGAGGTTAAGCTGAAACCATGTGGCCCTAGGCCCCTCACCATACATCACACTATTAGCACAGATTATCAGGTTTAGTCCAAGGTCCCAGGTAAACGAAAACACTTTAATCAAGCAGGATATTCCAAAGGTTTAGAGGTTACCTCCCAGGAGCCAAGGGCAAAGGCCAAACCTCTATTTGGCAAGGTTAATCTCTACTGCACAATTTATAAACTAATTGAGGAGATAATATTACAAAGGCATAACATTTAAATAACCATATTATGATTTAACTCATAGTTCAAGTCAACAAAGAGTGTCATAATGCTAAGACATGTTTACATAATTAATAGTTTGTTCAAATAGTGCTTACTATAGATATTCAGAGAAAATACCTGAAAAATTTGACTTTGAGCTGAGTGACGAGGCGGTTTTATAGAAAAAGTCCTATTTAAACTGGACCTCAAGGGATGACTTGGATGTGAACTGGCTGAAAGAAAGGGGAAGGCACTTCCAAGAGGGTGAACAGAGGAAGGCAAAATGTGGAGGCTGCTTCCTGAGGAGACAGTAAGGATAAGGGAGTAAAGGAAAATAAGATTAGAAAGGCAGTATACTATTTTTCTAGGGCTACTGTAACAAGTTACCACAAACTAGGTTGCTTAAAACAACAGAAATTTATTCTTTCACAGTTCTAGAAGCCAGAAGTCCAAAGTCAAGGAGTCAACATGGTTAGTTCCTAATGGTAGAGACTACAAGGGAGGATCCACCTCATGTCTCTTCCTAGCTTCAAAGGAGGCCAGCAATTCTTAGTATTCCTTGTCCTGTAGATGTATCACGATATATCTACTTCCATCATCACACGGCTTTCTCCCTTTGTGTGTGCATCTCATCTCTATGCTTTGATTTTCTCTTCTTATAAGGACATTAGTCATTGGATTGGAGTCCACTCTGATATGGTAAGACCTGTGACCTCATTTTAACTAATTAAATCTGTAAGTACCTTACTTCCAAATAAAGTCTCATTCTGAGGTTCTACGCAGACAGGAATTTGGGGGGAAACCATTCTATCCAGGTAGACTGGGGAAAATATTGATTAAGGCAGATTATAGCTTTCAAAAACTGTTACAAAGGCATGAACAATACCTGAATACCTCTCAGACACAATTCACTAAACAACGTCTTTCACACCTTTTCAATTGTTTTTTTTGAAACACTAGAATACCTTCTTTCACTGCCAGATACAGTAGCCCTCAAGAGTAGAGTATGCGTAAGTGGAGTAAGGGGGTCCTCCATCTGATTTCAAAGAGACTTAAAGAACAATTTGGTTAAAGCAAGGACAGCTAAAATTCACGGGGCAGAGTCCTTGGGTAGGAAGCTTTGGTGCCAAATCTTCAGAAGAAGGAGAACAGGGGTGAGGTGGAGAGGGCATGTGAGAAGACTTCTTCATCTATTCTATCTGAATGTCTTATTTTATTTTATTTTCCTTCTACTGTCATTGATAAAAAGAGTTTTTCTCAAAGTTTACTCTACTGAACTACTACATCATGAGTATCTGCGGTCTGTGTCGAAAAGGTGAATTCTTGGACCCTCCTTCAGACCTACTGACTCACAGTGTCTGTGGGGGAATCCTGGGAATCTGATTTTGGACAATTTCTCCAAATGATTCTTAAACATAGTAACATTTAAGAACCAACACATTAGAGTTTGGTTTGGACTTAAGGTGCATATATTTTTTTAGGAAGATTAAAGGGACATTATGCCACAGATCAGTTTTATTAGAAGAATGAAGATTATGATTTTGGAGTGTGTGACTACCTGAGCCCCAAATTATTGGGGTCCAAGACAAGTCCTGGCAGGATCCCATGTGAGGCAGAATGTGGGCATAGAGTCTCTAGGTGTCTGGACAGAGGAGAACTAGGATGTGGTTGAGGCAATGAGAAAAAAAGAACTAGCAGTGTCAAAAGAAATCTCTGCCTAAACAACAACTTTATATAAAGGTAGGTTTGTGCCTAAGAAGGAATCACTTGTCCTCTTCTCTCTCCTTCCAGCTTCTAGCATTTGCACACTGGATATTAATGACTAGGCTTCTGTAGGCTAGTAATCTTGCCTTTTAGAGGAATTCGGAAAATGTATATATGTATGTTTTATGTTGGGTACATACTCCTCAAAATCTGAGATTGAGCTGTGAAGAAAGAGCATAGCATTCACATTGTTTGTACCATCCTATAATACCTTTGCTAAAATCTTGGAACTAATTTTTAGTCATTTTGAGAATGTGCAACTTATACCTAGCTACCAACATTTTAAAATAATGGAAACATTTTTTGAATCAATATTTGAAATCCATTATTTGAAAAAGATGTTAATGTTGCTTTCAAGTACTTGGTGACAGTGGCTTCTATAGGTTAGAAAGAGAATTATTGTCATTTTCAGAGTATTGATGGCCAATGGAGAGAAGGAATAGAGTATCTGAACTTTAGGAAGTTTTAGAAAAACTTCAATGCTCTTCTTGAGTCTCAGAAAGAATAATAATAACTGACTTGGAAAGATAAAATGGATTGCATTAGATAATATATTCAGTTTCATAATATTGTTAGATAATTGATCAAGTTCTGGAACTGCAGTGAATTTTTTTCCTATTCAGTTGAATTTTTATGCCATTCTACTAAAGGAATTGAATGCAAAACAAATAAGAAAGGCAACTTTACAAAGTCCTGTCTTCATCATAAATTCATTACATTTACCTAATAAGAACCTCCTCTAACTCAACTGAGGATTTCAAAAGATTTTTTCTTCTCAGGGAAAAGAAAAGAGAAAAACTTGATATGTATGCAAAACCATGGTGTTTTCTTTATTAGAGAACATATTTACATTAGCATTTGACTAGTTTCAACTTCTAATTTCTACCATAGACTAAAAAAAGGTAAGCTAAGACTGTATTTAAAAGATGGTATGTTTATTATTGTCATAATCAATACGTCTCCAGTACTGTAAAACTCATCAGTAAAACTGTCAGTGTTCCTTCTTCACATTTGATGATTCCTTTCCATTCTGCTTTTGAGCATTAATATGCCAAGAAAACTGAAGTTTTTACTAATAAAGTCTACTCAAGTAGAGTCAGCACCAGATTAATAGTTTACATCCATGATGAGGGCTTCACTTTCACAGGGAAGTAACACATGCAGAAAAGCCCACAGGTTGTGGAGTCACTAGGATGAGGTGTGGGTTCAAATTCTGGCTCCCCCACTTGCCTGGGGGAGTGACCCTGGGCAAATAACTTTTCCAAGCTTCAGAGTCCTCATCTACATAATGTAGCATTGTTGTTAAAACTTAGCAAGGTAGTTCAACATCTGCAAATCAATCAATGTGATATACCTACCACACTAACGTGATAAAGGACAAAAATCATATGATCATCTCAATAGATGCAGAAAAGGCATTTGACAAAATTCAATATCTATTTATGATAAAAACTCTCAATAAAGTGGGTATGGAGGGAACATACCTCAACATAATAAAGGCCATATATAACAAGCTCACAGCTAACATCATACTCAATGGTTATAAGATCAGGAACAAGACAAGAATGCCCACTCTCACCACTTTTATTCAACATAGTATTGGAAGTCCAGGACACAGTAATCAGGCAAGAAAAATAAATAAAAGGAGTCCAAAACAGAAGGGAAGAAGACTGTCACTATTTGCAGGTGACATGATATTATATATACAAAACCCTAAAGATGCCACCAAAAAACTATTAGAACTAATCAATGAAATCAGTAAAGTTGCAGTATACAAAGCCAATATACAAAAATCTGTTGCATTTCTGTACACTAAAAATGAACTATCAGAAAGAGAAATTAAGAAAATAATCCTATTTACAAGTGTATAACAAAGGCATAAAATACCTAGGAATAAATTTAATCAAGGAGGTAAAAGACCTGTACACTGAAAACTATAAGACACTGATGAAAGAAACTGAAGAAAACACAAATAAATGGAAAGATATTTCATGCTCGCAGATGAGAAGAATATTATTAAAATGTCCATACTACCCAAAGCAATCTACAGATTCAATGCAATCCCTATCAAAATTACAAAGGTACTTTTCACAGAAACAGAACAAACAATCCTAAAATTTGTATGGAACCACAAAATACCTCAGACAGCCAAAGCAATTTTGAGAAAGAAGAACAATGCTGGAAGCATCATGCTCCCTAATTTCAAACTATGGTACAAAGCTATAGTAATTAAAACAGCATGGTATTGGCATAAAAACAGACACAGATGAATGGAAAAGAATAGAAAACCCAGGGGAAAAAACCTCACACATATATGGTCAATTTATGGCAAAGGAGCCAAGAATATACAATGGGGGAAGGGACAGTCTGTTCAATAAACAGTGTTGGGAAAACTGGATATCCACATGCAAAAGAATGAAACTGAATCACCATCTTACAGCATACACAAAAATTAACTCAAAATGGATTAAAGAGTTAAAATAACACCTGAAACCATAAAACTCCTAAGAGAAAACATAGGTGGTAAACTCATTGATATCGGTAATGACTTTTTTGACTTGACACCAAAAGCAAAAATAAACAAGTGGGATTACATGAAACTAAACAGCTTCTGCACAGCAAAGGAAACCTCAACACAGTGAGAAAGTAACCTATAGAAATAGCCTCAAAAAATATTTGCAAATCATATATCTGAGGAAGATATCTGCAAATCATATATCTGATGAGGGGTTAATATCCAAAATATATAAAGAATTCACACAACTCAGTAGCAGAAAGCAAACAATCCCCTTAAGAAATGGGCAGAGGATCTGAATAGAATTTTTTCAAAGAAGATATTCAAATGGCCAACAGGTACTGAAAAGGTACTCAACATCACTAATCATCAAGGAAGTGCAAATCAAAACCACAATGAGATATCACCTCATACCTGTTAGAATGGCTATTATCAAAAAGACAAGAGATGACAAGTGTTGGTGAGGATGTGGAGGAAAGGGAACATTTGTGCACCATTAGTGGGGATGTCAATTGGTGCAGCCACTATGGAAAACAGTATGGAGGGTTCCTCAAAACATTAAAAATTGACTACCATATGATCCAGCAATTCCATCTCTGGGTATTTGTCTGAAAAACATGAAAACACTAACTGGAAAAGATTTATGTGGCCCCATGTTCATTGCAGCATTAGTTACAATAGCCAAGATATGGAAACAACCTAAGTGTCCATCAGTGGATAAATGGATAAAAACAATGTGTGTGTGTGTGTGTGTGTGTGTGTGAGAGTGTGTGTGTGTGTGTGTGTGTGTGTGTGTGAATACTATTTAACCATAAAAAAGAAGAAAATCTTGCCATTTGCTACAGCAGATATGGACCCTAAGGGCATTATGCTAAGTGAAATAAGTCATATAGAGAAAGACAAATACTATTGTGGTATCACACGGTATCACTTATATATGGATTCTAAAACAAAAAACAAGTTCATAGACACAGAAAAAAGATTGGTGGTTGCCAGAGGTGGGGGATGGGGGTGGGTAAAATGGGTGAAGGTGGTCAAATGGTACAAACTTCCAGTTATAAGATAAATGAGCCCTGGGGATGTAAGGTACAGCATGGTGACTATAGTTAATAGCACTGTGCTGCATATTTGAAAGTTGCTAAGAGAGTAGATCTTAAAAGTTCTCATCACAAGAAAAAAATTTTTAACTATTTATGGTGACAGACATTAATGAGTCTTATTGTGGTGATCATTTTGAAAAATATACAAATATCAAATCATTATATTGCCCACCTGAAATTAACATGATGTTATATGTCAGTTATACCTCAACAATAATATAAAAACTTAACAAACTATTTTCTGAAATATGCCTGCTATATAATAGGCGCTTAATAATTATTTGTTCCTTCCTCTCTTTCCAATCCCTGAGCACCTCTCTCAAACTGACATACCAGCTGTCATGGGCATCACAAACATCTGAAGATTACAAATTGGCCAGAATTGGTTGGCGCCTATGCTAAGGGTAATGAGGAGCCTACAGTGAAACTTCTCAATGAATCAGCAGCCACAACAAAGTGACAGGAAAAGAAATCATCATCTGGTCATTTGTGATTAAACCCACAGATGGAAAAAAAAAATACCCTGTATTTATTGAGGATAGGTATGGTCTTGGCACTTTTACTTATTCATTTAATTCCTATGTCAACCTTATGAAGTGATATCAATAATCCTTTATAGAAAGGGAAACTGAGGTTCAGAAAGTGGATGTAACTTTCCTAAGGCCACATATAGTACACTGCAGTGTAGGAGCAACACATTGATGTTAGATATAACTTTGTCTAACTCAGTGACTCACTCTGGTGAATATCAGTAAGTTGTTCTCCGTGTCAAAGAATGGCAAGATCAGACACTGTGACTCATGAATCATCCTTCAATCTATGGCAAGCACAGATATCTAAAGGGATATAGATATTATAACAAAGTAGTAACAACATTAACTTTACAGTCAGGTAGCTGTGGGTTTGAATCCTGGCTCTGTCACTTATTATTATCTAGGCGTCATTCGGAAAATTATTAAACTTCTTAAGCTTCACTTCCTCATCCAAAAATGAAGATAATAATGGTCCTACTTCATAGAGTTGTTTAAGGATTATCTGAAATAATGGCTGTAAAATACTTAATACGGTTCCTGGCATGTAATTATGAATTTATTTTTAGTTTTAATAAGACACTGCAGTCTCAAAGTGTTTCTCAAAGTTTGAATTAATAACTTCTTGCATCAGATTCCCTCGGGAACTTATTAAAGAAAAAGGTTTCTGGGCCTCATGAATCAGAATATCTGAGCAGTGGGAATTTGCTTTTAAACAAGTGGCCCAGACATAGCTGAAATCAGCTACTGATGCTATCCATCATTCATTCATTTTTCTCCTGGTAACCACAGATGGATTTCCATTTGGGGGATTATACCTGCCCCCCCATTCCACTTTTGCTTCTCTGGTGGAGCAGCTGACCTGTCCCTGGTGCCGGACTGACATTCCCCTGGCTACAGAGACTGGGACCAATCTGTCCCCATCAGAACTGACGTGAAGTATTTAGGCTTTCCCTGGAATGCGAGGACAAAGATGTCTCCTCTTAGATATGGACCTGCAAGGATGTAGCTCTGGCAATGCTGGCAGCCCTTTTGTGACGGTGATACAAGGTGGCTATGTGAGAGGGGAGCCAGGGGCAGCAGAACCAAAAGATGCAGACTGAAGTCTCATGCCCATGGTGTCATCTGAGGCTCCGGTCTAGCTACACCTAAAGCCAGACTCACTCCTATACTTTTCAGTTATGGAACCAACAGAACCTCTTTTTGGTTAGACCATTTTCGATTATGTGTGTTTTTGTTACATGTCACTAAAGGCTCTAACAAATCAGATAATACATGTGCAATTCTTTTGTCAAATGCACACTGGCTAGGTCTTAATTCCACCCCTTGCATTTGACACATTGGATTAGACCACATGTGGCCCTTCAGGATTCTTTTTGTCCAAGGTTGAGGCAAGGTAAGCAGCCTCCTAGATTTCTTTCCTCTAAACTGATACCTGGATCTTGGCCTTCTAGGACATGCAAAATATGCCCAAGAATACCCTATCTAACTTTGATGCTTTGACTAAAACTTGATTCTACTAGCCAGAGGCTACAAATTAAAATATCTAAAGGGGCCAGGCAGAAAAAAATGATTAAGTAAAACAGGCTGGGAGTCCAAGGAAAACATCAAGGCCAACCTGATATTAAATGCCCAGCCTCATTGTTAATAAGACAATGGGGAGCAGAGAGACTAGAGAATTCTTGTGCTCTTGCCTCCTTTAAAGGGAGCAGCTGCTACTCAGCTCCAGCCAGAAGTTGCCACGGGGGAAACGCAGACCCAGGATTCCCAGAGCAGTCAGGCATCCTGAATTCTATATGAAGTCTCCTGAACATTAAACATTAGCAACCGATTCAAATTTTTGAAACAGGCTGCACAGGCTGACACGCTGAGGACCAAACTATGTGTACACCTTGTCATCTCCATGGTAGACCTCCCAAGAGGTGGCAGAGGGGAGAGTTATTGGGGAGACTTTCACAAACAGGAGATTGCCCCAGGCCCATCTACAGACACATAGAAGAGAAGAAAGAGAAAAGATCCATAACCAAAAATGACAAGCAGAAGAGAAATATCTTCACTTTATCCATAGACTAGCTGGTGACTGGCATTTGGGCTCTTTATGAGTGTGTTATGATCTTAACTCACATGAGTTCTTCCTCCTCTCAGGGGACAGGAAGTCTTTATTTTGTTTTGTTTTTGTTTTTATTTATTTTTCTCTCTCTTTTTTTTGGCGAAACAGAAATATTTATTCTTATTAGTCCCTCAATTCTAAAGCACCATTGCTAGTAAAAAATGATTTAATAAAACTTTTAGAGAATGCATCGATTCTAATATGGTTCCCAATTAGAGAAAAATTTTATATATGAAAATAAAGTGCTGCTTGGAGTTGAGGAGATGAATTATTGATTTTGTCTTGTTTTGTTGTGTTTTTCTTCCAGTTTTTATTGAGATATAATTGACAGAGAGCAGTATATAAGTTTAAGGTGTATAGCATAATAATTTGACTTACATATATCATGAAATGATTATCACAGTAAGTTTAGTGAACATACATCATCTCATATAGACAGAAAATAAAAGAGCAAGAAAAAAATATTCTTTCCTTGTGAGGAGAACTCTTAGGATTTCCTCTCTTAACAATTTTCATACATAACATACAGCAGTGTTCATTGTATTAATCATGGTGTACATTACATCCCTAGTAGTTATTTACCTTATAACTGGAAGTTTACCTTTTGACCAAAGGAAGCCTTTATTTTTTTTTCCAGAAATTCGGTTGTGTTGCAAACAGTCTCCATGCACCCATTTCCTTACATTTCTCTTTTTAAAGCTGGTAGGGTCTTCTGGCTTCTTTCTCTTCAGGAGACGTGATCAGCCAGACATCTGGCCTCAAGCAAGTACTGAATTAACCTTAAAATCCCAAGAAGGGATGACTAAGAGTGACTAAGTCACTAAGGCAATGACTAAGAGTCCATTTGATTCAAGAATTAGGTTTATATATGCTTGCAACATGGGCTCATCTAAACTGTATTAATCTCTTATCCAACACATATTCATTCCTCTTTACATTTTTCAGATATCTGAACAGGGTACCGAGGATCACTGATACATGGCCTTCTTCTCAACATTTGCAGGTAGGAGCTTGCTAAAATGAATCTCCGAGGCAGCCGAGAAAGGAAAAGGAAGACTCTAAGATGGTTAACATAAAACCTTCGGGTTGTCAATTGGTGGTTCCCTCTTTTGCGTTCATAGTAGTCAGGAAGGCTAGAGATCTAGCTCATGTATGCCTGGCCCCCAATAATCCATTCCCACCCTATCTCCTATCCCAGTCTTGTGTGTATGGTGAAGACTATCTCAGTCTTCACCATATACACAAAGTATTTAGGGTCTGAGCTATTGCCTGGATTTCTAATTTGTGGACTATTGATCTGGTTCCATTCATCCTAGGGAAATCAGGAGAATTGGGGAACTATTAGAGAGCTATTGTTTAGATGATCAGAGAAGGTACTATTCCAGGAGTAAATATTCTGCTCTATTTTCTTGACTGGCTAAGGAGGTACTGAGGGGGAAAAAAAAAATCTCAATATAAACTGAAGATGTAAGGAAGATGGGACTGGATCCATAACCAGAGTTCACTGGATTGCTGGCCAAATGTGTATGACATCAATAATCCCTGAGAAGGACACCTTCCAAACTAAATAAACAGAAGTTCAAATTCTGTGCTACAAAGTGGATAGTTTTGTCTTACTAAAGATAACTAGTTCATCTGAAAGGGTGTGGTAGACCTTTCTAGTGTTCCAATATCTGATTCTTCTTTCATTCCTATTACAGGAGAGACTGTACCTGCCTTGCAGTTAGGTAGGGTCATGTGACTAGCTCTGAGTAATGGAATGAAGATAGAAAGTCTTTATGTACTTTCTTCTCTTAAAAGAAGAAGATCACATACCCCAAATTATACAGGTCTGGTCAATGGAGCTGCCGTCAGCCAGGGATCTTGAGTAACCACATGGTAGAGAGCCCATGTTCTCATATGGGCTCAAAAATGAAAATGTAACATAAGCAAAGAATAAGCTTTAGCTATGTTAAGGCCATGGGATTTCAGAGTGAGGTTTTACTGCAGCATAGCATTGTCTACCCCAACTAATAAAAAAGGATGCTGAGAAGGCAAGGAGACTGCCTTCTTTCTGGAGCTGGGGAAAGAAATTAGAAGCAGGCAAGCAGCTAATGGTAAGCTCTTCTATCTTCCTTCTGTTTTCCTGCCTTCCTCCAATCCTTATTCTCCACACATACACAATGCACCCATTCTGTCAATTTTCAGTTCTATATTCACACATATGCCCACTTTATAAAACAAAAATAACTGGAAAAACATGTAAAGTACACATCTTAGTGTTGCGCATAATTTAAACACTTAAAAGTTTTATATATTCAAATGCATTCATGAAAGGAAACATTAGCATGAAAGGCAGATGAGAAGTTGGTTTTCAGTTCTCCTAGTTTTACTACTTTTTTGCCAAACGTTCTCTTGGTGGCACTATACCTATCCTCTTCTCTTCCAAAGATATCCAGAACCCTAGGCACTTTTTCTACACTCAAAAAAACACTGAATTAAACTCATTCATTCACTTAGTCTTTGACACACATCTTCTTCGTGGCAGATGTTATATCTGTATCTACCCTGACGGGAGCTCCCAGCTTAAAGGGAAAGCCAATCTGTAAATAAATCCTTGATGTTAAGTGTGTTGCATGGACATCTGAACAAATGCAGGGAAGTAGAAGCAAGTACGTATGTTGTAGTGGTGGTGGGATGTCAAGAAAAGATTTACTGAGAAGGACATGGTGACTTCTATTCTTTAAAAGATTATTCAGGTGACATTATAGTGGATGGTTGGAAAAGGGTGAGATTGGAGGCAGAGAACCACATTAGCCAAGAGGCACTGGAGTCATAATCTAGGGCAGTTAGCAAGGGGAATGGAGAAAGAGCACTTGTTGCAGAGATATTAGGAGGCAGACACTAAATTAGATTTGAGGAATGAAGAGGAGAGAGGAATCTAGGAATATTCTAGACTAGGGGTCAGTGAGTTTTTTCTATAATGGGCTAGCTAGTAAATATTTTAGAGTCTGTGAGTCACATACAGTCTCCATTGTATAGTCTTTGCGTTTTACAATCTTTAAAAAATGTAAAAGCCATTCTTAGCTAGAGGCATGGATTTGGCTCACAGGCCGCCGTTTGTGCCAACCCATGTCCTAGATGAAGACACCTCCCTTGGGTTAGATAAGAGGAGAGAAGCTTCAGCCTGCAAAGAAAACTGAAAAGTCCTGGCTGATGCTATCAATCAGTTCACTGTTTTATCACAAACAGAAAAGCTCTATTTCAATAAGATTGAAATTTTGGCACATTGATCAAATTGCCCTTTATTGTAAAATCCGTTCTTATAGCATGCTGTTTTAGAAAATAAACTTTTGATTCATTACCCTGCATTGTTCTTATTCTAAATGCTATATGCCTAGTATGTTTTGTGTTGCACGTGTCAGTTTTTGGTTATAATGTCCTGAACACTTGGTATTAAGAATATAGATTTCTTATTACAAAGCCATAACCCATTATACAGTAGATGGTTTTTGGCTTGATGTATAACAGGCGCTCAGTACATGTTATTTGAGTCAATTAATGATAATGATAAAATATCCATTGAAAAGTAAATTTCTGTTCACTTAGAAAATAATCACCAGGTTCAGAAGGCTTAAAAATGTCAACTTTGGGAGTATAGAAAGCAGTTAGTAGGGATACTTTTCAATACACTTTGGTTTTTGTTTGTTTGTTTTTGCGGTACGCGGGCCTTTCACTGTTGGGGCCTCTCCCGTTGCGGAGCACAGGCTCCGGACGCACAGGCTCAGCTGCCATGGCTCACGGGCCCAGCCGCTCCGCAGCATGTGGGATCTTCCCGGACCGGGGCATGAACCCGTGTCCCCTGCATCGGAAGGCGGACTCTCAACCACTGCGCCACCAGGGAAGCCCCACTTTGTATTTTTACATGTGGATTAAAAGATGAGGATCAAGAAATGTTTCTGTTATATCCTAAATAGAATTTCTAGGCCTTCAAGTGTGGAAAATTGCTCCTTTTGTTTCTAATTATGATGCATTAAAATGCACACACACGTGCACATACAATTAATTCCTGATTATCTGAGGGTGCATAAACTGGTCTATGGAGGAATGGGTTTGTGGATTAGCACGTTTACAGGTGGAGGTTTTTAAGGTGCAGCAGAGATTTGGGATTAGGTCCCTCTGCTTGCTGGGCATGTAATCAAGCCCTGGGGCATCAGCCCTGATTATCAGCTCTGCAGTGGTGGGGGTGCAGGATTCCAGGTCTGGAGTCCTGAAGTCTGGCACACTTGATCCACTCTATTAACAGCCCTACCCAGAGTCTGGCTCCTTAGTTTCTGCATCTGGGAGAGCTGCCCTTCAACTCCAATTTCGTCATTACCTAATTGTTCAGCCTCACTAAGAAATGAAATCTTCCTAGATCCCGACTCTAGTTTATTCAGTGTTTGATCGATCTGCAAACTGGGTTACCTGCTTTGAGGTCATGAAGCATTGACTGTGGTTTTATTTGAACTGTGTGTGGTTTTGGGTTACCTGTAACCTACTTTATTTCCACCCATTCTCCAAAATTATTTCTGATAATCAAGTATTGACTGTAATTGTGTATTATTCCCCAAATTTCTCTAAAAATTTAAATTTCATAGCTTTCTAACAAATGCATTTACCTAGTTAGTTGTCACAGGTATCAGGTTGCATGTACCATGTTATATCTGGAACCATGTTACTAAATCTAAATCAGATGGCTCAGTGAGTCTAGTTTACCTCTGGGATACCTCTAGCTCCTTGTTCACTGCTAACATTTTGCTTTCCTCCTCAATCCCTTAAATTTAAATGTTTACACAATATAATGAAATGAAAATGACTGAAACAGGGTAGATAATCAATAACTGTAATTCCTTCTTCCTCTGCTCCTTTATCCCTTTTTCCAGCACTTTTATCTTTCAGGCTTCATCTCGGATGCCCAGAGCTCCAAAGATGTTATTCTGGGGGACCTAGGATACTCGCCACACTGAAGGCCCCTACCTATCTTCCCCTCAACTTCAGAACTTGCATGTCCCTGGAAGTCATTAAAGCTCTTCAGATATTCCAGTTCTCTGCCTCCCAGCCGTGTCTGTCTCCTTGCACTTGAATAAGTTCCCATGACAAATTCTGATCATCAAGTTGGGAGTAGAAGAAACAACATCTCTTCTGGATCAATGAATAGTGCAAGACCCTCTAGAATGTTTTTTACCCTGAGAGGTAGTGGCTTCTCTATTAGCCTAATCCCAGAATGAAGACATGTGGAGCAAAGCCCTGACTCACCTGCAAAGGGCATGAAGTGACAGTGAGAGATAAAGCGTTGTTTTCCAAAGCCAGTAAGTTTGGGGGATATATTTTTCCATAGCATAACCTAGCCTATACCCTGACTAATACACCATCTAATACTTCTCCCCCCTCATCAGTATACCTGAAAATACAGACTCATTAAGAGTAGAGACTTAATCCATGTTGTGATGTTCTCTTATGTACCTTCAGGGCCTTCACAGTGCCTAGAGCGTGGGCAATAATCACTCAATAAGTATTTGTTTATTCTAAAAATAAATGAAAGACTATACTTTTTGTTATGGTGACAATAGGTTGTAATCAGGGTAAACAAATGTGGTTACTCATGCAAATGGATCGCAGCTCTACTGGCTAAGTAAGTCATTGATTTTTATTCCCAACATTACTTAATGATGACTGTAGATATATTGTAAGGCTGGCATATGAGAGGATTTTAGTAAGACCTGGGCTTCTTCAGAAAATGTCAACTGGGCAGCTACCTGACCAGCTTCATGAATAGAAAGGCTCCAAACCTGCCTAAGATTAGATATGAGGTATTGATGAGGCTAATTGGCACAGCTGAGAGGAAGAAAAAAAAAGACTGAGTCTTGACAGTTGTGTTAAATAAAGCCTAGCTGATGAATTTATCATTCTATATATAGTTATCAGTCTTGTAACAACTTAATTGTAACCTAGTTAGTTGAATTTTAGGAGAGAGTCTAGCTGTAGAATTATTAAGGCTATTTCAGTTTCTTTAACCAAAAAAGAAATCATTTTGCTTTATGAGTTTTAAGCAGATAGAAAAGGTTCATTTATTTTGTCATCTAGAATTTACTTCTTCAAAACACTTCCTGAAATGCCTACAAATAGGAAGATTTTCTATAACAGACATGCTACTGTGTGATTCCTGTACACTAAAAGCAATTACAATAGAAGTATAAACACCTTTTGCCAAGAGCCATGTTGGGCACTCCATGGCAGAGGGAAGCTAGAAATACGTGATAACATTTCTCAGACACCTAATCAGGTTGTAAGAGCTAGACTTTTGAGAGTCACCCAATTGTAACATTCAAAGGTCATATCAAATGGGCTCTAGCCAGGCCATCTTCAGTGGGTGAGGGTAGCGTTAGTGTAAGGAGGTGATCATTTAATGCTCAGGTGAGTGGGTGACAGTGTTGGGGTCCTAAGTGGTGTCTTGATTTGTATACAAACAGCAACTATCTAACAGTATCTAAATAGACACCTGGTACAGAAAACAGAAATGGAGGCCATGAGGAGGAGTGGGGACCTTGGGCCCTATAAAGCATTGGGTTTTGGAACCCATGTTCAAGTGGGACACCAAGCAAAAAGCTCTGATAATGACAGTAAGACAATAAAAATAAATAGACATAGATAATCATCCTATGGGAAAGTTACATTAAATGATTTTTAACATAATCATTAATTTTCTTACCACTGAAAAGATAAAAATGGCGGGAGGTAGGATGGGGAAATTGGTGGCAGACAGTGGGCAGAAGAGTTTTCTTTCCAGACAGTGACAGTTTTCTGTGACCACTTAACACTATGGAAGTTATCAGGTCTTAAAATTGTCTTAAGTTTTAATTTTTAGTATTATTAGTTTCCTTTCTTCTTAAAATTTGGCTTCTTCGTAAATTGGCAAAAACAAAGAGAACCTAGATACTGTAAATATTGAACCATTTGTTACAAACTAATATAAAATATTTAAAATCAAATTATTGTAATTAGTTATACCTTACTTCATAACTAGAAATTGTTAGAAGGGCAACATTTAATTTATAAAGTTATAATTTATTAACAATCTATTCTTTCAAGCTTTCAAACCAAACATGGTAAATTTGTAAGCAAATAAGTTATTTATCATATATTTAAATGTGAAAAGCAAAGCACTTTCAAATTTACTGTAAGTGATAAAATGTTTAGTCCTTGACCCACTGATCTCTTTTCATCCTCATCTTGGGCGATATCATCACCACTCATGAATTTTAGTCTATGGTATTATGACTAGGATAAAATTTTGAGTACAATTGGAGGCTATGGGTTCAGACTGCCTGGAGTTTTAGTCCTGGCTCCTGTGTGATCCAATTAACTTACTAACCGTGATACTTAGGCCTGATGTTCTATATCTGTAAAATTGATCGTAATAATTTATGCCTCATAAGGTCACTTTGGCCATTAAATGGAGTTACAAATGTAAAGTCCTTGACCTCACTGAATGATCTGTAAATAGTAGGTATTATTTACTATCTACATGAGTGAGCATCAGACCTGTATGTAACTGCCTATTGGTAAAGTCCATGGCGATGTTGCAGACGCACATTCAGGCTTTTCAAAAATACAAGTAACCATCTTCGCTTCTACGCTGACTTTCTTCCTGAAATCTCTGCCTAGTTGCTTTAATCTTATCTCCTGGATCTAACCAACTACCCAGACCTACTGATTTTACTTCCTGTGTATCTATGATTGCCTTAGGCTGGCCCCTCCCCCTTGGTCAGTGACTGCACTTTTGTAACAGCCCCCTACTTTGTCTTCTTTCCTCTATTCTGCTCCTATGCCCCTCTCCCACCCCTTGTATCCACCCTCCATAAAGCAGTCAGAGTAATCCATCTAAAACACAAACCTAATTCGGTAACTCCCCTAGAAAGTCCCAATGGCTTCCCATCACTTACAGAAAAGTCAGCTCATAGCATGACTTAGAAGCTTTAGGTTTCAGGTGGTGCTCTACTTCTAGTTATTCTCATCTGGGGCATCCAAGCTCTCACTGTTGTTATTCCCGTTTCTTCCAAGAAGGTGTCTTTGTATCCCAGGTTAGGTTAAATACCACACAGTTTGCGCAAATAAAATTTGTGCTTACGTCTCATTGACCTATAGCATATCAAATCATTCTTGGGACAGTCTTCTCCACTAGACTACAATCTTCTCAATTGCTATAATTATGGCTTTTTTCATCTTTGTGCCCTAAGGGCCTGGCTCATAGTGGATTCTTAATGTTCCATGAAACTGTTGGACTCTATTTTAATTTTCCCAATATTTCTCACCTCCCCTCTACCTCAAGGAAAAAGAAAGAAAAACAGATTCTTTTCCTCTTAGCTTCCACATGTCTGGAAATGCTATAGCTCTACTTTCATCATATTCCAGCCTGGCTTTTATGCCAGGAATTGAGATAAAAAGCACACAAATGTCCCACAGTGCAAACATTTATGAAAACTGGTCAAGTCTGTAGAACATTCTGAAGATGCAGGACCAAACTTACAAAGAATTGAAAGAGCTCAGGGGATTTGGATTTTCCTGGCCAAAAAAAAAAAAAAAAAGAAACAGGTAGGGAAGAGAGCAAAATGTGGTCCTTTCCAAGACTATACCAATTCAGACCACGTTTAGAGCTGTGCTGCCAGTATGGCAGCCATCACATGTGACTATGGACCACTTGAAAGGTGACTGGTACTGAAATGAGATGTGCTTTAACTGTAAAGCACACCATATTTCAAGGACTTTGTACAAACAAAAGAATGTAAAATATCTCATTAATAATATGTATTTCATGTTGAAATGACAATATTGTGGGTATAAATAAAATATATGATTAAAATTAATTTTACCTATTTATTTTCTATTTTCTTAATACAGTACTAGAAAATTTTAAATTATATATGTGGTTTACATTAGATTTCTATTGAATAGTACTAGAGGATGGAATAACACCCCATAATTACTTATTTTTTCCTTCAGTTGGAACCCCTGAGATGCTCCTTTGTGGAATACGATATCCTATCCGGGCAGGGCCATTGCAGAACCAATGTGTATACTCAGGAGTCCCGAGGGCTGGTTGTAAACAATAACAGAACCCTCCTCATCTCTCAGAAGTCAGATGTAAATCTAAATAGGTGTTCTTAGGCAGAACTACTTCTCACCTCTACACCTAGGGTGATCTGGGACTCAGTTGAACCAGTCACATGTTTTCCATGGTTGAGCCACTTCCAATGGGGCATACACAATGGTTGGGTCCCTACCTACTGAATGTCTGCTAAGCCAGCATGTGGTTAATTGGCCATATGCCTGGATTGTTACCGCTCCCTTTGGGTCAGTCACAGTCGTGTTTCTTGAGTTAATAACTGCTCACCTATCCGAGGTGAATTAACTCTTTCAGGGCACCAGGGTACCATTTAGCACACTGAAAAAACTAATTTATTTGATGGCTCCCTAAGGATGCACTGGAGTGCAGAGAAGAAGCACAGAAATTCCAAGCTCACACAAAAAGCCTGCAAAGCCAGTTAGGAGAGCAAGACAAATTAGATGGAAGTGTGCTCTGTCCAAATGAGATATAAAGACAGTTTATATGAACAGGATGTAATTGCTTAAGTGGGAATCTGGCTAAGAACATGAAAAGGATTTTGGAAGAAAAAAGTAAAGCTTGGCTAAGACTTCTGTTCCATACAAAAGCAGACTGTATGCTTGTGCACCGTAAAAGTTATAGGACTATCTTGTTTTATTGTGCTTTGCAGATATTGTGTTTTTTTACACATTGAAGGTTTGAGACAAGCCTGTGTAGACCAAGTCTATTGGTGCCATTTTTCCAACAGAATTTGCTCGCTTCATATCTCCATGTCACACGTCGGTAATTCTCCCAACATTTCAAACTTTTTCATTATTATCATATTTGTTTTGGTGATCTGTGATCAGTGATCTTTGATGTTACTATTGTAAATGTTTTGGGGTACCACAAACAGTGCCCATGTAAGATGGCAAACTTCATTTATAAGTGTTGTTTGTATTCTGTCTGCTTCACCAACCAGCCATTCCCCTGTCTCTCTCCCTTTCCTCAGGGCTTCCGATTCTCTGAGACAAAACAATAATGAAATTAAGCCAATTAATAACCCCACAATGGGCTTTGAGTGTTCAAGCGAAAGGAAGAGTCATACGTCTCTCACTTTAAATCAAAAGCAAGAAATGTTTAAGCTTTGAGAAATATCTGAGGAAGGCATATTGAAAACTTAGATAGGCTGAAAGTTAGGCCTCTTCAGCCAAACAGTTAGGCAAGTTGTGAATGCAAAGAAAAGGTTCTGGAAGGAAATTAAAAGTGCTACTCCAGTGAACACATGAATGATAAGAAAGTGAAACAGCCTTATTGCTGATATGGAGAAAGTTCTAGTCGTCTGGATAGAAGATCAAACCAGCTGCAACATTCCCTTAAGCCAAAGCCTAATCCAGAGCAAGGCCCTAACTCTATTCAATTCTATTAAGACTAAGAGAGGTTAGGAAGGTGCAGAAGAAAAGTCTGAAGCTAGCAGAGATTGGTTCATGACATTTAAGAAAAGAAGCTGTCTCTATAACATCAAAGTGCAAGGTGAAGCAGCAAGCGCTGATGCGTAAGCTGCAGCCAGTTATCCAGAGGATCTAGCTAAGAGAATCAATGAAGGTGGCTACAATAAGCAACACATTATTTTTTTATTTTTATTTTTATTTTCTTTGCGGTATGCGGGCCTCTCACTGTTGTGGCCTCTCCCCTTGCGGACGTGCAGGCTCAGCGGCCATGGCTCACGGGCCCAGCCGCTCCGCGGCATGTGGGATCTTCCCAGGCCGGGGCACGAACCCGTGTCCCCTGCATCGGCAGGCGGACTCTCAACCACTGCGCCACCAGGGAAGCCCAAGCAACATATTTTTGATGTTTATGGAACAGCCTTCCACTTGAAGAAGATGCCATCTAGGCCTTTCATAGCTAGAGAGGAGAAGTCAATGTCTGGCTGCAAAGGACAGGCTGACTCTCTTTTTAGGGGTAACTTAAAGTTGAAGTCAATGCGCCTTTACCACTTGGAATATCCTAGGGCCCTTCAGAATGATGCTAAATCTACTCTGCCTTGCTCTAGAAATAGAACAGCAAAGCCTGGATGACAGTACATCTGTTTATAACATGGTTTACTGGATATTTTAAGCCCACTGTTGAGACCCACTGCTCAAAAAGATTTCTTTCAAAATATTAGTGCTCACTGGCAATGCACCTGGTCACCCGAGAGCTCTGATGGAGATGTACCAGAAGATTAATGTTATGTTCTTGTCTGCTAACACAACATCCAACCCACAACCCATGAATTAAAGAGTAATTCTGACTTCCAAGTTTTATTCTTTAAGAAATGCATTTTGTAAGGATATAGCTGCCAAAGATAGTGATTCCTCCGATGCACCTGGGCAAACTAAATTGAAAATCTTCTGGAAAGGATTCACCTTTCTAGATGTCATTTAGAACATTTATGATTCATGGGAAGAAGTCAAAATATTAACAGGAGTTTTGAAGAAGGTGATTCCAAACCTTATGGATGACTGAGGGGTTGAAGGCTTCAGTGGAAGGAAGGAAGTGCAGATGTGGTGGAAGTAGTAAGAGAACTAGAATTAGAAGTGGAGCCTGAAGATGTGACTGAATTGCTGCAATCTCATGATAAAACTTGAACAAACAAGGAGTTTCTAATTATGGATGAGTAAAGAAAGTGTTTTCTTAAGATGGAATCTACTCCTGGTGAAGATGCTGTGAAGACTGTTAAAATGACAACAAAGGATTTAAAATATTGCATAAACTTAGTTGATAAAGCAGTGGCAGTGTTTGAGAAGATCTACTCCAGTTGTGAAGGAAGTTTTACTGTGGGTAAAATGCTATCAAAAAGCATTACTCGCTACAGAAAGATTATTTGTAAAAGGAAGGGTCGATAGATGTGGCAAACTTCATTGCTGTCCCATTTTAAGAAATGGCCACAGCCAGTCCAACCCTCAGGACACACCCCCCTGAGCAGTCAGCAGGCATAAAAATCGAGGCAAGACCGTTCACCCGCAAAAGGATTACAACTCACTGGAGGCTCAGATGATGGTTAGCATTTTGTAGTAATAAAGTATTTTGAATGAAGGTATGTACATTTGGCTTTTTAGACATAATGCTATTATACACTTAACAGACTATAGCATAGTGTAAAACATAACTTTAATATGTACTAGAAAACCGAAAATTTGTATGAGTCCCTTTATTGCAATATTTGCTTTATTGCCATGGTCTAGAACTGAACTCACAATATCTCTGAGGTAGGCCTGTATATTTCAAGTTGTTGGAAGTTTTCTGTATTTTGTCCATCTTATTATAACTATTTAATCAAATTTTTGAATACTAAAATGGGAATCAGGAAACTTGACTTCAAGCCACAGGGCTACCACTAACTACCATGTAACCTTGGGCAGGTTACTTGTTCTCAATGGACCTATTTCCTAACATCATTAGGTGATGTTAGGGATTGTGTTGGGATTGGGGTGTTTTTATTTTTATTTTTTGCAGTATGAGGGCCTCTCACTGTTGTGGCCTCTGCCATTGCGGAGCACAGGCTCTGGACGCGCAGGCTCAGCGGCCATGGCTCACGGGCCCAGCCGCTCCGCAGCATGTGGGATCTTCCCGGACCGGGGCACGAACCCGCATCCCCTGCATCGGCAGGCGGACTCTCAACCACTAAGCCACCAGGGAAGCCCTGGGGTGGTTTTAGATGGGATCTGTGAAAGGATTTAGGAGTGTCCAAATCCTACTCCAGACCACAACCAAATGGAAGATGTAGCTACAAGCAAGGAATGATAGTCCAAGGAAGCAGATTATCACTTTACTGTTAGCTGGGCTCCTATCCTGAAGTGCAAGCAATGCTCTGGTAACTGGACTGGAGCACAGAGCCCAAGGGCCTTTATTCTCGCTATGCCTAAAGCCCTGAAGCAGGATTTCACCATATTTTGGTTGGCTGCAGAAAGGACAGAAGACTCTCTAGATCCATCCATGTTGCTGCAAATGGCGTCATTTCATTCTTTCTTATGGTTGAGTAATACTCCCCTGTATATGTATACATATGATATATGTATACATATGATATACGTATATATCATATGTATATGGACCTAGAGATTATTATATGGACCTAGAGATTATCATACTAAGTGAAGTAAGTCAAAGACAAATATCATATGATATCACTTATATGTGGAATCTAAAAAATATTATACAAAAGAACTTATTTACAAAACAGAAACAGACTCACAGACATAGAAAACAGACTTACAGTTACCAAAGAAGAAAGGAGCAGGGGAGGGATAAATCTGGAATTTGGGATTAACAGATACTGACTATTATATATAAAATAGATAAACAACAAGGACCTACTGTATAGCACAGGGGACTATATTCAATATCTTGTATTAACCTATAATGGAAAAGAATCTGAAAAAGAATATATATTAAAAATATATAACTCCTGAAAGATTGTAAATCAACTATACTTCAAAAATATAAAATAAAATAAAAATAGGCAGAAAAAAAAAAGCAGGGACTGAAGAAGAGAATGCAAGTGATGGTTTTGCTTCAAGAAAATAGGTTCTGGACCAGCCCCTTCCTTGTGCTACAAGAGGAAGCCAATGAGCAGTGGTCCCATTTCCCCTTCCCCCACTGATAAAGATGGCCTCAGTAAACTCCTCAACTCTGAGCCCTTAGATTTCTTTCTAGAAGAGGAGTGAGGAAGGGGTGGAAGACTTCCTCAGGGAGGAGAGGGATGAACAGTTTTCCTTCTTTGGAAGACTTCTTCTGCTTCTTCTACTACGACCATTGTTTCATTACGCTATCTGAATCGGAGTCAGGCCTTTAGCACTGACCTGATATAATTGTGTCAGCAGGCTGCTACTAAGGGAAAAAAATTTTTTTCCGTTGATTACTTGCTTTGCTTACCTAGAGTTCTTTGGGATCTTTGGAGAAAGCTTATTAAAGACCCTAATCTTGATGATTTAGATTAATAGCTCCTCTGACAATCAAGCAATAGTAGTGGTATTAATCACCACCATTCATGCCGTGCTTATTATGTGTCAGGTGCTGTTCTAAGTGGCATGATCTATCAATGCATTTCATTTGTACAACAAGCCTAGAAAGTGTTTTCATTATAGTTGGCACTCCTATTTTATTGATATGAAAACTGAGGGACAGACAGGTGAAGCAACTTGTTCTTGGTGTCATGGCTAATAGGTGGCAGGTCAAGGCACTTAGAGACACCAGGTTATACTGGGGTGCAATGTCAGTTTTATATCCCTTTTACTGTCCATATAATAATTTCCATTTGTAGTAAAAGCAAACTTACAAGTTTGAACACCCACTTTTATATTAATTTAATTCATATAAAGTGCTTCTAGTTGTATGTAAACTATACACAAGTGAACAGTGATTATGAAAGTGCTCTAATCAAGAACACATAGAAATATTTATATTTGTTGTAGCTAATGTTTTAATTGCATAATAAAATTTTGCTAATACACTGTAGTAATTATGAAACATCAGAAATTTTCATTCCATTTTATGCAAAAAATGTAATATAATTGTGGAGTTCTAATAATGTTTGGTGCCTCCACTCTCATCGCCTTTTTATTCAGATAGGTGGAGGTGTAACATGCAAATCAAACTCTGAATCAGAATTAAGCATAATTCTGAAACATAAGCATGTACCATTGACCTATGCCATCATCTTGTCATTCATTAATTTGTAAAATTTAGCAATTTACAATGAGCATTACTGTTATTGTGGTAGTGAGTTAATACGATTTGTGAAAAAGATCATCCCTTAGATGTCTAGCAGGGGGAGGACACACCTCAGGGACCAGTCTTCGTAAAGGATTTTCATTGATTATACCCCCTAAGGGAGAAATTCTGAGGCTCTTACATCAGTCAGTGGCAGCTTGGCACACAAAAGGGCAGCAGTTGGAGTCCCAAGTGTTCTAAATAATGCAGCAGGTAACTACCTCATCAGGGGTTTAAAATCCCCTAATGCTTATTTGAATTTTTCTCTGTGAACACCTACCTAATAAAAACCCTCCATTTTTGTCACAATTAAATGCAAAGAGCTTGTGATTTGGATTCTGAAATCAGAACCTAGCTTTCTTCAACCACAGTTTTACAAACACTGAACATTGTTTCCACCTTCTCTGACTTGAAAGATTATTCTGAATAGGAGTAGAAATGTAAGGCCTCTGCCTTACATAATGGCTTTGGAAAAATATCTGCAACTTCCTTTCCGCCATGTGACTAGATTACAAGCTATTTTGTCATCTAGGTCGAATGCGTGCTTTAGGTGTAGAAATAAGCATCCTGACATAAGCAAAGAGCTCATTTTCAAACACCATCTTTTTCTTATTTTCTGTATAATGTTTTTGTCACTCCTGGGTCTCCATTTTTATTTTTACTTTTCTTGTCTCACATTTTTTCTCTCTTTAAAATCTTATTTCAGCCTTTTTCCTCTGTTTTCCCTTATTTTTACAATTTGTCACCTCAGAGGCATACCATATGTGATGAGGGGTTGAGAGGACTTCAGGGTGGAATGGGAGATTGTCACAGCTAGATAGAGGGAGGTAGCAATGTCCTCTAATTGTCACTGCCTTGAGGAAGCAGTGGGGCTTTATCTTCTCTTCCTGACTGCTGCAATGCTTCACGACCAAAAGAAATCCAGATTGCAAAACTGCAGCTAAAACTGCGACACCTGCACTGTTTCCCATCTGAAGACACTTCATAAATGCAACAATGTAAGTGAAGCTCCCAGCATGTGATAGGTGCAAAATAAGTGCTTGATGAATCTTCATTTCACTGCAGCTCACCAAGGCAGCACACAGGGCTTATTTCATAGGCTTGAATTTATATTCTACTGGTAGGGACTAAATTCTCCCCTTTATCCCCATGTCTGTGTTCAAATTTCTCTAATGGAGTATTTAAGGAATCACTGCACATAATTGGTTTTGCAATACTAGGAACTTGGTACATATTTGCTTGTAATTACAGACAATTACTCTCAAGGCACAGGAAGTTACATCAGCCTAGGAATGATTATTATGTACAATAGAACCAAGAGAAGACTCAGGTTAATGAACATGCTCTGTTTTTCTTCCTTTAGGTTATCACTGCTTGTCCTGGTTAAACCTGCAGACACCCATCTGTCAATGTATATTACAACTGTAATAGAGAAGAACAAACCTGACTCCACATTGGAAACATTCCTTTAGCCCTAACCTTTGTGCTCTGTTGCCTGTGCTTAGTCTTGCCGGCTCTGTGCCTTTGTCTCAAACAGTAAAAGAAGGTTGCCTATAGCCTGAAATATACATAATAGCCCTTTCTCAAGGCTCTGCCTTCCAGGCTTGACCTTTAAAGGCATAATACTTTTCATTCATATAGAGATAAAAAGTTGCAGAACAGAGAATAACCTTTGTTTTGCTGGAGGTTTACAGGAACATCTTGACCAGGCCTAGGTGGACAGCTGCAAGAAGGATTATCATATCCCCTCTGGGGTCTGGTCCACACCAGGAACCATCCACACCCTCTTCCTTTCAGTATAAAAGGAGTGTGAATTCTAAGTTGAGTAAGATGGTTCTTTGGGACACTAGTCCACCATCTTCTCAGTCTGCTGGCTTTCCAAATAAAGTCACTATTCCTTGCCCCAGAACCCAGTTTCTTAATTTATTGGCCTGTTGTGAAGGAAGCAGTATATGGGCTTGGATTCAGTAATGCTATGTCTGACTAATGGGCTCAGCTTCCAAACTCCAGCTCCTTCTGTCAACTGCTAGCTCTATTAGGTTTACAATCTCAGCCTGGGATAGAGTGAAGCAACTTTATGTGGTACCATGGGGTCAGTTCATCCCACTCTGCCTCATTTCAGTCATCCTTGATCACCCATCCCAAATGAAAACCTCTTCTTATCTCTCTATATCTTCCTCTGCTCACATGTACATTCTCTGCCCTTTCCCTACTGACCTCCCAAATGTGCCCACAGCAGCCTAAAAAAGCCTTGTTTCACGTGGAACTACCTTTCATTCCTCAACCACTCTGAATACTGCCTCCATTTCTTTGCCTGGCTCTTTCTGGTGGCATCTGCTTCTCGATTCATTCCAGGTAGAAGCTGGTCATTCTCCTAAACTCGACATGGCACAGATCCTAGAAACTAAATAGCCTTTCCCAGTTCCCAACAACATGGCTACTTAGGGAGCACATTCTATGTGCCAGGAACTAACTAAACCTTATACAGACAATATAATTTATTCCCCTTATTATCCCTTATGATTTACATATAAAAAATTTATCAAGCGCTTATTATTTGCCAGGCATTATTTTATGTGCCTTATTTGTTTTAGTTTGAGCTTCCCCAGAAACCAAACCTGCAAAAAGGATTTGAATAAAAAGTGTTTATTTGGAATATGATTCCAGGAAACATTAGTGGGGAGTGGGAAAGTGACACAGGAAAGGGGACACATGCATTAAAGCATGCGCTATCAAACAAGTTACCACTGTAGGTAAAATCTGGGTAAAATGGAAAAATCTGAGTCAGTGCAGAATATTATCCTCAGAGTTATTCCACTCAGGGGTTAAGGGACCTGAGTGAAGACACACAAGTGGATTTTCAGGCAGTGCTGAGATCTGGCTGGAGTTAGAGACCATTCACCTGCAATAACACCGATCTATTCACTACTGTGTGATTTGCCTCATCCCACCCCCACCCAATGCCTCAATCCTCCTAACTTTTAAACTTGTCTGCATCCAAATCTCTTCTTCCCCCTTTGTTCCTTGCAGTGGCAGCTCTGCCTCTTCCTTCCCTGGGTAGCACCATTACCTGCCTACTCAGAGACTAAGCCATCACCATCTTCTCTTTTGGTTCTGTCTTCAACCTCTCACGTTTTCATTTCATTTCTATTCTCAAAATATAAACTTGTTCAAACCTCTCCCTTCTTAAAAACAGAAACATCCCTTGGTCCTACCTCCTTCTGTAACTGCTACACTTTCCCCCTTTTTCTTGCTTACACTTACTGGTATAATTTTCTCTTCTCCTTTTCCTTCTCCAGCCCATTGCCATCAGGTCTCCCCAACCCCATCCTCTCTTGAAACTTCTTCTTTATTCCAATGAACTTTCTTCAATCTTTATGTTAATTTACTTCACTTCAAACCTTAAATAATTAAATGACTTTGACTTTCTTGAAATTATTTCTTCTTGCCTTCTTTAAAGCATTTTTCCTTTTCTTGGGCTTTTCTGGATGTCTTTTTTAAAGTTTGCTCTATAGATATGCATTCCTTCAATAGTACTTATGTTTTTATTTTCCCCTAATAGTCCTGCCTTGAGCTGTTTTTCTTCTCTGTGTATTTTCGCGAAATATCTTGCACATACAGATATCCAATTGACTTAAAAATCTATATCCCAGCCCAAATCTCTCCAGTGATCTCCAGATTTGCATTAAACACAATATAAGTATCTTCCTTCTCCCCAAACTTGTCCCTCTTCTTTCTTATTTTTCGGTTACTGTCAATGTTACCCTCTAGTTATCTCTAACACACATACACAGCCCAAACTGGACTTTGTACTTAAGTCCTACCTCTCACTCATCTGTCACATAGAACGCACCTTGAGTTGAACTTGATTCTACCACTTTAATATCTGTCAAATCTCTCTCTTCTACTGTGAATGACTTAGTTTACATCTTCACTTTTACTACAACCCCTTCTAATGTATCTCCCTGCCTCCATTTTTTTTCTTTTTTCTTTTTTACCCATCTCAATTCTTCACTTCTCTTCCAAAAAGACAAATATAATCATGTTGCTGCCTTGCTTGGGAGCCTTCTATAGTTCCTCAGGACCCTCAGAATTAGTCCTGGGTTCTTTGGTAAAGCCTGTGAGTCCTTCATGCTGTGACATCTGCTTACCCACTCCCACCCTGCTCTGTCTCACCTCTCCCCATCTGCTCTCTACTCTCCCACCGCCCTAGGTCCTACCCCATCTGGAGGACATGCTCATATACCCATGCTTTTATTCTAAGCTGTATTTCCTGCCTGGAATACCCTCTAGACACATTGCCCCTTGGCCCTAAACAGATACACACTACTATTAACCTGAAAAACAACTAACTATCTGTTCTTCCAGCTCAACTCAGGCTTTGGGAGATCTCTCTAAACTGCCAGATTTGGTTTGGATGCCCTCTTAGGTGACTCTGCAATGCCAAGTTATCTCCAATAATAAAGATGAATTTGTTAAATTAAAGGACCACGTTGTATGCAGTTTCGCATTTCAAGCACCTAGCACTGTGCTTGGCATATAGCAAGTGCTCAGTACCCGTGTGTGGGACATAAACTTTATAAAATTTCTGCCCTCACACACACACCCAGTCCATCTTTTTAAGAAAAACATTTAATGGCATCATTTCTTATATAATATTTTCTTTCCTTTTAGAACTTGTATTTGGCTGGACTTTCTCATTCTACCCTCCATGTCGCTTATATATTTTAAAATATTTTTGATGTAAAGTTAAATAAAATTAGAAGGATGAACTTTTAATTTCTTAAAGTAAACTTACAAGATGGATGATTACAAAGATGTATCTTTAGAGACAACTAAACTTCATCAATTTAATGTAAGGGTGAAATGTCTGCTAGCTTCCATCATGACGAAATATCTCGAATAGCTATTTTCTTAAGTAAGTTTTTAAAAAATGTGTACTTCATTTACGTGTCAGGAAAATGCACCATTTCATTTGATTAGTGTAAATCAAATTGCTACAAACTGCTCTCTGAACCAACACTACGCTGTTTCAGATGTGCATTAAGTAGTAAATCAACTTTATTGGAAAACGCTGGGTCTCATCTTTTCAGCGCAAATGCTGTGTACTTTTTTCAGAGGTGCAATAATTCTTTTACATTTCTGGAGTCTCTTTAGTAAATTGCTCCTATTTAGTAAATTATCACTGCGCTAAGTAGCCCAAAGTAATGATAGTATTAAAAAATGTCCAAAAGTTACATCCCTGTGGTATTCCTGAGCTTTTAGCTGAATGCATTTAGCCTTCTCTCTCCTTGTCCTTTCAGGAATTTCTCAATACTTCTGGCAAACTTTTGACAAAGATTTGCAGCATCCATTGGCTGGGCATAATATTTTATGACCTACTTCTAGGTAGCTTTGGGACTAAAAGACGTTCAATAATTAGAGCACAGTGAGGTGCTTAACAAAAGAATGCAATGGTGCCTATGAGAGATGAAAGCTATTGTTTGTGGCCAACATCACACTTATGTCCATCTGTTAAATTAATTCATCTTCTATGGCTTTTTGATAGAGAATTTGTCAGCAGCTTAAAAGAGTAAGACTGGTTCGGTTTCACATTTAAATGTGTTGCATTCGAGTGCTGTGAAGTGTGATTTTAAGTATTACTCAGAAAACAGTATCTATAATATTAAAAAAAAAAGCTTTGCCCAGCAAAAAAAGGTGCATTTTGGATATGAAGAGGTTCCTTGCTGGGCAGTATAAAATATGCGAGAGGGAAGCCTTCCTCTTCTATTAAAGCAATTTAACCTGGCCCTTTCAACATAATATGATTTCTTACTTCACTTGTACTGAAAATGCACATGCATTGAATCTGCTCAGATATGACAGCCAGTGTTTTCTAATCTCTGGTCATACACGTATTAAGTTAACACATTTTAACTGCCTTGTAGGATGACATTTTAGCCCACATGGTTTTAGAAACAGTCCTTGCTACATGCTTCATCAGTTGCAACTGTGGATTGAACGGTCCTTTGAAGGCACTGCCATAAATATTTCTGCAAATGAGTGATCTGTTCCCATTACATCTGCTAATGCTATCTTATGGCAGAGCACACAAATAGTTCAGACATCACATCACTGCACACAGGAACACTCAGGGGCACTCTGGCGGGGTGTAGCACATCACTGAGAATTGCATCACTGATTGTCTCTAAAAGCTAACCTGTCTTTTCAGAGACACATTTTTTGACAGCCTGTCACAGGGAGAGCTGTGGATGTTCAGTGAACAAAGAATAATGTTAACACTGTACATGTTTAATAGCTGCAAACTTTAATCTCAATAGTTTCTGACAAAATGTAAAAATCTTTTTAGGGCCAATAAAATTTTGGAGAAAAGTCATAAAAGATGAACACATTGTAAACAAAAAAAATTTGCATCTAACTGAAAATATTACTTAACAATACATTTAGAAAAAGAAGTCTTAAAATAATGTTTTGCAAATTTATTTTATTTCTTGAGTTCAAACATGTGTCATCAGTTCTACCCTGATAATTTTACACTTATTCCTGTGAAAAAATTATCAGAAATTGTTTATACCTTTTCTTAGTCCCAAAATTATTATTTTTATTTGTGAAATAAAGGCGAGTTGAATTATTTTCCATTTTGATAGCAACTGAAATGTTCTTCTGCATGAAGAAGTTAAAACTGGCTGACCTTTTAAGATGTTTTTGCCTAAAAAGATTACTTGTTGCAATTCTCAAAGAAAAGAAACTTAAACGGGGAAAACATCTAAATATATGTCTTTCAAGGCAGCTCAACAAAGTATGGGCGATCAACCAGATAATATTTTTTATGATCAGTTATATCATGTTACATCATCTTCAGAATGAGGTAATCACAGCAGCAGATACAATATCTGTAAGAATCAAGTCTCTCTCATGTCTATATCACAGCCCGTAATCTGCCAATGACAAGGCCATTTAGTACCCTTTTATTTGTCTAGGACGCAAACGCTTCTGCTTGGCAGCTTGCAATAAAAAGTTTCATTTAAAAAATCCAATAATGAGCTCTACTATTCACACAAGTCAACAAATTCTAGAAGTTTTACAATGTGCTAGTGTTTGCTTGCCGTCTTACTCATGAGCTAAATAACCTGTTTATTTCTCAGCTTTATTTTTCTGCCTTCTGTCTTTGAGGTTTCTGAGATGCGTCATCCCATAAATGAATATAACAAGAAATTAAAGAGATTACTCTGTTAACAGAACTTTCTTGTTCCAAGATGTGCACAGAGAATGGCTTAACTAGCTTACTTTTTAGTGCTTTGTGAAGAAAAAATGTGTTCAAGAAACTGGTTGTGTTGTAACTAAGAAAGTTTTAAAAAGTGTTTTAGGAGGAGAACACTAAGGCATAGAGAAGTTCTGTAATTTCTCCAAATTGCACAGCTCAGTGAGACTAGGACAGAGATCTTTTGATTCCCAAACTCATGCTTTTACCTATTCCTGTATCTCCCTTAGCAGTTATATAGACTGTGGCAAAACTAGCTCCCACTGTGTTGCAATGAACAAATCATCTTGGGTGGCCTCTGCTAAACTTTTGGTCATTTTCCTTTTCTTTTTCTTTTCTCCTCAACATAGTACAAATGTATTACAGAATAACTGACAGTCTTAGAGCACAAAGTACAGCTATTATTAAATCATTATTCTGTTTTGAGAATTTACTGTGGTATAAAATAAAAATGGTTGGATAACAAATATTCATAGGAATTTACTGTATGCAAGAGAGATACTACCAACATTGCCCAATGGACTTAAGATAAAAATTTACATGTCATAAACCAAATATAAACAACAACAACAAAAACAACCACAATGAAACAGCAATGAGGCGGTGACTTCCCAAGCCTCTAATGTGCATTGAGAGATTCTCGCCAGCATCTACACAGTCAGCCCTGTTTCCTAGACTTCTATTCAGACTTTTTACTAGGTCAGAGTTTCATTAGTGAATATTCTTTGGGGAGAAAAAAAAATACAGAAAGGCACAAGTTCCAAATTCCTGGTAAGCATCTTTTGAAAAGCTAGCACAGTTATTTATTACAGGAACATTTCATAGGCCCTTACTGTATGCAGAACACCCTTGTAGTAGTTAAGGAATAATAGAATTGGGGAAAGACGTATCCTCTTTCTTCCTCAAGCAGCTTTCAATCACCTAATCAGGAGTTTTTGCCACACAGCCTGCGTGGGGTTCCCGCAGAAGAAACTAGTCCAACCAGTGGTGATTCGGGGCACTCCTGTGACTAATTTATATCCTCACGCAGTTGAGGGGAAGCCCACCCTGAGGACTCTAAATGATCCACTGAAAAGCAATATCTTTGCCGTTGATTTGCTTCCCCTTAGAGTCAGCGAGAAACAAGGGGCTGAAATCCAATAGAACTCCATCTAAATGTACTGCCCATAGCCCATGTGTTTTGACTTAGTCCCAGCGCCACCCAGGGATTCGGAGACTGTTAGTGGTTTACTGTTAAGCAGTAATATCATAACAGCGAATACTTTCCTTAGCTACTGGCCCACATTTTGAAATGTTATATAAAATACCTACAAGCACTATACCTGATGACTTGAAACACAGAAGCAAACTATCCTTTCTATAAATAATACAGACACACACACACAACAACAGAGGAGAAAACAACTGTCTGTCTCATATCAACATCTTATGTTGTATCACTTCCCGAGGGCCTAATGATTAAAGATAAATAAGTACAAGCTGTGTGAATACTCATAAACAATCTATGATCCAGGGACTATGTACTTTTACAAATAACTCATGGCCAGAATGCCCTTCTATATATACTTAGGAAGGAAGGAAGGGAGGGAGGGAGGGAGGGAAGAAAAGAGATTGTATTTTCTTACCAAGTTAAACTTCATTCATAAAATCAAAGAACCCAGAGATAACATTTTGGTTAATTTCATAAATCATAATAAACAATGTTCAATTACATTTTGGCATCAAATAAAAAGTGCTGAATGTAACTTTAAGGTTGACTGAGCCCCAACGTCCCCTTTCCTGTGGCTGGTGAGTCGTACTGCAACCCTCCTTGATCAATGTTCTATTTGTTCAGTAGTTAGCCATGCACAATCACTTAGCTATCTGTATCACACAATTGGTATATTTCACTAACTTTGATGTCCTTTTACACCCTTGTGCTCTGAATCTTCCTCTATGACTCTGAGGCAACTGAGAGAAGAGACCATCTTTTGCTGTCTCCACCATGGGGGTCAGACTGTATCTACTACCTCCATCAAAGCCAGGTATGTAGACAGCTGTTCAGAACAGAACTTACTACAGAAAGACCTTTAAATACAGAACATGGTTTAACAAAAGCATGTTATATCCTAGTTATGACATTACCAACAGAGGGGGTTTTAGGACAATTTTAGGTTCTCTTGGGCTGTTGATTATTTCTGATTTGAAAATTTTCTAGGTAATAATCATCCTGTCTACAAAAACCTTTAAGACCTTTTTCACAAGCTGAAGGTGGGTAGTGCCATTTTCTGAGAAACTTACAGATGCTTTGGAGACATTCTTGTGGCCTCTCTTTCTAGACAGCTAGCCATTATTCTGAAACCATCTCTGAGGTAGACTTGACACAATCCGGGGGCCAGTTAGAGAAGGAACAGAAAGTGGCAGACTGGAATGAAATAGCTTTACCAATGCTATATGGCAGGACAATATGCTTAAAGAAAAAAAAAAAGCCCACAGACCCATAACAATAAATAGAGTTCAGTGAGGTATTTGACAAAAATATGAATATTGCATTAGAGGGACGAAAATTGTTTTTGTGATAAAATCAGACTTACATCCACCTATTTAATTCTTTCATCAGCTATAACTATTCCTTTGGCACAAATTGATATTGGTTAGCGATGAAAAATTAAGATTTAATGTGTTGCAACAAGGCTGCTATATGTTCTTTTCACTATTACTCAGAAACAAAATGATAATGTTAAGAGACTCTGTGTTTGGGGGATGGCTTTGTGTAAGGACTCTTGTATTGAAAACTCTTATTACTTGATTTGGATGAGTTTTAATCCTTAATACTGAAGTTCCTGTATTGTTTCTGGACATAAGTCTATTGTTTTAGCTAGAAATGATTTTTTAAAATAAATGAAAATTATATAGACCATTTATATGTATGAACAAAACGGGAAAAGTAGGCAAAAGCACAGGTATCCTTAGGAAGCCCTGATCCCGTAATATTTTATGCTACCATCTCAGCTACCAATCGTCTCATGGTCCTAATCCCAGTCCTTCCCCAAACTACCATTACTAACGTTCATGCTATTCAAGACTGAAAGAGAATATTTGGGAGGCCCAGAGTACTCATACCCTGAACGTCTTCTGAAAGGTTAAGGAAGGGCAAGATTGTGGCTGGTCATAAGACCTGGCAAGGAATTTGACTTCAAATGGGGAAACTACTGAAAGAATCCACAAAGAGAGGTAAGATGGTTAAGAGCAGTGGTTTAAGTAGATGAGCTGAACAGTGGTATGCAAGATGGGCTCCAAACCAGGAGTGAAAGGTAGTTTCCTAGAGGAACAGAGACATAGAAACAGTAAAACTGGAAAGGGATTCACCCCTCCAATGTTGCAAAGAAGGAATAGCAGGACTTAGGGAATATTTAAAGATGGGAAAGATTCTAAGATAACCCTAAGTTTTTATCATACCTAGGTAAGACAATAATGGAAAACTACTAGTATATGTAATACAAGGGAAAAAAACCAGTTCTGGGTGGTAAGCTATTAAATGTGCTTTCAGACTTATGAAATTGTAGGTAACAATGAAACACCCACATTAAATAAAAAATAAGTAAAAACCTTTACATTTGCATAAGGATTTGTATTTTCAAGGTATTTTCTCATGTTATTTTGTTAGATCCTAACAACTTTAGGCACTATTATTAGGCCTATTTTACAAATAATAAACTGAAGTTCAAATAATTTGAATGAAATATCTGTAGACGAGCAGCTTATAAGTTGCAGAACTAAAATTCCAACACAAATCTCCTGATTTCTAAATCCAGAGTAATTATGTTTATATTTGAGACTTGGAGACAGAGGATTAGAATTTGTCCCTGAGATTTTGGAAGTTACTAGGTAAGAGAAAATAATGAAAGCCAAGACTAGGTAGTCCAGGAGAAATCTCAAGACAGCAGATAGATACATGGCTTACCATAATTTATTCATCCATTTTTCTTGGGTTGAACCATTATCTATCTTGATTTCTCTTTTCTGTCTAGCAAAACAACCTTTAAGACAATGTGAAATCTATTCTTTTCCTTGGTCGGTTCCCATACCATTGTTTCCTCCCTCTGTCTACCCTTTCCCATGGTAATTTTCTTTCCTTTTGTTTCTTTTTAAAGGCCATGGCAGAGCCTCTACGATTTACCCTGCTTTCCTTGCCTCCACTGCCACATTCTTACTTCTGACTTTTCTCTTTTGCTGTGGGCACCGTGCTCAACTGCAAATCTGTAGGTTGCAATCTGGTTTCAAGTCTCATAAATCTCCTCAACTTTGCTTTAAGAGTAAAACCACAAACTCAAGCAAATAATCCTAAAGTAAAGGTACACTTCAAATGAGGGAAGGAGAGGGATTAGTCAAATGAACAGCACCCTGTCGAATTAAGTAACCTCCCTGGACATGCCTATCATCTCTCCATTTTCAACCATATTTCTTATTTGGAAATTCCAAATGAAAACTCAAGTTATCTGGAAAGTCTATTTATTTTGAACACATGATTCCACAAATATGGGAAAAATAATGTATTGTTTTAAGGGGTATTTTTAGGAATGTAAAGTAAAATCAAAGAATGGATCCCTTTTTCAAGAAGTATTCCATATTTTGGGGTGTAAATTATCTGTACGTGTATTTGTGTGTGCCATATAAGATGGTCTAGGTGAAATAACGTAAATTAAATAGCTTTTGAAATTAAAAATAATAGCATGGTGATATTTGAGAAGATTCTCTGGAGGTTTGAAAAGTGGGTTAGGCACTAAAGGAAGGTCTAGATCTGGACAGTGGAAATAAGCTGGGTGTTTTTCAGATTTTCAATAGTTTCCCTGGCTTTGGAATAGACTGATGAGTTGGGTTGCAGAGATGCCTCAGAGTTCTTAAAAGGTATCTGAACAGATACTTTTTTCGGTTGTTCTTGGTCCTCAGCAATAACAATGGCTCTTAGGAGATTATTATTTTTCCCTCCTGCTGGTGCTAGATCAGAAAAAAAAAAAAAAGGTAAAAAAAACAAAATCGCTGGGTAACAGCAACCCTAGTTCCCCTTCTCTGGTCTTAGGATCATTAATATTATTTTTCTGTGGTTAGAAAAGTAACTCCAAGGAATGGTGGACGCAGGCCACCCTTCTACAGCTCCACTCTCCAACTAGAGGATATTAGAAAGATTTCTTTTTCCTGAATTACTTCCACTTTCCCCTATTGTCTTCCCCTTTCTTGCATTGCTCTATCAAGAACCGATTTCATCCTGTAATTTGATCTAAATTGTATTATGCAATGGGCTGAATAAATTTATATTACTAGAATCACACTCCAAAAAGTTGTTGAGGGGGCTTGGAAGAAATGTTTGATGAGCAATTTGGGATAAGGAGGTGAGATGGCAATGGGCAGGCACAAGTAAAAATAGATGACCGTAGACGGCCTTCCAACAGGGGTGGTTTCTATTAGTGGTGGGACCGTTACCAGAACCTGTGGGGTATGCAAGTTTGGTGGAGAGTAGAGAAGAATTTCTATACTTGAGAGAGAGCCAGCACGGCTGAGCCTCTGTCAGCCAGCTCTCAGCCCTTACAGAGACTTCCATTTTCTTGGGGATCTCAGAAACACTCAGCTGCATTTCCTATACCATTCTGGGGTCTTTGGATTCTGCCATCTGAGTGGCTCTCAGAAGGTCCATCTGCCTGGTTACCTGCCTCAGTCATTCCTCATCTACTGCCCAGGATTCCCTAGGGAGGCTGCAGTCTCCAGGATGACACCCTGAGAAGCCCAACACTGAGCACATTTGAATGAGCCACAAGAGGGAGAAAATGCATTGAGGCAGTAGTTTCTGGTGACTGTGGATATGCAATATTCTAGAATTTGGTGGCTTTAAAGAATTTCTCTTAGGCTTTCCTCCTTTACCCTTTCAAAAAAGAAAGAAAACAAAACAAAACTGAAAAGTCTCAAAGTTTAACTTGGGCCAGTTTCTCCCACTGAACTCAGGAAAGTAACTAAATCACAGATGATTACTGTATAACACAAAAACTTTGTGTTGTAGATGAACACAAATACAAAATGTGAGAAGACAGACATCAAGTGTGAGAAGGGTTGTTGTGTGCTGTGCTTCACTGGTGACTAAATTGTGACTATGCTCACATGTTATGGTAGAAACCTATGATGGTGCTTCTTACGCACCTTGCTATCCTGAGCAACAGCATTTTCGTAAATAACTAAAAATAAAGTTTTATTTTTCATGAGTGTAATGCAAATTAAGGTAACCACCCAAAATGACTAGTTTAAGCTTTATCAAGGTCACTAACAAGAGAAAATAATTATTGCAAACTCACAGTTAAGGAAAGTTCTCTAGGCATAAGGCATACTGTGAAGAGGGTGCAGCATGTCCTTTCAGTGTCACACTGGGGCATTTTTAGTGGGACCAAATGTCCCAGGTTGCCCAGGACTTTCCTGGTTTTAGCTCTAAAAGTCCCATGTCTGGGGAACACCTCAGTTCTTAGAAAACCAGGACAGGTGGTCACCCTGTATACCCCAAGATTCTTTAACTGCCTAGGAGATATACCTGTTTTGTACTGCTTGTGACCTAAGAGTAGTTTTACATTTTTAAATGAGAGGAAATAAACAAAAAAGATTATGCAACAGAGACCATTTGTGGCCCCCGAAGTCTAAGCTGTTTACTATCCTGCCCTTTACAGAAAATGTTTAGCCAACCCCTGCTTTAGATCTATGATCACAAGCCCAATTATAAGAGACTTCTAGAACAGGTGTCAACAGACTTTTTCTGCAAAAGGTCAAAGAGTAAATATTTTAGGTGTTCTGGGCCATATGGTCTTTATTAAAACTAACTACTCAATTCTACTGTTATGATGTGAAAGCAGCCATAGACAATAAGTAAACGAATAAGTGTGACTGTGTTCCACTAAAATTTTATTTGCAAAAACAGACAGCAGGCCGGATTTGGCCTATGGTCACAATTTGCCCACCCCTGTTCTAGAAGACTGCTCTTACATCTGAACTTGACCTCTGAACTTGATTCCTTATTATATTATTGCTTGGGTCTCTCTGGACTCAGTTTATTTATGGCATTTTTTAACCCATCTGTTGCCTTCTCCAAGTACCATGATTTACCTCCCTATATGGACTTTGATTTTTCTAGATTTCCAGACTTCTTGACCTCTTGTTTACCTGTATTCATATTACCTGTCAGATCATGCCTTATATTTCTTTACCTATCTGTTTTGGAGTCCAAGCCCCAGAGCAATGATCACCCGCCACACACATACACACATATATATATTTTTTAACTTAGACGAAGTTATTGCAAACAATGCTAATCTTAAAAGAATCCCTATTCCCACATAGGAGGCAGTTTGAGAAAGGTGAACTTGAACTTGACCTAGAACAAAGTTTCTTTCGAGCCTTTCTTCCCTCAATCTTAATACATATACTTTAGGCTTTTTCTGAGGATTAAACATGTAAATGTATGTAAAATGTCTGGCATGTTATAGGCATCAGCCAGTATCTCTTTGATGATGATAACCCAAAATAACTGTTGCTGTAAATGTCTCCTAGAATGATTTTGCTTTTAGTCTTCTCCCTTTTCATCTGTTATGCACACAAATGTTAATCTTCCTGTGATATCTTTTTCAAAATCTGTCTCCTGAATTAAAATGATTACTAAATGATTTCCAGTTGTGCAGATGGGATATAATATTCTAATGACCTGAATCTATAGATGGCATTGGGACAAAGTTTTCTCTGTTGGAGTCATCCAGAAATACGGGTAAAGTTTACCTTGAACCATAATAAATTTAACTCTTTCACATAAACGTTCTACTAATTTCTACACAGCATTCATTCATGCACTTGTACACACACAACCCAGGTAACAAAAATGATTCAAATGTGGCATCTCCAGCAAACTCTGTACCTATAGTTATGCTTCTTTTTTATCTAAGTTATACTGAAAATTTACCTGATTGTTTATTATTTAACTCTTGTATGATAGACATTTAAAATGCAATGGTAAAGACATGACCCTACCTCTAAAGTATCTTGAAGACTCATAGGGGAGTGTCAGTAGGGTCCGTTTGGAAGCAGATGCCAAGACAGAGTTAGGAACAGAGAAGGTTTATTGGAAGTAAGGGCTGTAGGTGATTAAAAAAAGCAGGAGGAAGAGGACTGAGCGGGGAGAGCTTTCAAGTCACGACCCAGATGTGACAAAATCTTGGTCAGTGCATTGGGGAGCTCCAGAGCAAACGTCTGTGAGAGAAATCCTGCATTGGCAGAAACAGCCAGGCCCCCGTACCCCTGCAGAGCTAGATCACTAGGTGCTGCCCAGGAAAGGCCTGGCCTTCCTTGAAAGCTCAGGCAGATCCTGAAGTTGTAACAGCTGAAGGCTGTCAGCTCACTACACTCCTTACAGCTGAGTAAGTTTTTCTTGCAGGAACAACTGAGCAGCAGACTTCCATAGCATCCATGGAAGATGGAGACACAGGCAAAAAAAAAAGAAAAAAGTACAATTACTGTGCCATATAAAATAATAGAACTATATATAAGTTAAATTAATGAATCAATGCTAAGAAATATAGCATTGAGCACAAGTCAATTTGCATCTCATTAGAACTTCCAAGAGTGAAAAATCAAGTAGTTCAAGAGGATGGTTCAATGATCTGCATTGTTTTAGAGGCAATTTAAAAAATTTTTAAATTACTGTTCTTAAACCTTAAACTTCTGATTCCATAAATGTAATTTTTTGACTGAGTGGCTGGATGATTGACTTAACATGTTGTTGTTGGGTTATATAAAAAATATAAATTCATTCATAATCTCTCAAAAGGGAATTGCATGGATGGCAGTAACACAGAATATTAACCTATATGTATTAAAATTATTTTCCATTTTCAAACTCATTAGGGGAAAATGGGATAAACAAGATAGACACAGATCTTGACTGCAAAATTTCTCAAGGACTTTGATGTGTGCAAATATACACTATAATCTCAAATGGTAGAAGGGGCAGGGTAAATAGTGTATACGGAATTTCTCACACTTAACGGAATGTAGGAGAAAAACTAGTTTGGGAATTGCTGCACTAATGAACTTGAAGTTTATCCATATGAAGTAATTTAGTTCATCGTTCCAATTTTTTTAAATATCCAAAAAATAGACTAATTATTTTATTTGCATATGTGACATTAGATAAAGTCCAATTTTCTGTTTCATTGCTAAAGGAAAATGTTCTTTCTGAAATAAATCACATATTTTGAAACCTTTAGTTAATAACACTAACTAGAGGCTAAAGGCAGCTATAATTATTTATATCATCATCTGGAATTGGCTTTCCTTTTAATAGAGCCCATTTGCACTATAATAAAAAGCACGATAGGAACTGATTAAAGCTGGCTGGAGCAGTTTTCATTTAAGAATTTCTCTTCCTGTGTTAGCCAATGTTTCTCTCTTAATGTTATTTTAATGCAGTCATTTTATGTTTGAAAATGAAGGCAATCATGTCAGTCCACAAGCTGGCAAAAGACAGTTATTGATTTTTACAAATCAGTCACCTTTAAGAACCCATATGAGATGAATATTTATTATTTTGCAAGTTGAACTCAAGTTTCTCTAGAAATAAGAGCAGATGCACGATAAAGCAATGCATTTTGAAAGGATGGAAATGTGAGAAATAGCTTGCTTTAATGTGTTCCCTGCATTGTGTCACTGTAATAAACATTCCTCATTATGTCTCCCACAGTGTCAGCAATTTTCATTAGCTTGCAACGTGTCAAATGCAAAAACTGACAAACTCTAAAAATGACATACTCCGGAACCACCTTTTTTGCTCATTGAGTTACTGCAACTTACATGTAACAATACAAATTTGTCTAACTCCACCAACAGACTGTGTTCCTGTAACCCTATGCAGAAATGATTTGGGGAAATTGAATCATAATATACTTATATGGGGCAATGGTTTTCCAACTTGTGTTCTACAGAGCCTCTGGGGAAGGATGCACAGAAGAATTGCCTTAGAGGTTGCCCCAGGAGTGGGGAGCAAGGAAAGGAATATTGGATGGGTGCCGAACTTCTCCCACACCCCTCTTTCTACCGGGGAAGTTACATATTAGAGTTCTGTGTTATAATTCATTTGTGGCTAACATAAAACAAAACAAAATATAATGCCAAATGAACAAATTTTACTAGGCATACTTTCATTTTTAAATATGTATCATCACAAACCCTTTAAAAATAAATATAAGCAACAAATTATATAAAAAACATGAGCTTTTTACATAAAACAAATGTTCACCCAGAATTTCTTGAATAAAGTAAACTTGAGTATAGCATAAAGATGATAAAATATCCTTGGATAACCAAAGGCCCTTACTAAGATTTGAAAGCTTTTTGCTTCCTTTCATTTTCTTTCATATCCTTAATGTCAGAAGGGAGCTAGGAGTCGAAAATGGCTCAGAAAGTCTATGCTAAAGGCTAAAGCTTGACGAAAAGGATTATTTATTTTTTTTTACCAAGCTCAAGATAGCCAACCTAAGGCAGAAGGGCAAACTATTATTCAATCAGTGGTGTGGCCTGCCATGTTAGAAATATATATAAAGTTTCCTCCACATTCTACCCTTGCACTACATTTCATCCCTAGAGGAAAGCAATTCTTTTACTTCTCACTAGCTCCAGGTCATGTCCTACTAGAACCTCTGCCAGTCTTGGCATTTAGCTCCCCAGAAATAACTTGACAGAACAAATAAAAGTTAAAAGATATTCAAAATGTGACCAGACATCCAAACAGGTAGCATGCACTCTGACAGCAGGTTATGGACATGCTAAGGCAAATCACATCCAATTTAGTAGGGGCCTGAGTCCCAACTAGAGGAAACAGATTCCTGTTATCGGAGCTGAGGAACTTGGAGCAGGTTTCCCTAAGGCTGACAGAAAAAGGTGTGGCCCACTCACGCATTTCTCAGCCAAAATGTCTTGTTGTTAGGGCTACAACAAGAACAAGAAGTCTGTAACCTTGAACATAAGGAAATGAATTTTTAGAACGTAGATCTCTTCCAGACATGTTAAAAAGGCTCATTCACCCAACATGTTGAATTTTTAGCTTAATGATCTCAACCTCCCATATTTTAGAGGAGGCTTCTCAATCATTCAGAAATAAAACAATATAGCCAAAGTATTGTGTGTGTGTGTGTGTGTGTGTGTGTGTGTGTGTGTGTGTGTCCTTGGCATTGGTAAAAAGCCCTGCTTCCGGTTATGTAGCTCGTCCCCTGAATCACCTCATCATTTCAGCCATGCCCAAGTAAGGAATGCCCCATCATTTTCTAGGAGCAGGGGAGCCTGCTGGCTTCCAGCATTAAGCCTACCGCCCGGGCGTAGAGCTCATTATTAAATTCGAGAGTGGAATAAGAATAATTGTGGGGCTTCCCTGGTGGCGCAGTGGTTGAGAGTCCGCCTGCCGATGCAGGGGACACGGGTTCATGCCCCGGTCCGGGAGGATCCCACGTGCCGCGGAGCGGCTGGGCCCGTGAGCCACGGCCGCTGAGCCTGAGCGTCCAGAGCCTGTGCTCCACAACGGGAGAGGCCACAACAGTGAGAGGCCCGTGTACCACAAAAAAAAAAAAAAAAAAAAAAGAACAATTGTGGACCATCCTAGGGTAACTGGAGTTGGACCATGGCCAAAGGAATTCCATGATCAAAGGCAATGCTGCTTCTACTTGGTGGAAGGTGAGAGCAGATGGATTGGGGCAGGTCCTTTTGGATCAGGGAGAACACTATAAAAGTTTGGAATCAACATCGTGGACTCAGTCTGCAAGTCAGTTAAGTTGTCCTAGAGTGATTTTAATAGCCTTGGTTCTCTTTTGAAGAGATAGAAAACCCCAGCTTTGGTTGCTGCCCTGTGTACTTAGATTTTTTTTCAGGTAAACAGAGAGAGACCAAAATCAACTTACCATTATTATTTTTTTAATGGAGTGGAGTTAGTAGGTGGGGAGGTTAGGCTCTTATAGTGCTATAAGTCCTATAACTCTACACAATAAGGATCCTGGCAAATGAGGAAAAAACTCAGAAAAGCCATTACCTGAGGTCATCTCTAAAAATCCTTTAAAATTGGTAATGTTTGTTAAATGTTTGGAGGAGAACTGGGAGATAAGACAGAGTGGTAAGAGGACTTCATTTTAGGGTGTTCTGAATCTTTTTAAAATAAATATTGATTGATTGATTGCTGTGTTGGGTCTTCATTGCTGCACGCGGGCTTTCTCTAGTTGCAGCGAGTGGGGGCTACTCCTCGTTGCAGTGCGTGGGCTTCTCATTGTGGTGGCTTCTCTTGTTGCGGAGCACGGGCTGTAGGCTCACGGGCTTCAGTAGTTGTGGCTCGCGGGCTCTAGAGCGCAGGCTTAGCAGTTGTGGTGCGTGGGCTTAGTTGCTCCGCAGCAAGTGGGATCGCCCAGGACCAGGGCTCCAACCCATGTCCCCTGCATTGGTAGGTGGATTTTTAACCACTGCGCCACCAGGGAAGCCCCAGGGTATTCTGAATCTTGATGTATGTGAATATACTATCCCAACAAAAAAAAAAAAGATTAAATTAAAAGTAAACTTCCTAGGGGAGGAATGAGTTTTAGCCATAAAGAAATGGCGAACAGCGTTCTCTTCCTGAATTGCTTTACATTTTCTAGCCAACTTAATCTTCACAGCACCCCTATGATGTATATACTAATGCCATAACCCCATTTTACATGCAACCAAGACCATGGGAATCAGAATGATGTGGCTTAGACTTAACTGGCTGTCAGTTAATTTCTCTGAAACTCAATCTACTCAACTATAAACAGGGAAGTAAAGTGTGCGTCAGGAGGTTTATAGAAAACACATTTGTGTGTATCACCTGGCTCATTACAGGTACTTCTTTAGTAGCTATTACTATTAAAATTTATGATGCCCATTCATTTGGTGCCACCTACGTGCCAGACCTGCTAATGGGGACCTGTGTACCTTCCTACTTCATATAATTAAGAGTCACTACCCTTCCTTGAAACATATCAGAAATATAAGTGTGGACTTTAAATAGTGAGCTTCATGGTGTTTGAAGCTTATATTATCTGGGGCAAGGAATATTAAACTTGAGTCAAAGACCATTTTTAAAAAACTGCATGATTAACACTAAGCAAGTGATAGAACCCCAGCCCCTTGAAGCAGATGCTTCAAGAAATCTTATGTATGTGAGAAAGACTATTCATTCTGAAAACAAAAATTGCTACCCTTCTTGAGACCTCTATCCCTTATTTGCCCAGCTACTTTGTAGACCCAAGAACCTTCCTGGGTGATCTGTATCTTCTCCTAAAGTAATGGAGTCGTGTATTCCAACACCCGGTACCACCTGCTCCTGGTAAGCGAAATGGCTTTGCAGCCTCCCTGACTTTCAATGAGAAGATGAAATGATCATGTGCAGCTAGGAGAGCATCTTATGAGGAGGCAGTAGAAGGAAGAGGAATAAATTAAAGCAGTGCTTCTCTATGCCCTTAGGTAAAAACAGATTTAAGAGATTTAAAATGTTGAACTTTGGGTCAGCTGGGCAATCAAATAAGCAGCTGAAAGGACCTAGAGGGAATCTGATGACAGATATTTGAGGCTCAACTGTCAAGAGGGTTTAGATACTTTACCATAAGGCCAGGGTCAGAATGGTTTCTTTGGCTAAAATATTAATTTCACAGTGGACAAGGCAGAGAGGTCAAAGGAAAATATCTAGTATATACTAGAAAAAGTAGACATGAACTTTATGAGTATTCTCAACTTTGGGGCATTCTGTTCAGATAGAAGACACTTTCAAGTACTGATATCTGCAACTTAAGCTTTCACTGTGTCACTGCATATTTTTATGCCCTCAAAGAGATAGAGATGCCTGAAAGGTAGCAAGTTGTTGTTAAACATGAAGGACTGGAGTGGCTACCTGAGATCAAATACTGATTCTATCACTTTTTAGCTGTGTGAATTCTCTGCCTCATTTTTCCCATCTGTAAAATAATAATAGTACCTTGTTCATAAGGTTCTTGATAACACTGAAATAGCTAATTCACGTAAAGCACTCAGAACAATGCATGGCACATAGTAGGTGTTCAGCATACATTTGTTGACAACTTTAAAAAGTATACACATCTATTTCTATTTTGATTCTTTTTTTTTTTGGAAATTTTGTGTTGATGTTGCTCCCTTTTGTTGTTTCTTCCTTTAAAATCCTTTCAGTAGTTTTGCCTGGCGCTTAGCATTCATCATAACAACTACAACAATGATGACAATAGCTCTGTTTATTGGGCTCTTATACCTCACAGCCTTTGCATCCACCCTCTCATTTATTGTTTGGCTAGAAGAGTCCAGAATTCTTAACATATCTTGTAGCACCTTCATGATTTTCCCTTCCTTTTCATCTCTCATTGATGTAAGACATGTCTGACTTGTGTTGTCCAAACAACTCAGGTGATTTCCAACTGCATACAGTGGGCTCTTTTTTAAAATTAATTTTTATTGGATATACTTGATTTACAATGTTGTGTTAGTTTCTGCTGTACACCAAAGTGAATCAGTTATACATATACATATATCCACTTTTTAAAATTCTATTCCCATATAGGTCATTACAGAATACTGAGTAGAGTTCCCTGTGCTATACAGTAGGTTCTTATTAGTTATCTATTTTATATATAGCAGTGTGTATATGTCAATCCCGATCTCCCAATTTATCCCTCCTCCCGTTTCCCCCTTGGTAACCGTAAGTTTGTTTTCTACGTCTGTGACTCCATTTCTGTTTTGTAAATAGGTTCATTTGTACCTTTTTTTTAGATTCCACGTATAAGCAGTATCATATGATATTTATCTTTCTGTTTGACTTACTTCACTCGGTATGACAGTCTCTAGGTGCATGCATGTTGTTGCAAATGGCATTATTTCATTCTTTATCATGGCTGAGTAATATTGCATTGTATGTATGTACCACATCTTCTTTATGCATTCCTCCGTTGATGGGCATTTAGGTTGCTTCCACGTCTTCGCCATAGTGCTGCAATGAACATTGGGGTACCTGTATCTTTTCAAATTATGGTTTTCTCCAGATATATGCCCAGGAGTGGGATTGCCGGATCATATGGTAGCTCTATTTTTTTTTGCAGTACGCGGGCCTCTCACTGTTGTGGCCTCTCCCGTTGCGGAGCACGGGGTCTGGACGCGCAGGCTCAGCGGCCACGGCTCACGGGCCCAGCCACTCCGTGGCACGTGGGATCCTCCCGGACTGGGGCACAAACCCGTGTCCCCTGCAGGCGGACTCTCAACCACTGCGCCACCAGATAAGCCCAGTAGCTCTATTTTTAAGGAACCTCCATACTGTTCTCCATAGTGGCTGTACCAATTTACATTCCCACCAACAGTGTAGGAGGGTTCCCTTTTCTCCACACCCTTTCCAGCATTTGTTGTTTGTAGATTTTTTGATGATGGTCATTTTGACCGGTGTGAGGTGTTACCTCATTGTAGTTTTGATTTGCATTTCTCTAATAATTAGTGATGTTGAGCATCCTTTCATGTGCCTCTTGGCCATCTGTATGTCTTCTTTGGAGAAATGTCTATTGAGATCATCTGCCCATTTTTTGATTGGGTTGTTTGTTTTTTGATATTGAGCTGCATGAGCTGTTTGTATATTTTGGAGATGAATCCTTTGTCAGTTGCTTCATTTGCAAATATTTTCTCCCATTCTGTGGGTTTTTTCATTTGTTTATGGTTTCCTTTGCTGTGCAAAAGCTTTTAAGTTTCATTAGGTCCCACTTGTTTATTTTTGGTTTTATTTTCATTATTCTAGGAGGTGGATCAAAAAAGATCTTGCTGCAATTTTTTGTCAGAGAGTGTTCCACCTACGTTTTCCTCTAGGAGTTTTATAGTATCCGGCCTTACATTTAGGCCTTTAATTCATTTTGAGTTTCTTTTTGTGTATGGTGTTAGAGAATGTTCTAATTTCATTCTTTTACATGTAGCTGTCCAGTTTTTCCTGCACCACTTATTGAAGAGGCTGTCTTCTCTCCATTGTATATTCTTGCCTCCTTTGTTATAGATTTGGTGATCATAGGTGAGTGGGTTTATCTCTGGACTTCCTATCCTGTTCCATTGATCTATTAGAATGCAGAAACTGCCACTGTCTATTGACAAACACATATTTGTACTTTAGGATTCAGGTCAACTATCTGCTATTTCAAATCCTGTACTCTATGCACTAGCAGGTTGTTTTTCACAGCAGTTATTACGGTGCTGTGCAAAAATCAAGCACCAATGTAATCATCTCAAGAGTTTCACTGTGCTCCCCAACTTGCCTCTTCTATGACTCCTTGGTCTTCTTCTATAAACCTGTCGTAATTATGATACAAACTCTTCTAAATTTGTTGTGCTATTATTATCATTAAATAAGCCCTCTCGCGAAGCACTGTCTCGTGGTGATGAAGACCCTGGGATCTGGAGTCAGTACGACTAGATATAGATCCTAGCGCCAGCATGGTGTCACCCTGGGCAACTTGCTTTCTTTTTCTAAGCCTCAGTTTTCTCATCTTTAAAACAGGATAATTATATAAACTCTTTTATAGTATTTTCTGGAGGACTAGATGAGACAATGTTTTTAAAATGCTTACTCTGGTCCCTGCCCTAGTGGGAAGCAGCTGCATAGCACAGGGAGATCAGCTGGGTGCTCTGTGACAACCAAGAGGGGTGGGATAGGGAGGGTGGGAGGGAGATGCAAGAGGGAGGAGACGTGGGGATATATGTATACGTATAGCTGATTCACTTTGTTATACAGCAGAAACTAACATACCGTTGTAAAGCAATTATACTCCAATAAAGATGTTAAAAAAATATATTATCTATGGTTAATCATGAAATAAAACAGGCCAAACTCCTCTCTCTATACGTGCACACCCACGGAAGTAAAAGACATGTTTGTCAAAGGGATTACCACACACACTATCTAAATGCATATATTACAACATTTAATAAACATTTGTTGAAGGAATAACTCTTATGCACAATATATTTTAAAAACACAAAAGCATGTCTCAAACATGACATGACTGAGTAAAGTGATTATTTCCACAAATCCCCCATTAATGAGACAGAGAAAGATAAGAATACGAAGAAAACCACAATTCCTTGGGAATCCCTAACATATTTTCGCTCTGTTCCTGCACTCATCACAAAATTATTGAACGTCCGTTGCACAGCTAGCAACAAATCCTTTACTAGATGAGCTATACAACAGCCTTTGGCTAAAAGCAGTAGAATTCTAACCAATCAATTCAATTGTCTGTGTGTAGTTGAATTTTACCTTTTTTCTTTTTTTCCCTTTTGTGATTCTTACCTTTAGTGCAGGGGCATAGTCAGCCTACTAACTTCAGTTATGCAGAAGAAGCAAATGTTCTGGCGGATTATTCATGGCTGCACATAGGCAAGTAGATGCTTGCCTAGCAAGAAATCTATGGTTTAAACTGACATCACTTTTGCCCCCCAAATGCATAAAAAGGAACAGACACTAGATTTTTCAGTGTTAAGGTAAGCAAACTATCAGTTTATTCTACGTAGATGTGTCTTAATAACTAAATTGCTAATATCTTTAGAAAATTATTTTAGTTTTCCTTTCCTTTCATTAACTTGTTTTCACAGTAGACATTTTTTTTTTTTTCCTGAAGGATAAATCTGTGTACTATTATAGCCAGAGGGGCATTAAAGATACTGCTTTGCACCTGGGAAACCCATTTAATTACTTGAGCTGTCAAAATGTTTTATTGTAAACAGCTTTTCTGATGGATCCTGTTTCCCTCCTATGAACTCTCTTCCCCAGAAGACTGTCCTCTTTTCAGAGGAGCTCAAAGTACAGGTGTCATAATTTAGAGGAATGAAGTTTTTACGTCTGAAAATATCCCATCTTTCTTCTCATGTCCGATTGAGAAATATTGCATGTTCGTTTTTTTCTAGTTTATGTGCATCATAAAACACTATCAAATTAAAAAGATTTAAAAAATTAAATAGAATAAACTGTCTAAACTGCAGGTAAAAGTAAGGTTTTCTCTGAGATGAAAAATAAGATATTTGAACTTGTATACATCTAATAAGTCTATTTAGGATGCAATCTAACAACATAAAAAAGAGGCCTAGATGTTATAAGATTTTACAGTTCATTTAAATACACTGAATATCACATAAATAAACTCAGGAACCAAAGAAAGTTTCTGTGATACACAGATGTCTTTTCACACAACACAGCTGAGGTTAAGGAGCTTTTGTCTTGTCTGGCTTTGATTGGGAGTAACATTCCATATCTGTTAAATCCTGTCTTCTTTTTTGGAAAACTTACTCTAATTCCAGGGCCTGCCTTGGCTTGGAGTACCAAGAACATTAACAACTAAGGAAAGATTTTCCCCTTTATGCAGAGAGGCAGGATTCCAACTTAAGTACTATTAAGTCTCAATTCTGGAGTTTCTCATACAAATGCAAGGGTGGTTGGTTAGATGGAGAAATCCAGTGAGGACTCTATTATGAATTTTTAAAGGTGATTAGCAACTAATGGCCATAATTAGAAAAGAATTATTAGCACATTCACTTAAATTAAGCTCCTAGTTACAGTCTTATTGTGATAGGTAATCTTTCTACACCCTTATGCATTGATAACTGTCATGTGAAAATATGGACTGAACCTAAAGATTCCTATGAAATACGTGTGAAATTCAAACAAGTGATCTCTGATTATTGGATAGGATAATCCATAAACTAAGGAGACCCCAAATGCAGTTAGTATATTAAAATAGTTCCAAATAGAACTCTAAACTCAATCTTCAAGAATGGTGTTAACAGTCCTTCTCTACTAAATATTCAAATATTCACACACACTTGGTCACGTGAATGTGGGCACTGAACCGTCTATGCTGTTAGTACAGTTCAAAATATACTATCATGTTGCTCAAAGATACTGCCTTGGAACTCTATCAAACAGCACATGGGCTTGCTCCCTACTCTAGGTTCTACTCAGCCCACACATCACACATACACACACTCTTCCTTGCTGTTTTAAGAATTAGGATTATGGTCTTTATCTCAACCAACAATCCAGGTTCTAACTAAAAAGAGCAAAGGCCAGGGATGACTGGTCATGAAGAAGAGAAAGAAGATCCCTAGAGTTTTACCACTATGCCTGGGGAAGAGAACAAAACGTTCCCCAGACATCTCTGGGCCAGGGGAACGTCACCCTGGGTTGACCTAGAGAGTTCCATGGGAGAAGGGACTGTTGTCTGATGTTCCCTTACTATTCTCTCTGGTATATCCCTACTTCTTTCTGTCCGGCTGAATTTTTTAAACTTGGCCTGCATCTGAGGTTGGTTTCTTTTCTACAGTACGAAGGGTTAAAGCTGCTACTTCTTTTGCTCCCTTTTCTTACTTTTTCCCAAAATTCCTACTCTCACTGAAAGATCAAAAACCGAATTTTAAACTGATTTCACTCCTCACTGAGCTTGAGATTTTTCTTTCAAAGCCCCAACAATAGTTGTCAGTTCATAAGATCAATTCAGAAGGCTTTTCACCTTTACTAAGCTACTCCCTCTCCTTTTGTGCAAACCTGGTGTTTGGAGTCAAATGTGTTCCAGGCATGGATCTTTTGATCTCCTCCTAAATCTTTGAGTACAGGGTAATTCCACTGAGACCTACTTCCATTTCCACCCAAGTTTATGATTCATACTCAGCATAATAAGGGCCTTATCCCCCTTATTTGTTCAATATTTAACTCTGCCACACTATAGGTTTCTGAAGTCCACAAATACAGTAAAGAATTTAGCTAGTGGTCTCGAGGTCCCTGATCAGGAAGAAAGCGACATAAGAACGTGTGTGTGTGT
>NW_020172316.1:5177665-5343917 GCF_003031525.2 Neophocaena asiaeorientalis asiaeorientalis
GTTTCACTTTCAGTCTCCTACATGCAACCTTCTGCAGACAATGATTTATATAATGAATAAATTGAGAACACATGGTTGGAGTGATTCAGGTTGGCTGAAAAAAAAAAAAATCCCTGAGAGTCCCCTGAGGAGAATCTGGTATGGTTGCCTCTGACCAAAAATGGTAAAAGAGCCCAGAGAAAGGTAAAGAATGACAGAATCTAGGGCAACCAACCAGGTAGTAACTTCCAGTGTTTGACACTAGAATTGCAAAAACAAAACAGAAAATAAACTTACACTATACAGCTGTGCTTGTTTTGCAGCAAGCTTCACCAGGTTAGTGGGGGAATTTTGTATTTCTTAGTTTGCCTGGAATATCAATTTCAGCTGTGCTGGCAACTGGAGGCTTACTCTAAAGCATTGGTTCTGATTCTAATTCTAAGGACCAGCAGCATCACCTGGAAGCTTGTTAGACATACAGATTCTTAAGTCCCTCCCAGACCTAATGAATCAGAAGCTTTGCAAGTAGAGCCCAGCAAACTGTGTTTAACAAGCCCTGCCACTGATTTCTGATGTATGAGAACCACCGCCCTAAACACTAATGATCTCTTCTAACATAAGAGTCCTCTGAGCCTAGACTGTGGCATTAGGTCCCAATTCTGACATTCATGCCCATTGTATTTCTTCTGATCCCAGAGAGAGAGATACTGGCGGCAAGGACAATGCAGAACAAAGAGACACAGATAGCCATTACTAGCTGGGGCTTTCACTGTGAACCCGAGGCTTATTTCCATTGTCCCTACATTCCTGGAAGGAGTCACAGGAGAGTTGGAGGGATGGCCAAGATCTCCTCTGAGACAGCAGTCTGAGCCCTCTTGCCGCTCCCATCAGAGGGAAACATTTTAGAAACATTTACCTCCACTAGCTTATAACGCTACAGAGAACTCCATAACCTGCCCAGCAAAATGTCCTGGGGTTTGACTATTATGTGAGCAGCATTTCTAACCTTTGAGTGACGAATAAGAAAACCAAGAGCATGACTCCCCTCGGAGCAGTGATTCCCTGGCTTTGGGCTGTGCAGGGAACCACAGGGTCATGTAAAATACAGATATTCAAGCCTAAGGGGTTCTGACGCAGACGGTCTAAGGTATAGAGCCCAAGAGTCAATATTTTAATAAGAATCCCCAGATGATCCTGCCATTGCTTCTGTAAGAAATTTAAAGAACTACTATTGCCTTATACACAATTGATACAGCACTTTTAGCCTGTATGTTATATTCATTTCCCGAACTTCTTACGTGGAGATTTCAAGGCCTTCTCTCAGTTAAAAATATGAACAGATAGCTTTGTAATGATAGTGTTCCCATATGTTCATATGGCACTTGTACACTTTTAAAAGTTCCTTCACAGGCACCATCTCAAAATAGCGAGGGCACAAAATGGTATTGCTTGGAGAATGCTGCTTCCTTGATCCAAGCAGTTATTCAGAGAGAAGAGAGGAGTTTATGAATATATATTTGTGGCCGTATACAATGTGCAGGGATTAATGGCATGGATGAAATCAGGCACTGTGGAGAACGCGCATCCAAGGGAAATCCAAAAGAGGATATCTTTTTTCTTAGTGAGAATTAAATTAAGGTGATTTTTAGAGCAGTTGCACTAGAGTCCCAGCTGTTTCCAAGGCTGTGGTCTAAAATATTGGATTATGTACTTTTTTCCATACTTGAAAAATCTGCAGTACAGCTTCCACAGAATACTGCCAAATAAATACTAAGGATGTCGATGTTTATTCTTCTGGAACAGAGACACAAAAATCAACCAAGAACTCTATTTAGGAGTGGAGGGAGACCCCTGAAGGACAACATTTCATTTGTACATTTTCATTATGTAAGAGTAAAGGATCAGGACAGCTCTCAGGACTTTCCTATTGGGCTCTACGGCTTACTTTTGTTAAAGAAGAGTGCCAATGCAGCCAAGGTTGCAGGTTTGATACCCACATAAGAGGAAAATCATTCTCTGGTTACAGACCGCACCTTGATCAGCTGCCCTGCAAGTGTATGCCATTGACCAGTAAAGAGTTTAAGAAAAATTGAGGAGCTGTTAATACCACACAAGACGCCAAAGCTCCTTTCAAACTGGTATATGCAGCTGGGGCTTCATCTCTGTTGTATCTATTACTTAATTGGATTTTAAAGCGTCTGCTACTTTAAGAACATCATCATCTTCTTGTACACAACAGTTTTAACCATGCAACACATTAGGGGAATCCAAGACAGAATCTCTCAAATATAAAGTAGGTAACAATATGCAGAACAATACTTGTGATTAATCCTGACAATTTAATCTGATTACCTCTATTTTATAGGCACATTACTTACTTGCAGTTTTCTTTCTTTTTTTTTTGCGGTACGTGGGCCTCTCACTGTTGTGGCCTCTCCCGTTGCGGAGCACAGGCTCCGGACGCGCAGGCTCAGCGGCCATGGCTCACGGGCCCAGCCACTCCGCGGCATGTGGGATCTTCCCGGACCAGGGCATGAACCCGTGTCCCCTGCATCGGCAGGCGGACTCTCAACCACTGCGCCACCAGGGAAGTCCACTTGCAGTTTTCTTACAAACTTTTTGTTTTAACAATTGCCACGTTGGTCTATGCTTTGATATCACTATAACTTTATTTGGTTCTGCTTAAGTTTTTTTCTCACATGATTTAAGTTTTAGGTAAGTATGAACTAATTCTAACTTGGAGAGTTCATTCTAATGAAAATGACTCCTGTAAGATTATATATAGTTTCACAGTGTATGGGATGTAGAGTGAGGGTGTGAAACGCATACACAGTAAACCCACAGCATCATATCTGTGTCAAATTTCTCCAAAGAGAGAAGGACAAAACCAAACGGCTAAGGAAGGGTCTACCTGACCACTCTTTTATTAGTTCTCACATATTTTCTGTTCTGACTTTTCTTCTTCCAAACAACAATAAGGAGGGTACAAAAAAGGTAAAAATCTTTGTTCCAAGGAGAACTTTGTTAAAGTAAGCTTTAAGGACTGGAGCCAAAGGCCTTTTCCCATGAGCTTCTGGAGCAAAACACAAATGGAAACACAGGTCCGCAGATAACAAGCAGGGCTGGCCCCTGGGGCCGAGCTTCTCAGCCTGCAGCTGAGTTACGTTCCCCCACTGCTGGGGACTGTTAATGCCTCTGGCCCAGGATCAAGGAATAGTTAGAGGGACAGCATGGCTGTGTTCCAAACATTACCTAGGCTGTAAGCATTACTAACTGAGTTTAAACTACAAACATCACTAAATGAATTTGTACTTGAACAGAAACCCTCAATTAATTTTAGCTATAACTGTTATTCTACAGTTGGATAGGACCTTAGAAATTCTCTGATGAGATCCAAATCCCTCAGTTTCCAGGTAAGGGGATGACCAATTAAGGTAAAAAGACTTATCCCAAGGACACACAGCTGGTTAGACACAGTATCCTTGGCTATTAAAGGAAATGATCACATTTTGACACCAATGACATTTTCACTGCCTTCATACTTAAAAAGGTGAAGCAAGTGATGCCTGTCATAGTGTGCCCGACTCCCACCTGATCCCCATCCTCATTTCCTCTTTGAGTGTCACACCTTCCTCTTTCTCCATGAGCTTCCCCTTCTCTGATTTTACCTCCTTTTTCTAAACCGTCCCTGACTCTCCTCCTTGCACTGTATCTCTCTACTCCTCCCCATTCCTGAGCCATAAGATAGTACAGAGTCAGGAATAATGAAGGGGTGCTTGCTTCGGCAGCACATATCCTAAAACTGGAATGATACAGAGAAGATTAGCATAGCCCCTACGCAAGGAATAATGAAGGGAATCAAGAATAGCTATTGCTTATATCACTTTGTAAGCTTTGTCAAAGGTTTTACATCTTGACAGGACATTTCAATATCCCTATTAAAGTGTCTCCATCAAAATGTCCAGCTTTGCAGTAAAGATGAGCCATCAAAAAATCCAGGAAGACTAGATAAGAGATTTCACATTTTAACTTCTGACTGCCCCATTATCTGTCTGCTTTGTACCTCTCCATTCTCTTGGCCACCACTGTCTCTTGTCCTGGAACCGCTGCAGGGCCCAGCTCTGAGTGGGCTCCAGCCAACCTCACACAGGCGCAATCTGAGGACGGCACTGGGCAGGGTACCCGATGTTCTCTCTCTTTACTGGCTTCCCTACTGCTGTGGATGGGGAAGCCCTCAAAGAAACAAGCATGCACAACTCAGAAGGGGGAAATGGAAGTTACTACAAACTTATTTATCTGCCTCCCTCCCCAATCCACAGGGAAGGTCCTGAGATACAGATGATACAGCTCTTTGGGGCTAGGTCTCCTGGATCAGGTGGTCTGGCCAGTCTGTTTAGATATCCTCTTATCCATTCTCTCTTCTCCCTGTTTCACCACCCTTGTATCTCTCACTTCTTTCCTCTGGATTTGCACTCTCTAACTAAGGCACTGAAGCCTGCTTTCTAGGTAACCCAGGCTAAGGGAATGTACTTTGGTATACAAACTTAACATTCCAATCAAAACTCAAAATGACATTGGCCAATATCTTACAGTATAAGATTTAGCATTTACCAATTATGTGACTACATCTAATGCATTCAAAAATTTTAAGACCAACACAATCAAGTATTGGGGTGTTAATGACTTCCCCAGACTCAGTCTTAAAAGGGATTCTATTTTATATTTAAACTTTATTTGCTTTTGTATAAGGAGGGTGTATGTGAATTAGAGTAGGGAAAAAAAGAAAAAGTAACATTAAAAATGCATTATAAATGTAGATTCCCTAAGTTTTCCATGTAACTCAAAGAGTTGAGTTCATTTGTGATAAAAGCAAGACACTGATAGATGCTAAATTAAAAAACAAATGGGTGTTTGACTAAACAGCTTTGGGAACTTCTGAGTTAAACAAAGTTAATCAATTTTTTTTCCTTATTGTACAACTTCTCACAGCCTTTCATATGTAAAACTATAAGATTAACTGATTGGTATGTGTTAACTTATCAATTATTTCATGCTGGATAAATTACATGGGGATCCGATGATGGACAAAAATAGAAACAATGTTTGCCCTCATGTAGTTTTCAGCCCACTGAAGGGAGACCAACATCTATAGAAGTGATTATGTAAATAAATGTAAACTTGCAAACAAGAGAAATGCATGAGAGTTTGTAATAAAATTCCAATGAGAATTGTGAATATCTAAGGAGGGCAAAGTATATACTGTTTACAAACATAATTTGATAACTGCTCATTTTTCAGGGAAAGTTTTTTTTGGGCAGGGAGGATGAAATGCTGTTATTAAGTGTATAGCTGAGGTTGAGAAACATTATTGGGACATCGTTGAGAAACAATGTTCAAAGAACTGTCTTTGAGGAAGATTCTTAACCTCTGTCTTCTCATCCAAAAATGAGAAGTTTTAACTCACTGACATTTCAGTGACTTTTCTAGTTATATATTGTATGATTAAATAACTCTAACTAAAATGTTTAGAAATTTGAGAATATTGTTTGGGATTTCTCCAGGACCCACTGCTGTCCCTTCTCTCTTTGCTGCTAACCTAATTGCTAATTACTCCCTTCATTTGAGTGGTAATATGGGAAATGGAAACCATAAAATCTACATTAGGAAATTTTGCTACTTATTGCCAGGAAGTAGATTAAAGCTATTGTACTCTTCAGTCTAAAGATAGGGCAAAATCTGACAAAAGGCATCCTCTTTGCTCAAAGAATAAGGTTTAATGTCAATAAAACATTTGGGATGGAGAATTAGTCCACATTTTCTTTGGTGAGTACTGTAGACAATAATTGTGTTGAATTTTATATATAAAAACTTCTATAATCTACTAGGAGTTCAAATAACCTCAAAATATTGAAATGATTTTTTAAAAAATCAATGAAAATTAACATAAATTTCTGTTTCAAATGCCATTTTCCAGTTAATCTCTATAAAAAACAGACGTCTGTTTCCCATTTGTCTCCTCCTTAAAATAGCTTTACTGTATGCCATGTATGTCTAATCCTTCTCAGGTAATATGGATTTAATAAGACATATGTCCTTATGTGTAGTACTTGGAAAGCCCTTTCCACAATTTGCTGTTTTAGGTCACACACATCTGGTGCTATTTTGACCTGGCAATTACATATAGTTCCTTCCTTAATTTCTTGGGAAAAAATAATAACATGACAAATTGGGAGTATGTTCAAATTAGCTTTTAAGTTTCTCCCAGTTGGGTGGACTGAACAAGAACTTCTATAAGCATTTCCTTCTTAGAGCTACATAAAACTTTCTCACCCATTTTTCATTGTCAAGAAATGTCTTTTTAAATGTCCAAAAGTCAAGTTTAATGGTAGCATTCTAACACTAGTTCAATAAGCCACTCTACAAGTTGAGGCAAATATATTTCTCCCTGAATATTATGTGTCAGAAGGTCTATCATTTAGCCTTGGCTCTACCACATACAAACCTTGGAACTTTTGTCTATTCGTCCCATTGCTATTAGTTTCTTTGTGTATTTTTATGTGGAAATTAAATTATGTGGTCTTCACACATCACAAGGTTACTTTAAGGATCAAATGAAACATATGTGGAAGTGTTCTTTTATGTGAAAATGTTTTGAAATAGAAAAGTAACTTTACAAATAAGAGATACTACTTGTTGATCTCTAAAGGTTCACCTTATTAAACTAAACGTCTAGAAATCAACAGGACCTTATTAGATACTATGGAAGATATAAAACGTGTATAATGCAGTGTTTTTCGGTTATAAAAGGTGACCTTAAAACACTTCAACTAATTAAGAATATACTATTACAAATTAAATACTATATACTATAAGCAAGAAGTGGAACATCTGCTTAAAGAAGAAAATAATCAGTGTAAACTGGAATAATGACATACTAGATAGTAACTGAGTAATCAGAGAGGATTTGAAGAAGTGCAAAGCAAAAGAGCAAGACAGAGAAAACCTTCAGAGGGGCAAGAGTAGGCACAAAAATGTGAAATGTCAGAATGAATGAACCACTTCTCAGGTGACATGGTCAGAATCTTTAAAAAAAAAAAAAAATCTCATTCTGGTCTTTTGTGTAAATATGAATCTCTTCTACCCAAAAGGAATATGTGGAGAAATTCAGGACCAACAAATCATGAAGAACACTTTGTTCTCATACACCTAACACCTCCTGTCTCTCATTATTCTTCTTCCACCAAAACAGCGTGGACCATTTTTGGCAGCCTGTCAACATGCAACCTGTCACCACACTAATTAACGTGTCTTCAGCTAGAAAAGCAATGAAAAAAAAATGACAATCTAATGTTTCAAATTTAATGTCTGACAGCCACTTTCCCAAATACAACCTGTGGAATTTATAAATCAAGAGGAAAATCTGTTCATGTTTTCAAATCAAGGACAATATGGTGACTCTTTGCTTTACCTGACGCATAGAGCACCGTATCATTGGCTAGGGCAGCTCTGGTATTAGAGTAAGGGAAGCAAGGTCCCAGGGGTAAGAGAAACATAAAGAGTATGTTTCATCATGGTGATGTTTGGGATTATCATATAACTGGGGGCAATCATAAAATCACATTTTGTCCGTAAATTTTGTCACGGCTATCTCAGAAACCTAGAAAGAATATACATGTGGCTTGTTGGAATCCCTTTATAATGTGCTCTTGGGCATGCTTTTCCCCACTGGAGGAAAACTCACACGTGCTGCTCTTCCTCACCTAAGGGAGCTCAGTGATTCCTAGGAGGTAGTCTCATCACTGCAGGACAAATCACAGAGTAGTTTTGTGATGTTACTGAATCACTTTTGCGCTGCCTCTGTTTTCCTACTGGTTTCAAGCTACAACTAAGTTACTTATGAAGCAAAAACTTTATCTTGAACCAATTTCACCTTTATAATCCCTCCAACCCAGCACCCCTTGATATGTTTACTTAACAAAATTTATATAGTACCCTTGATGTTAGAGGTGATTTCTGGGGACTGATGATCCAAAGACATATCATGCCCGGACCTGAAAATTATTTATCAAGGTCACTGTGTACTCGCAGTATTATTTTATTTACCACTATGTCAAGGCATCTTGTTTTGTTTGCCACCTCCTTACATTCTAAAAGCACTAAATTTTGTTTAGAGACTCCCTTTCACTGTTAGTACAGTCAGAAAGAGCTACCAAGTCCCTCACCATGGACCTCATGCCATTTCAAGTTTGGGCATGGACTGGTGGGGATAGGTGTGGAGATGGGAGGATGCAGGACCTAGCAGCTGCTACTTACCATGCTGCCTAACTGAAGAGAAATGAGTGAAGACTGGTGTGATGCCTTCCAGTGACCTAAAACAACTACACACGACTAATGGATTAGCCATCGGCACCAGCTTCCTCATCAGCTGCAAACAGTATTTTACTCAATCAATGAGTAGAAAAGTTCCTCACCACAAAGAGATTCTGCCTCTGAATGCAGTGGAGATTTTGCCTTTGAAGCCATGATAGTACAATATTGAATCTTCACTAAGTGCAATTTACCTTATAATAAGTAACAGCCCCATGGAAGAGCACTGCTGTAAGAAGGGAATTATTATTCCAGCTTTATAAGGTATTTGTCTGAGCTGCAAAAAAATGGTTGAATCTTAGTCAAGCTATGAGCACGATAGCAATTTCACTCTTTCATGCCTTTGCACTTGATATTTTCTTTGCCTTGAAATACCACTTCTCTCTGGTTGGAGAACCCAGCTTAAATGTAACCTTCTGGGTGAAGTTTCCTCTGACCTCTCTGATGTAGAAAATACTCCTCCCTCTTCTGTTCTTTCATTACGTATCTTCACTGAACAGACTTATATTAGAACACTGATTATTTGTTTTAACGGTCATCTCAACTCAGCGCTAAACTCCTTGAAAACAAAGACATGTTTATATTTGTTTCCTCTGTGCCAGGCTAATAGCAGAGACTCAGTACTTGTTTGTGAAACAAGCATTGTCATGGTCCCATGAAGTAAGTGGCAAACATTAAATGAACAAGGGACAAGAACCCATAAGCATTTGTCCATGTCCCTCTTGGTTGCCCCAGCTGTGAAAATGTGGGGGTAACCACCACTATTTATATTATTCATGTTGATAATATCAATTCTGGAGAAAATGGATGTCAAGGGCAGCCTTGAAATGAAAAGGTATCCATTCATTCAGAGAGGCATTCAGTACACATTTACCAATTAGTTACTATGTGCCATGAAAGGCAAGATAAATGGCATGGTCCCTACTCTGAAGACAAGAAAATAAATCTTCACAATACAGGGTATTAAGTGTCGAGCACTGCGATAAGAAAGGCACCTAATCTACACTAGGTGAGTCAGGGAGGGATTCTCTGGAGGGTTATGACCAATGCCCTTGAGGGTTATGACCAGTGCCCTTGAAAGACCAATGGGACTTAAGTGTGATGAAAGTATAGAAAGAAAACATTCTGAGTAAATGGGAAAGCCATGTGAATGTCCAGTGTTGGGAAAGAGGCTAACGTGTTTGGGGATGAGAAGTAGTGTGGCCTGGGAGATAAAGAAAGAAGATGGAAAAGGGGACTTCTACCTGGTTACAAGCTAGTGAGGGGAAGGTATGAATGCATGTCAATGAGTATCAAGTCTTTAAAGGTTCAGTTTCATGATTTCTAACAGCATACTCCAGCCAAGTTCCTATTGGGCAGTGTTGCCCAAATCACTCAGTCTGGGATACCCAGTCAAATTTGTCATACTTGGGGAAATTTTTTTGAAGGTTTAGGACAATTATACTAGTCCTATTTATTATAATTTTAAAAAGTTGATTACCTCAAAAATCCATAGGGCAGATATACCAAACTTTTTTTGACATAGACATTTAAAAATAATATTTAAAATGTTTCTTTTAAGTCTAGAATAAAGGTAAATAATCAGCTGATTCTAACACATCAGCATGGCTAGTTTGGTAAAATGGACTATATACAGCAATTTTTGAACACTTTATATTGACCAGATGTGGATGAGTGACTTAGAACAAAATTTAAATGTCCGTAAGAATCTTCAATAGTAATTTCCTGGGCTGATCTTAGTTCAACTTCAACTTTCTATAAGAAATGTGACATTTCCGCTAACTCTAATTCCAATCTTTGTCTCTGAATCCCCAAATCAGCTTTACCTCCCTCTAGCATACAGCTGTCATTTTACTAAATCGATGGGCAGGAGACCTACTCCCTTCTCAGAGAAAATCAGGGGACACAGAAACAGTCTTATTTCCAAAACAATACCTAAAGAGCAGAATGTAGAACTTCCAAGGGACATTATAATTGTTTAAAAGGCAGAAAAGCCTCATATATCAGTTCCAGTGGTAGAACAATCAACTACATTGTACATACACAGTCAGACTCATTCATAATGTGTGCTAGTATTTCCAAAAGTCTCAAAACAATGTTTGAAAATTTTTAATGGATCATAAAATAAAGCAAATTGTGTGCATTCATTTAAATCAAGTGAATCTGAACATTTGAAGCATGATCCTAGTGCAAAACTCAGTGCTTGGCCTCAAGTAGTATACAGAGATGACCCAAGTACAGGTCCCATTCCCAAGAACTTTCAGTGTATAAGAGCTGATAGAGCTCTCCCTCTCTGAATATCCCTTCATTTTAAATGTAAAATGCTTATTCATTCAATAGGTACTCCAAAACCCCATGTCAAGTTTGTAAATATATATATATATATATATATATTTTTAAATATTTTAAGGCTTCTGGAAAGACAACAAGTAACAGTGGTGAACTAGGATTGAGATATGCTGACCAGTTGCTTCTGAAGTTCATTAGAATGTCTTTCAGGAATTTTCTTGGCAGGCAAAAAAAAAAAAAAAGCCAATAGGTCTATGAGTACATTAAGACTATTGGGAGAAAATGCAGGAGAGGGAGAGGAAAGTACAAATAAAAGAATACATTCCTTAATTTAAAGATGTCTGACTGAAAGTCCTAGATTGATAAACAAATAAAAATATCTTGCAGGGAAAAATGCTGTATATGTCTAGATCTCAAGATATTTCTGAAATATTAATTCTCTCCACACATCTGAGACCAGCAGGCATCATTTCTGCTACTGGTGAAGAAAAGAGCCAAGTTGCCTAGGGCTCTGCAGCTTGTTGCGGTGTGAACCAGAACTAAAATAGGATTCTTGGCTCTCTAGATTTCTGATATCCAATTCAGCAGACTTCAAGTTTCCACTAGACACTCTTGCAAGTTAAGCACTTCTCATGTCAGCTTGTAACCAGCTGCTTAAATATCCTGTCAACTCTTCAAGTGTTATAAGTGTTAAGTGCCTAGGAACCTAGTACGTCCTGAGGACTAGTACCTACCTTACTATATTGTTTGAATTTAGGTAGTAGTAAGAGTTCAAGAAGCCATCATTTCTATAAGTACTGCATATGAAAGTCCTAATGCTAATATCTTATGGAAAGAAGACTTAACTGGATAAAGGCTCAGAAGCCTCAATTATCTCCTTAAATAGGAAATCAAATTTCTAATGCTGATAAAGTGAATTATTATTTACAAATATCAATACAGTTTGTTTTCAAAAAAGTAAAAGAAAAAAATCAAATAATTGGAGGGGAGTAGGCATGTATGCATATGTGTGCTTAGGCTGAAGCAGAATTTTTCTACATATGTCACATAACCAGTTTATTTTCTATGAAACTGGTTGTTTGACGTTGAAAACATACAATATATAAAAGTGCCTCATATTTAGAATTTTTGGTATTAAGTAAAAAATTGCTTAAAAACATGTTTCTTATTGGCATAACTGAAAATTCTGGAAGTTAATAGAAGATAGAAAATTGAACACAAGGAAAGTAATGTAAGGAATGTAGAGGGATGGGAGGAAGAAAGTGCCATAATGAGAAAGATGAGGTTAATATGTGTTATTTTAAAAGTACCATTCACTTAACAACCACTTATTGAGAAATTACTATTCCTAAGCACTTAACAAAATATCATAGAGCTGAAATTCCAGTGGAGAAAGAAATAGACATCAGATGTATAGTGTCAGGAGAGGATGAAAGTTAGCTATACTGACATTTTAAATAGAATTAGTTTAAATTTTTAAATAATAGATTAAAAATAGTTTTTTGGACAGCTTAAAATAGAAATCATTCATGCATAGTCACATATCTATACAGTATATATAGTTCATAATAGAAAGGATTTCCATTAGGTGTTCTTTTAAGTGTCATGACTTTACATCCTAAGAAACAACCTAAAACAATGCTTCTTTTATAATGAACTGCTACCAAGAAAACCCACTGATTTATAGGGAGACCTCTTTATATATAACCTTTGAAGTAATAACTGTGGCCTTCTCTTCTCACCTCCAAACCCCAATTTTCAAAGCCTTGTGCTTTGCGTCTTAACTGCAGTGTTAAGCAGGGTCTACTTGGATAAGCTCAGACTCCAGAATTAGTTTGATAGCTTTATATTCACTCCATAGAGCCCTGGAGCTTTGTGACAATTGATTAAAGAGTGAACAGGTAAAGGTAATGAAATGACACCACAAAGGGGACCTCACCAGGGGAAGATGACATACAACTCAGTAGACCATTAAATTACCTCTTGATTTGTTCTAACAAGATACATACAGTCTTAGTCTACATGTTTTGCATTACTACCATGTATCTGAAGCTCATTCATGGTTATTTTATTTATTTCTTTTTAAAATCTCCAACTTTGCTTCAAACTCTCTTCAAGCAAAATAATGTGCATAGTGGAGTCTTTTGCATGATCACATCCTTTCGTACTTTAAACCAAAACTTCTTCCAAATTTACATAGATAGCATTTTGAATCCCCAATATTTGAATTGGCAGCACTGTTGCACATTCATTCATTTATATACTCATTCATTCAGTCATATAACAATATATATTGAGCCTTTATAACAATATTAAGGCACTTGTGCTAATATATATAGATACAGAAATAAAAGACCCATTCTCTCTAAATCTTGAAGAAAGATAGATAAGGTTGAAGACATAATTAAGTGCTCCTATAGAAATATGCACAGAGTGAAGAGAGGTTGGCACCCAATTCGCCCTTGGTGTAGGTTACTGGACAAGAGTTCCTAGAGGAGATGACACTTGTCTTGAGTCTTGAGAATTAAGTCATATGGAAACAGTAGGAAGAGCGGGGGGAGGAAAAAACATCTTAAGAAGCCTTCCTGGTTCCCAAAGGAATTAAAGATGTTTGGCAGGAATCTAGGCCCTGAACCCCAGGTCAATCTTATGGTTATTCCTGAGTCATAAATTCTGCCTTTCTGTTTCTATGTCTAGAATCATCTGTTAATGGGTACATTTATGTGGGCTCAGAAGTGGCAATTGGGGTACAGTCAGTGTAGGGAACAAAAATGAGTTTTCCAAAAGAGAGCTGGGTTATGGGCTTCCACTCAGGGAGCCAGGTCAGTAACTGTCATTAACAATTGCTTTCTGTTAACAAAAAGCCTTTTGATATATACTCATTGTGCTGCTCGATGTGGGAGGCCTCATGGGTTACAAGGCCTTCTAACTAGCACTTCTCTGTGAGCTAAGATAAGGCAAAAAGCTGGATTTGTCAGAATAGCTCCTGGTTCTTCAAAGCCATCTGATGCCCGAGAGTGCACTACTACCTCCACGTAGTGTGAGAAACCCATGATCTGCCTGTCTAGGGGAATGAAGGACATCCTCCCACATTTATTCCTTCCATGCTGGAAGTCTAGGGTGTTGGCATGAGTGCAAGGTGGTATGGATACCCCTCTGCTGAGCAGCCAAGTGATTTGGGCTGGAGGCTATGTCTCCAAGTTCCAGGATCTGTGGACAAAGTGGATTACCCTGGTATAAGCCCAACTTTCAGGGGGGCATTGGGTGATTCAGGGCTATATTCTCCAGTGAAAAAAGTCCCTGTGTAATCCACTGAACTTCTCAGCACCTTTGCAGGCCACTGCTAGAGCACTTCTGAACTCCTTGTGTGCAACAATGCACCATGCAGAGCCAAAGGTGCTGCCTCAGGCTTGCTGCTCACTCAACTCCTGCTGCCACTGCTGCACCGTTTCCCTGCGCCATATTGTAAGTGGTCACTTGCAGAGTTTCTCTGGTAATACAAGAAAGTGTGCCGCTAGCTAATCCCCCTTCCTCCAGGGTGGTGTGGGGAGGGAAAAAGGAGGGTGTGGATTTCTTTTTTAACTTCTCACACAGTATATATAGACAGTTCTATTCAAAGAGAAGGGAAAAGCAATGGTTCTCGCTGCTGCTATCTTTAACTGTGCTGTCTCCCTTCTACTTTCCATCAAAGAAAGAAGGGGAGGCTTTCCATTTCTTCTTATATGGCTGGACCTTTGCTTAGACAAAACTTAATGACTGAGTCCTCGAGGTTCAGCACTTGTTACGTAGAAGGAAGAGCCTTGAAATTGAGAAATGTCTTTCCTAATTCCATAAAGCTTGGCTTTTTTCAAGGCTACTGTCTTGCTACACTTGACAGTAAATTCTTCGTTCTGTAGGTACTCGTTGGTGCCCTCCCTGGGGAAATACACATCACGGCCCAGCATGAGAGATAGAAGGCAACAATGGAACACGATACACAGGAGAAATAAAAATAGATTCATGTAATATTTGCAAAAGAACAGCCCTGTATCATTGGGAAGGAATGAGGCCCAAAGATTCAAATGTATGATAAATCAACAGGAATATGAGAAGAAACCTAGATATGTGGGTTTATAGGTACAGAGCCGCTACATCACCAGGCTTAATAGGTCAGGTGGTTTTCAACGGGGTCTTGAGCAAGTATATTTCAGGAATGTAGAGAAGAACCAAGTATCACAAAGCCTGGGGAATTAATTATCTATAGGTAAGGAAGGGGCTCTCTGCAAGGTGTGTGTAATTAATTACCTGTTTTTGCAGGTGTGGAAGTCAGGCATCATCCTAGCAGGATGTTTATGAGAAGGTGTGTAAGTTCAGTTGGGTGCAGAGAAAACACTATTATAACCTCAAAAAGAGAAGCAGCTCACTACATCATGTGCTTTCTGACAGAAAAAGGTAGGGCTTCTTGGGTATTAATAAAGGAGTTATCTAAAATAAATGAAGGAAACAACTGTATGTATTAGGCCACACTAAATAACTGGAATAATTTCTACTACTCCATAATTTGGATTTTCTTTCAAATGCTTAATGGTTTATTCCTGTATCTCAAACCATCTGGTAATACGTGAGTTCGATTAGAAATCAAAGAGTCAAATGCACACTGTTTTTAGTCAGATGCATGCTGGAACATTTGGAGGTCATGGAGAAAACGAGTATAATGAAGAAAAGGGGATGTTGCCATTCTAAAAACTAATGATTTGTTGCCATAAGTATAAGAACTTCTGAAATCAAAGGTACTGAATTAATTATAATACCTCAAGGCTTGAAGAGCTCAGAACATTCATTGATAGTTCATGATGATCTTACTTCACATTATAAGATTATAATTAAAGAAAAATAAATATTTTGAACTAAGAAAACTATGATTGGTCTGATTTTTGCTCCTACCCTCAGTATGGAAGAGATGTAGGCAAGGTAAAATGAACACAGAGCACTTCTCACAAATACTACTACTGCTACTACTATAAAATTTTTACACATACGCTTTTTTTTTAGCAAAACTGAAAGGGTCTTGTCTCTACCTTCAAATTTCTTCAAACTGAGAGGAAGTTTACCTTTTGGTCCCCACTCCTCTCTTATACATGAGATTTAAATTACCATTATTATTATTATTTTTGAGGAGAAAGAATCACCTCTTACTCCTTTGCTCCTACTTCTAACCAAGATATTATTGCCTTATCCTTAAATCTTCTTCCTCTGGACTTAGCCTGAGGCACTCCCTGGATGTCTGACTCCTGCTGGCCACAGTCTGCCCTGCAGGTAACTGATTCAAGACCAAACTGCTGTTTCTGTACAGGGAAGGGAAATGGGAAGACAGCAGGGACCACCATGGACTGAAAGTCTACATGTTGAAATCCTAATGCCCAATGTGATGGTATTTGGAGTTGGGGCCTTTGGGAGGTGATTTGGTCATGAGAGTGGAGCCCTTATGAATGGGATTAGTGCCCTTATTAAATAGCTCCTAGAAAACCATTCCTTCCTCCATGTGAGGATACAGTGAGAACTCAGTAATCTATGAACCAGAAAGCAGGTCCTCACCAGACACCAAATCTGCCAGCGCCTTGATCTGGGACTTCCCAGCCTCTAGAACTGTGAGAGGGATCAAATAAAGGCATCAATAGTCCAACACATTATTCTGCCATGCTATGGTATATGCAGTGTTTATAGGCACAATGTGGGGTGAAAGGCCTTTGAAAAAAGATACCACGTAGAGATTGAAGGAGAGGGAGGGAGTAAAATGGTAGCATAGAGAATGAGAACTGCAAGTTGTCAAATGTTCCTCGCTCCTTTCCCTTTTTGCTGTGCCCTGCCCATTGTATCTCTAGTGGTTTGTGTAATTGGGGCTGACATCACTCATCCTTTATAGCATTGCACTCTCCGGCATGCGTGCATGAAACAGAGCATCAGGTTAGGTCTACGTACATTGCCAAAAAAATGAGAAAAGAAACAGCTTAGAAAACACAGTGATACATGTTATTTTTTTCTCTCTTTTTCTTTTTAGTCAATAGATTTATTTGGGTCTGCCCATACTTTGGCAAGAAAGCTTATTTTTGTGCCACATGAGTCAGTTAAGATGAGAACAGCAATTTGTTTGAGCAGACATGGGAATGCATTGTTTTGGAAGCAAGGTGCCTATCTATGTACTAGAGGACACCATTACAACAAGATGACGTGAACATTTATAGACAGAAGGTATATATCTGGACTGATGAATTGAGACGGAAACTCTTTCAGGTGTCTGTTCCAAATCCTACGTGAAAGAGATACAGAGATAGAGATGGAGATAGTGATAGAGAGAGGCAGAGGGAAGGAGAGAATAAATATAAAGAAGGACCTAACAGTCCTGTTGTGGAGAGTGTGTGATGAGAATGAAGGATGAGACCAACATTACCATCAGCACCAGTAGTCAGAGCATGAGCCTAAGCTCCGGCATTAGTCAAGGAGCAGCCGAGTTCTCTGCAGCAGCAGGAGTCAACAGTGTAACGTGGGATATAAGATCCAGAAAGGCTGTGGGCCAAGCAGAAGGAGACAGAGACCTGAGACCTTCAAAAGACACAGAGAGATACTGACAATCTCAAAACTTACTGAGAAAGGTCATAGATCTGAATAGAAAGATCTCATAAAGGATCCATGTTAAAAAGGAAACCCACCTCATCGTAAAGCTTAAAAAGAGGTGATGGGGTAGAGATTTCTGGAATTTATAAGAGAAAAACAATTCTAAAAGAACAAAACAAACAAAAAACACCTTTACCACTGGAAGGCAGAGAAACAGGTTTTATTTTTGATGTCTTTAATCTTTCTTTCTGTCCCTGTGCATATTTTTCTCTGTCAGCATCTGGCCTCACATAAAACAGCTGTTCACATGAGACGTCTGGATTGTAAATCTTTTTTTACTGAGGACCCTGCAGCTTGCTGCTCAGAACTACGTAGCAAGGTTAAGTAATCTGATAGTAGGAAGGATCACCATAAACAAACAAACAAAGTAACACCTTGGTGTGGTGGTTACAGTGTTGCTCTAAGTACCCCCAAGATGCCCTTCTGTGGGCTTTCTGGTTTTCTGACTAGTGCCCAAGTATCTTCCCCCAGTTTGGTTTAATATTAGGAAGTAAATGGGAAGACCACCTTTGGGAGTTGGCCTGTCTTAATCTTCAGAGTCTCATACATTCAGAGTGTCCCTGTTTTATTTTCCAGGGAAGAGTCACAGTTACAACTTAACACTTCAGCCTGACCATGATGGGTATGGCCAGCCAGCCAGTGCTCTGAAGATGTTAAGGATTTAAAATCCAAGCAGCAGATGTAGCCCTGAAATGCTACTCAAAATCCTCTTTCTGGTCATCTTCACATTTCCTGCTTCTAGCCCGTATTTCCTGACCCCTTCTCTCTTTTCGGAGTTTTACCCTAGATTTTAATTTTTTTCCCCTGTAATCTCAGTTTGAGACATATGATCATATTACCATTTTCTTGGGCCTCCTGCTCAAATCTTGGTACTACACACTCTTGATTTTGGAATTCCAGCAACTCTGGATTAAAGACACACAATTAGCAGCAGCACCAGTAGTCAGAGGAAGAACTGGTCAAGCCAGGCAGAACCTGCAGTTTTGCCAGGGATGACAGATTGAGAAAGATATTAATCAAAGTAGTATCAATTTTGAATCTGCGCCCATGTGTGCCTCAGCCATAGAAGCGCGCGCTCAACTTCCAGAGGCACCCCTTTCCCCTTCGTGAGTAGAGCCTGGGTACAGAATGTCACCACCCTTTGCCTGACTTCATCAAACAAGCATTCTGACAGGTCTCCCATCCTCTAGCTTTCTCCTAGCTTCAGTCCATCTTCTCCAGGATGACCCAGCCGTGTGCCTGACAGGGTCTTGGTGCTCTGGTCAGGTGTCAGGCCTGAGCCTGTGAGGCGGGAGAGCCGAGTTCAGGACACTGGACCACCAGAGACCTCCTAGTCCCTTGTAATATCAAACAGCAACAGTTCTCCCAGAATCTCCATCTCAATGCTAAGACACAGCTCCACTCAACGACCAGCAAGCTACAGTGCTGGACACCCTATGCCAAACAACTAGCAAGACAGGAACACAACCCCACCCATTAGCAGACAGGCCACCTAAACTCATAATAAATTCACAGATACTCCAAAACAAACCACTGGCCACAGTCCTGCCCACCAGAAGGACAAGATGCAGCCTTATCCATCAGAACACAGGCACCAGTCCCCTCCACCAGGAAGCCTACACAACCCACTGAACGAAACTTAACCACTGGGGGCAGACACCAAAAACAATGGGACCTACAAACCTGTAGCCTGTAAAAAGGAGACCCCAAACACAGTAAATTAAGCAAAATGGGAAGATAGAGAAATACACAGCAGATGAAGGAGCAAGGTAAAAACCCACCAGACCAAAAAAATGAGGAGGAAATAGGCAGTCTACCTGAAAAAGAATTCAGAGTAATGATAGTCATTATGATCCAAAATCTTGGAAACAGAATGTTGAAAACACAAGAAACATTTAACAAGGACCTAGAAGAACTAAAGAGCAAACACAATGATGAACAACACAATAAATGAAATTAAAAGTTCACTAGAAGGAGTCAATAGCAGAATAACCAAGGCAGAAGAATGGATAAGTGACCTGGAAGATAAAATACGGGAAATAACTATCACAGAGCAGAATAAAGAAAAATGAATAAAAAGAAATGAGGACAGTCTCAGAGACCTCTGGGACAATATTAAACACACCAACATTCCAATTATATGGGTCCTAGAAGAAGAAGAGAAAAAGAAAGGGACTGAGAAAATATTTGAAGAGATTATCTTTGAAAATTTCCCTAATATAGGAAAGGAAATAGTCAATCAAGTCCAGGAAGTGCAGAGAGTCACATCCTTGGATAAAACCAAGGAGAAACATGCCAAGAAACATATTAATCAAACTATCAAAAATTAAATATAGAGAAAAAATATTAAAAGCAGCAAGGGTAAAGCAACAAATAACATACAAGGGAATCCCCATAAGGTTAACAGCAGATCTTTCAGCAGAAACTCTGCAAGCCAGAAGGGAGTGGCAGGACATATTTAAAGTGATGAAAGGGAAAAACCTACAACCAAGATTACTCTACCCAGCAAGGATCTCATTCAGATTTGATGGAGAAATTAAAACTTTTACAGACAAGCAAAAGCTAAGACAATTCAGCACCAACAAACCAGCTTTACAACAAATGTTAAAGAACTTCTGTAGGTAGGAAACACAAGAGAAGGAAAAGACCTACAATAACAAACCCCAAACAATTAAGAAATGGTAAAATATACAAAGCACCGTAAGAGACTACTACAAGCAACTATATGCCTTAAAATGGATAACTTGGAAGAAATGGACAAATTCTTAGAAGTACAACCTTCAGAGACTGAACCAGGAAGAAATAGAGAATATAAACAGACCAATCACAAGCACTGAAATTGAAACTGTGATTAAAAATCTTCCAATAAATGAAAGCCCAGGACCAGATGGCCCCACAGGTGAATTCTATCAAACATTTAGAGAAGAGCTAACACCTACCCTTCTCAAACTCTTCCAAAATATAGCAGAGGGAGGAACACTCCCAAACTCATTCTACGTGGCCACCATCACCCTGACACTAAAAACAGACAAAGATGTCACAAAGAAAGAAAACTACAGGCCAATATCACTGATGAACATAGATGCAAAACTCCTCAACAAACTACTATCAAACAGAATCCAACAGCACATTAAAAGGATCATAAACCATGATGAAGTGGGGTTTATCCCAGGTATGCAACGATTCTTCACTATATGCAAATCAAACAATGTGATACACCATACTAACAAACTGAAGGATAAAAACCATATCATCATCTTAAGAGATGCAGAAGCTTTCAACAAAATTCAACACCCATTTATGATAAAAATCTTCCAGAAAGTAGGCACAGAGGGCACTTACCTCAACATAATAAAGGCCATATATGACAAACCCACAGCCAAAATTGTTCTCAATGGTGAAAAACTGAAACCGTTTCCACTAAGATCAGGAACAAGACAAGGTTGCCCACTCTCACCACTGTTATTCAATGTAGTTTTGGAAGTTTTAGCCACAGCAATCAGAGAAGAAAAGGAAATAAAAGGAATCCAAATCGGAAAAGAAGAAGTAGAACTGTCACTGCTTGCAGATGACATGATACTATACATAGAGAATCCTAAAGATGCTACCAGAAAACTACTAGAGCTAATCAATGAATTTGGTAGCAGGATAGAAAGTTAATGCACAGAAATCTCTTGCATTCCTATACACTAATGATGAAAAATCTGAAAGAGAAATTAAGGAAACACTCCTATTTACCACTGCAACACAAAGAATAAAATACCTAGGAATAAACCTACCTAAGGAGACAAAAGACCTGTATGCAGAAAACTATAAGACACTGATGAAAGAAATTAAAGATGATACAAACAGATGGAGAGATATACCATGTTCTTGGATTGGAAGAATCTACATTGTGAAAATGACTATACTACCCAAAGCAAACTACAGATTCAATGCAATCCCTATCAAACTACCAATGGCATTTTTCACAGAACTAGAACAAAAAGTTTCACAACTCGTATGGAAACTCAAAAGACCCTGAATAGCCAAAGCAATCTGGAGAACGAAAACGGAGCTGGAGGAATCAGGCTCCCTGACTTCAGACTATACTACAAAGCTAGAGTAATCAAGACAGTATGGTACTGGCCCCAAAACAGAAATACAGATCAATGGAACAGGATAGAAAGCCCAGAGATAAACCCACACACAAAAATTCACCTTATGTTTGACAAAGGAGGCAAGAATATACAATGGAGAAAAGACAGCCTCTTCAAAAATAAACTCAAAATGGATTAAAGACCTAAATGTACGGCCAGACACTATCAAACTCTTAGAGGAAAACATAGGCAGAACACTCTATAACATAAATCACAGCAAGATCCTTTTTGACCCACCTCCTAGAGAAATGGAAATAAAAACAAAAATAAACAAATGGGACCTAATGAAACTTCAACGCTTTTGCACAGCAAAGGAAACCTTAAACAAGACGGAAAAACAACCTTCAGGATGAGAGAAAATATCTGCAAAAGAAGCAACTGACAAAGGATTAATCTTCAAAATATACAAAGAGCTCATGCAGCTCAATAAGAAAAAGACAAACAACCCAATCCCAAAATGGGCAGAAGACCTAAATAGACATTTCTCCAAAGAAGACATACAGATGGCCAACAAACACATGAAAGCAGGTTCAACATCAGTAATCATTAGAGAAATGCAAATCAAAGCCACAACGAGGTATCATCTCACACTGGTCAGAATGGCCATCATTGAAAAGTCTACAAATGATAAATGCTGGAGAGGGTTTGGAGAAAGGGAACCCTCTTGCACTGTTGGTGGGAATGTACATTGATACAGCCACTATGAAGAACAGTATGGAAGTTCCTTAAAAAACTAAAAATAGAACTACCATACGACCCAGCAATCCCACTACTGGGCATATACCCTGAGAAAACCATAATTCAAAAATAGCCATGTACCACAATGTTCATTGCAGCTCTATTTACAATAGATAGGACATGGAAGCAACCTAAGTGTCTATCGACAGATGAATGGATAAAGAAGATGTGGCACATATAGACAATGGAATATTACTCAGCCATAAAAAGAAACAAAATTGAGTTATTTGTAGTGAGGTGGATGGACCTAGAGTCTGTCATACAGAGTGAAGTCAGTCAGAAAGAGAAAAACAAATATTGTATGGTAACACATATATACGGAATCTAAAAAGAAAAGAAAATGGTTCTGAAGAACCTAGCAGCAGGACAGGAATAAAGATGCAGATGTAGAGAAGGGACTTTAGGACACGGGAAGGGGGAAGGGTAAGCTGGGACGAAGTGAGAGAGTGGCATGAACATATATACACTACTAAATGTAAAACAGATAGCTAGTGGGAACCATCCGCATAGCACAGGGAGATCAGCTCGGTGCTTTGTGACCACCTAGAGGGGTGGGATAGGGAAGGTGGGAGGGAGATGCAAGAGGGAGGGGATATGGGGATATATGTATACATATAGCTGATTCACTTTGTGATACAGCAGAAACTAACACACCATTGTAAAGCAATTATACTCCAATAAAGATGTTTAAAAAAGCAACAGAAAAAGAAAGTAGTACCAATTTCGATAGATGCATCTATTCTTAATAAGAGCCCTAGGAGGCTAAAAAAAAAAAAAAAATTAAACAAAATACATTTAATCCAAAAACAAAGAGAGAATTTTACTTTCATGATTATTAAAATAATTTTCATAACGCCCTGCTAGTAATTAAATATGTATTCTTTTCTCCTCTGCAGCAGAAGAGACACTTTAGAATAAATGCAAGCAGCTGTCATTTCCTTCCCTAGAGCGGTGGGTCTAGAGATCCTGAAACTTCCTGGGGACTTTTACTCAGAAAGCAAATCACTTTAGATCCATTGAAAATACTCTCAGAGAGTTGATGGGAGTGCTGCCAGAATTACTGAAGGTCACTTACTTTAGGAGGAATTAAAGGGAGTATCACTAGAGCCTTAGTGTTTTGAGGGTTTAACAGGAAATCTGTGTTAGATAGGTCCCATGGGAAGATAGACCGATGACAGTTTCAAGTCCCTGAGATGGAGGATACTAGAATTCCCTGCTTAGTGCTCCTGAAGCAAACTGGTGTCCATGAGAGTGACTGTGTATGAGAAACAAAAGAAATGCAAGCTGAAGTTTGCAAATTTAGAAATCAGAGCACTGTCACAAGGTGAGTTGGCTCCTGATGGAAGAGGCCTATGCAGGTACCTGCACCATCAAGACATGACTGCACCAGTCCACCAGCAGGACCAGATTTTGTGTCAAGGTCAGGTGGCACCGAGCAGCAATGGTACACGGATCAGACTCCCCTTTTATTGCTTCACTTAGGTGTGGAAGCTAGATTGACCTGCTGCCCTATGGACTATAAAAGCCTCCACTCTAATAAGTATGAAAAGTTTCTTTCTTAGTTTTTTAACATAAATATTTCAAACATATAGAGAAGAAAAAATAGAATAAATGCTTGTTTACCCACCACCCAGATTTATCAAACTAACATTCACAGCGTTTTGATGCGATATTCCTTAAGTCATTACCCACACATTTCAAGCCTCCTTTGAAACCATCCCTAATTCCATTCCTTCCTCTTTTCCCCATGTTTGTCATTCCCCTTTATTTTTACATTTTGTACTATGCATTTGTCTTCATAAATAATATTGTTTTTAATGCTTAAAACTGTGTTTTTTAAGCATTAAAAATATTTTGCTGGAAATACCACATTTATCTGTGTATATATCACTCCTCAATTAACTTTTTGTTACTCACCCTCGTTTTGAGATTTATTCATGTTAATTTACGTGGAGTTCTAATAATTTGTTAACATTTGTAATAAAGAGCCTCACTTCATTTAACATGTTTTACCAAGAGTTTTCCAGCCCCACCACTCTCCCTTCCCCTTCTGTCCCACATCCGGGCAATCTTATGAGAAAGGCCAGCGCTCACTCCTTTGGCATTGCGGGGAAGTTCAGGTTATGCAAGCCCCAGCCTTAGTGCGTGCCTGAAAACACTAACCCCCCAAGGTGGGTTAAGGGTTAGGAGTTAACCGCCATTGAAACCCCAAGCCAGTCTCCTTTCCCTATACTCTCAAGCCATTTTTTTGACCAGCTTGGGACTCTCTCCTGTTCCCTGCAGAGAGCCACTTTATAGTGATTAATAAACCTTTAGAGACCCTCCTGATGTGTCTGACACCATAGGTCTAGATACCTGAACCAGATTTTGAGTGAAGTCTATCTAATCCTCAACAAAACATCTAGACATGTGCAGTAATAAGCCTAGTCATCTTTGACTCATATAAAAACCCAAAAACTTTACAAAGAATCTCCAATTTTGTCTTAACGAAAGTATATTTGTCAATATATGAGAACAGAATATATTCTATTTAATAGCTTGTGTAATAAGTGTTTAGACATATGGTACATGGGTCTGTTTTTGTACTTTTGTCCTGAGTCCTGCAAGATTAGGTGCAGGTCTAAGCTTGTAGAGGTCAAGTTCTTTGTAAAAGGTCATTGTGGAGTTGCTCCTTCAGAGTATTTATCATGTTTTCAATTATTCATCTGTTGGTGTAATTTTGGCTGAATCCTCTATTGGACTCTAAGCTCCATGGTAGCAGGGACTGTGTCTATGGTTGTATCAATTCTCCAGAAGGTACATGGCTGAGAGTAGGCACTTACTAGATATTTGTTGAGTGAATAACCGATGGGTGCTGGTCTACTCTTGTGGTGAGGTGATTGCTAGACTAGGTCCCTGCTGGCACCACAGTGACACCGCATGCCTATGCTCCAAGATCATGGCTCTCTTTTACCTTATATTCATATACTTGAGTATCCTTCCCACAAAAAGATTATAAAGCTAAGGTGACTAAATTGGGAGGGAGTTCCGACCTCAGTCATTTGTCTTGTTAGAACCATTTCTTTCCCCAGACCCATCATGTTAGTACTGAACCCACCACCAACCTCGAATCCCCTTCTTGACACCAGAACTTAAGTGCTACTTCATCTCCCCTGGCAGCTTTCCTAATTTTGACTCTCACAGTGGGGTTTGCACTAAGCATTGTTAACGTTTACCAAGGTCGAATGCTCTCTTTGTGGGTACTTGGAGAATTAAGCCTCCCTACCTCCTAGACATCAGATACAGCCATGTGACTACATGACTAGTCGCAGCTAATGAAACGCGGGCAAAAGTGACCTACATCACTTCAGGGTCAAAGCATTTAATTGCTGGTGCTCGACAGCCCTTTCTTCTCTTGCTAAGAGGATTGTAGAAGGTTGTGGTGACATGGTCACATCTTCAGATGATAGACCATCACCAAATAAAATTTAAATCTTAAAGGATAATGCATATGCTTAGCTTTCAAACTAGTGAAATACTTCTTATACTTCAGAGTAAGAGATAAATTGCACCAAGGATGTTTAAAATAAACATTAGATGGAAGTGGGCTTATTTATAAATTTGGAATAGTCATTAGGTAAGCTCAAATATATGGATCGGAGAAAAAGATTAAGTCGCTCTTAAAACGTAGGTAGAAGTCTAGAAGATGTTTCACATATTTAGCCCACACATGCATTTATATACATAAAATTTTGCAGTCTTAATACTTAGGATGACATATGCACAATGCTTTGAAAACTAGTACATATTTATATTAGTTTGCTAGGGCTGCCATAACAAAATACCACAGACTGGGTGGCTTAAACAACAGAAATTGTCTCACAGTTCTGCAGTTTAGAAGTCCAAAATCAAGGTGTCAGCTGGGTTGGCTGCTTCTGAGGGCTCAAAGGTAAGGATCTGTTCCAGGCTTCTCTCCTTGGCTTGCAGATGGCCATCTTTTCCCGGTGTCTCTTCACATCATCTTCCTTCTGTGCATGTCTCTCTGTGTCCACATTCTCCGTTTTTATGAGGATACTAGTTATATTGGATTAGGAGAAGACCCTTAACTGATAGAGGTGAATTTTATATAATCAGAAAGTTCAGGGGATGGTTTCCTTGAGAAAGTGGCTTGCATTGAGACAATATCTATGAGCATCTAAGTATTTTTCAGATTAAAGAAGAAGCATGTATAAATGCTTTGTGATGATCTGGAACACAGTGAGCACAGAAGCCTAACTAGAAGCCAGTGTAGGTGGGAGAGAATGAGGTTGATGATGGTGTGAGATAATGCTGGAGATGGGAAGGGAGGGGCGAGCAGACCACATAAAACCTTGCATGTTTTTCATCCTAATAAGGGATCTTAAACATGGTCATTTGTTATTTCAAAATGATTTCTCTGACTTCAGTAGGGACAGGTATAAGGGAGGACACAAGAAGACCTGAAGTAAGAGTATGGTATTCCAGTTCTGACACCAGTTTTAATATGTGTGTGTGTGTGTGTGTTTACACACCACCAGGCAATTAACTCCATCCTGATGCTACCTACCTAGAGAGAGCATCAGATCCCACAGGGTAAGGGCTCAGTTCTACTAGACTGAATCCCCCATACCCCCCACCCTCACCCCACGCCCGGTGCTTCAGACGCCAATTGAAAGTCCAGATTGTCACCTGTGCTGCTGACTGACTGGCCAGAGGTTGGAGATTGCCGTGATTTCCTCCCCCAGTTTAATTTGCCAGAACAGCTCACAGAACTCAGAGAAACATCTTACTTACTAGATTACTGGCTTATTATAAAAGGATAGAACTCAGGAACAGTCAAATGAAAGAGATGCATAGGGCAAGGTATATAGGAAGGGGCACAGAGCTTCCATGCCCTCTCTGAGAGAACAACTCTCCCCACATCTCCACATGTTCACCAACCTGGAAGCGCTCTGAACCCTGGCCTTTTAGGTTTTTATGAGTCTTCATTACACAGCACGGCTGATTAAATCACTGGCCACTGGCGAGTGATTCAACCTCCAGCCCCCCTCCTCTTCCCAGACGTCAGAAGGGTGGGACTGAAAGTTTGGCTGGTTTCCCTGGCATCCAGCCCCCATCCTTAGGTGCTTTACAGAAGTCGCCTCATTAACATAAACTCAGGTGTAGCTGACAGGGGTTTATTATGAATACCAAGACACCTGTATTGCTTTTATCACCTAGAAAATCCTAAGCGTTGTAGGAGGTCTGTGCCAGAATATATACATTTCTTATTATAAATCACAATATTACAGATATTGATCCAGATGAGAGTCATTAAGCCAGGACTAGACTGATGGCAGTAGAGATGGGCAAAGAGAGACATTTAAGATATAAAAATGACGGGACTTGATACTGGATCAGAAAAGAAGATGACAAGATTGTATAGATAGATAAATGGTGGTGCCATTCTCTGAGCTAGGAAACGCTGATTTGAGAGGAAATATCAATTCAATTTGAGATTTGTTGAATATGAGGTAATTTTGACAGTCCAAGAGGAGATGTCAATTAGACGGTTGGATATATGGTTCCAGATTTCAGAGGAGAGAGTATCATAAAAGTGAGGAGATAGCCTAGGATTGAAAATTGAAGAATTTCACCTTTAATGATCCATTCAAATAGAATGAACTAGAGGAGAAATGCCCAGCAGTGTAGAAGAAAAACCAGCAGATTGCTTTTTCAAGGAAACAAAGGGAAGAAAGTGCTTCATGTAGGAGTGAGTGGTCAAGAACATTATTGCTGCTGAGTCATGTCTAAGAACATAAGTTTCACTGGGCAGGGATCTTTGTTTTCTTCTCTAATATGGCCCAAGTGTTCAGAACGTCCCTAGAACATAGTAGGTGCTCAATAAATAATTATCAAATGTTGAATAAAGTAAGATTAAGACCAAAAAGTCTCTTTTGGATTCAACTATGAGGTTACGAGTGAATTTTGCCATTACTCTTTTGATGGAGTGATAGATGAGGGAGTAGAATTGGAGTGGTTGAGAAGGGTGTGGGATAGGAGGCAATAAAGTGATATGAGCGTAGACAACTCTTCTGGGAAAGCTGGCTGTGATGGGGGAAAAGGGAATGTGGGGTCCAGGGAAGGTTTTAATTTTGCTTAGTTTAGTTTTTTAACAGGAGAATGTCCAAAAACTTGAAAGGATTGGGTTGAGAGTGGGAGTTGAACGTTCCACAGAGAGAAGGGAAAACCAACAGTGTGGATCCTTGAAAAAGCAGAGTGGCAGAGATCTAAGCACAGATGGAGTCATTGGCCTTAGGTAGCTGGAGGGAAACGTCCTTAACTGTAATAGGAGGAAGGGAAATAAAATAGGTGCTGATGTAGTTAGATTACATGTTTGAAAATGAAGGAATGAATACCCATCAAGTAGCTCAATATGGTCTTTGTAAAAGAGGTGGTGAGATTATTTGCTAAGACAATAGAGAAAGGTGAGACAGGGGTTGGATGTTTGAGGAAAGGGCAATCAGTTCAAATAGCTGATACAAAAAGGGAAAAAGTTGACTAGGATATAAGAGTAATTGAACAGTACTGAAGGCCCATTTGAGATTGGTCATTATTAATTTATAGAAAAATACATCTACTTTGTTTTGTAAGGATGATGAGGGTACCATCCTAAAAATTTTTGCTTCACAGCTACAGAAACAAGATGAATTAGAAAAACACCAGCTCTGCCATTTATGCTGGGCACAAATGAAATAGACTTGTTTACCTACGTGTCCCTAGAGACTTACATTTCCCCAGGCAAAAATGGTAACTCGTTCAATTTGAAAATGAATTTTAAATGTCCAAAATCCTCTTAATGAATTCATTTACAGTACATTGATATAAATATGTTTATTTTTGTAATATTTGGTAAATTGATTTATTTGACCATGTGTTTATGTGAGTTTAAATTCACTGATGCTGACAACAAACATGGATTTGAAGCAACAAAATGCTTTTGTTTTTGTCAATATGACCACTCTTTAAATGTATGTAAATTGTATGTACTCCAACATGTTGGAGTTAATTTGACTTGGAAACTGACTTGTTAAAGATTAGATTACTAAATCCATCAAATCCATATCTAGACCTTTAACAAAATTTATAGCTCTAGTGGACATAAAATCACAAACTAAGAGAAACTAAACACAGTATTATGCAAATAAGTTAGGATGTTTTAACAACGGACATTCATTATTCATTTTTGATAGGTGATAATCAGCTAAATTGGCATGCCACTTTTAACTTTTAATCATGGTAAAATTACTTTTAATTTGATAATACTTTGATAATACTTTTAGTTTGATAATATTCAGCTCCATTTACAAAGTAAAGGTAGAATAATGTTAACATTTGGTCAATTCAGATTTTCATTATGTTAATTGTACACTGTATTTTTACAGAAAACACATGCTTGAGTACATGCAATATTTTGATTATGCATCAGAATGAAAGAATAAAAAATATAACCATATTATAAGCTTTTTTATAGTTGATCTTCACATTTTAAAATTAGGCAATTTGAATTCTTCACAGATATAGTGTTAAGAAATTGATTATGTTTGTGTTTGTAGAAAAGAAACTGCATATAAACTATGTTTACTATTCTTGAAGGAAATGTCTCTTCTAGGGGATTTATTTTCCAATGACAATTGAATTGAAGATAACTAACAAAGAACTGTTAACTAAATCAATTTTAGGGCTTTACATTTCATTAATAATTTAGGTCATTATTAGGGTTTTATGAGGATCTTCCAATTCCTATTTCCTGTATTATAATTTTGGGGAATTATAAATAGCATAGACTATAGAATGCAAACTTTAGGAAATATCCTAGATAATTTAATCCAAAAAAAATTGGAAAAAGCCATAATTTACCAATGTTTGTGGATGCCTCCAGTGGTTGTTTATCTATTGATAAGTGCTTATGATTAGATCTCACAAAGAATTGTTTGGAACTCAACCATGATGAAATTTAACTTTAGTAAACATTGTGTCAACAGAGAATGTTAATTTAATAGACTCAGTTGGATAGTAACCAGTGACACAATCTGCTTCTCTGAGGTCCACTTATCAGATAGGATGAATCATTTTGAAACAAAAAGAAAAGATGTTTCTATAATTGCCATTATTCTTATTTTTCTAATGCAGCTTGTGTTTATATAGACACATTTAAAGTAAACACCCTAGTAATTGCTGTGATTGAAAGAATTACCTACTCTGCCAGGGATGTAGATTCCGGGTATATAGTAAGTGGCATAGTATTTGAGACTTAATTTTTTTTTTTTTTTTTGCGGTACGTGGGCCTCTCACTGTTGTGGCCTCTCCCGTTGCGGAGCACAGGCTACGGACGCGCAGCCTCAGCGGCCATGGCTCACGGGCCCAGCCGCTCCGCGGCATGTGGGATCTTCCCGGACCGGGTCACAAACCCGTGTCGCCTGCATCGGCAGGCGGACTCTCAACCACTGTGCCACCAGGGAAGCCCTGAGACTGAATTTTGAAAACAGGGCTGGAACTAAAGGTTTAAGGAGAGGAGAAATGGGTCAGCACTTGAAGAAGTGTAATATGAGAAATAACAACTTAATGAACCTGAAGTCATGTCAGAACTTAGTACTCATCAATTTAAGGCCTTTATGGTTCTGCCCATCACAGAAATAAGTTAGCACCCAGATCCTACCTCTTTAACATGAGTGGTGTACAATGAAGAATGCCCATACTCCTACATCCAGATTATGGAAATTTGCTTTGTTTCCTCATAGAGGGTATTTTAAAATCTATGCATGTTTTTCTTAATTTCCCTCCAAAACATTCCCAAACACACAGTATTTTATAAGTTATTCTCTCTGCTTGACATGTCTTTCCTTACTCCATTGCCTTGCCCCAAACTCCTTCCAACTTCTTATCTGCTCAGTTTCTTCTTCCTTTCCCCTTGGGAGATCACTGATGTTTTCCTTTCTGGGCAATATCATCCCTCACCTTTTGCTTTCTTCTCCACACCACATCTCACTGACCCCTATTCAGATTTGGCCCTCCCATTTCTATGTAACCATAAAAATCTGTTCACAATTTCATTGTAATAATTCACTTTATCTTTTAACTGTTTGCTTATTCAAACATTCCACTATTGGATTATGGGTCTCTGGATGGCAGTAATTCTGCCCTATTTTTCTTTGTATTTCCAGTGCATAACACATTTCTTCTCTGTATACTGATACCTTGTCTACATAAGTCGTGTATGAAATAGAGAACTGAGAGTTTCCTTATTTATTCACTGGAACTCTTTGTATATATTGCAAATGTTTTCTCTTGATGTTTCATTTGTTTTGGGTGTTTCTTGCTGTACAGAAAATGTTAATATTCATGATGACAAATCTGCCAATATTTTCCATGATGGCTTGTGTTTCATTTTTCATTTAGGAAGATTGTTCCTATATGAAAATTGTGAACATGTTTTTCTGTATTTTCTTTCAATACTTTTATTATTTTTGTTTTTCAGTCTTCTTAAGAACAGTACATTGGAGAATTTTATAATCATCACTGTTTAGGGAAAAGAAGCTGAAACCTCTGACCTTTATAGGGACAATTTCAGTTTTCCATGACTCAGAACTTCTGGAAGAATGAAGGCTTAGTGAATTAACGGCAATATGTGATGTAGGACTGCTACTAGAACTATGAAATACCCCCCAAAAAGCAGGATTCAAGGAAGTACTTTTTGGCTAATGGGATACAGCTCATACATAGGAAATAATGGTTTAATAATTTTTCCTAGGTTTTAATGATTTGGGGGGTTATTGAAATGTCATTGTTTGAAAGTGTACAATTTTTATTCATTGTTGGCATACAGAATGTATTAGTTTGCTAGGGATGCCATAGCAAAGTCGTAAAGACTGGCTGGCTTAAACAACAAAAAAGTATTTTCTCACAATTCTGGAAGCTAGAAGTATGATACTGAAGTGTCACAGGGTTGGTTTCTTCTGAGGTTTCTCTCCTTGACTTGTAGTTGTCTGGCTTCTCACTATGTCTTCACATGGTCTTCCCTGTGTGTGTCTCTGTGTCCTAATCTCTTCTTATAAGGATACCAGTCATATTGGATTAGGACTGACCTTAATGACATAATTTCAACTCAATTACCTCTTTAAAGACTCCATCTCCAAATAAAGTCACATTCTGAGGTACTGGGGGGTTAGCACTACAACACATGAATTTGGCGGGGGACACAATTCATCCCATAATCTAAGAATTCATTGATAAACCTTGTACCCCGCAAGTTGCTAATTTTATTATTTCTAACTCCATTCTGCTTTTCAGTGGTTTTCTGCTTAGCTTCTTAGCCACTTTCTCTGAGAAGCTTAAAAATAGGATAAATGTCTAGAGGAGAAAAGCACTGAGAACTGGAGTTATTGCTCTGTGTCTTCCCATCTCACATGGATCTTGGTCCCTTTAATCACAGGGTCCTGACCCCTGACATTTGTCTCTCTAGTCTTGTGAGATTGTGCTCTGCTGGCATCTCTACCTCTTCACCATGACCTTCTGCCTGGACTCAGTCTCTGAATCAAAGCCAAGATACACAGATGCTTATGGGGAAGAAGTAACCCACAGAATATTGGTTCACCTTTCCGTGGTTCTCCTCCTTCTGGGATCTCAGTTTTTCAAGACCTGGTTGCCTCAGCAGCCCTGCGATGCCTCAGATATATAAATTTATAGACAGATAAATCTAGCTATTCTGGTGATTTTGGTAGACATATTGTCTTCCCCAGCTAGTCTACTCCAGCTTGAAGCAGAAGTCTTCCATGAGAGAATCCATTTGTCTCTGGAAATCTGCCATCATTTAAAATACCAACTCTCAGTTAACCTAAAAACATCAACTTCCTAACGTAAATCGGACATGAAGCTAAGATAATTTCCTTAATTGCCAAGTTAAATGTCAGTTCAATTATATTATTCTTACGAGATTTAGTTGATAGCACCATATGTAGAACATATGAACATTTTATTCTATTTAAAAGGAAATCATAAGTTCCTGTGCTTTCTTCAAGCAATTAAGTTAGTTTTTAGTATGTATACTAAGAAAAAAAGGAAGTAAAAAATATTTTTTTCTACAAATAAGAAAAATGTCTAAAATGCAATTAAACAATTTCTCTTGAATAATGTTTTTAGAGCAGGATATTTACTATATCCAGCACATATTTAGTAATAAATATTAGCCCTTTTATCATTATATATTAGGGCTAACCAGATGAAAAACTCTGCATATAATGACTAAAATAGGTTTTTCAATTTAATGTTTAACATAATCTTTGTTCAGTAATAGAAAATACCAGTTTTGTTTACTTATTAATAGAAGTCACAATTTTATTCCATTTTCCATTGCTGACACTGATTAATGACCACTATTAACACAACTGAATTTACACGTGAAACTAATTTTCCATGGATCATTTAGGACCTTGACCAGTCATCTTGTATAACTCTGAGATTAACCAGTTATATTTATATTAGTAAATTACCACACATGAATAGTATTGTTTCTCTATTAAGAACGGCATATTCTACATTAAGAAAGAAGTTTTAAAAAATATTTTTCTTTTAAAAAACGATTTTCCTTCGACTCCTTGTTCATTCTATCTACTCAAGTTGCTTCAGTTTGCCGTTGCTTTAAAGATGTGTTAGAAGTCAGAAAAAAGAATATTATCTTAAAGCTTTAACAATGATAATTCAAAAGGTATCAAAACTGACTGCTCATATTACAGTTGATTAAGCATTCAAGTTCGAGAATTAGAATGCTTGTGTTTCAGTCCTGGTTCTACAACTTATTAGATGTCTGACTTGTGCAAGTTTCTTAACCTTTCCATCTTAGTACCCTGATCTATGATTTAGAGATATGAATACTACCCAATATTTCTCAAGGGGTTATTTGAGTTAACACATTCTTGGGACTTAGAACTGGTACACAGTAAGCACTAAATAAGTGTTAGCTACTATCATTTTTATACAGGTGAAATTAAATTAAAATAGATTGAGACAGTCTAGAAAGGTAAATCCAGAGGGTAAATTAGAATTTGGGAGTTGGAGATAGAAGCGAGTCCCACATATTTTGATTTGGTGATAATTTGACCAAATATTTGCATTCCATAGCCAGCTTACTGAGCGACTATATTTTCAGCAACCTTTCCTGTGTTTTCTAATTCTCTCCTTCCCGTACCGCCCCGTTAAACATTCCAGCTTTCTGTCATCTTCTATCCCTACTCTGGCACTTACATTTTCTTATTTGATAAAAATCCTAATGATATCTTATTTATCTTAAAATTCACCAACCTAACAAAAAGGCATTCCTAGTATCATATTGTCTCCTCAATTATGTTTTTACCACCAAGCATCTCAGAAATGTTAGTTACACTGGCTGATTTCTCTCTCTCTCATACATACACACACACACACACACACACACACACATTTACTCACACATGCTAAAGAGGTTATGATGAAAAACTTTAAGCTAGAAAGGCAGAAAGTATGCAAAAATACAGAAGAGATAAGGTGCATATTTCTGGAGCATCCGTTTTGCTCAGTGGCATGTAAATAAAACAGTGAGAGCGCTCTATTTAAAAAGGGCATATATTAAGAGTAGAATGTACTGATTATGTAAAAAATTTAAGATAAATAATAAGAGTTTAAAAAATTGAATTTAAGATGTTGGCTTAAGTTTTCCCTCCAGACCTCCAGAGGTATATAATATCTGGATAAAATCTGGTCCTCCCACACTTAGTAGATGCTATGGTTGAAAGGTGGATGCAGGGGATGACACCCTGATCTTTCAACTGTAGAATTCAATATTAAACCTTATTCTAATGGTTTCATGCAATGATGATTTTAGTCTGAATCATTTTCTTGAGGAATTATCAAATGGTGATTCGGTTATTTGCTTTGCATTTTTTAGTCATAACTGTTCTGTTAAATAATAATACTCTACCTTGATTTTTGTTACTTAACGATGCCTAGGAGATCTTCCTTATTCCTTTTCTGTGGCTGCATTATATTTTATTGTGATAATGTGCCATAGTTTATTGAATGAATTTTCTATGGAAGAACAATGGAATCATATCCATTTTTTGCTATTATAAATAAAATCAGAGTAAATAACCTTGAGTATGAGTAATTTTTTAAATTTTGCAATATATTTTTTGAGATAGATTCCTAGAATTGACAATGCAAGGTCAAAGGATAAATGCATATTTTACAAGATAAAAATTTGGCTTTCTTACACTTTACATCCTCTTGCCCAATTATCCCAATGTTTATAATATTATGACAATATCAATAATATGACAGCCTAGCAAAATGGCATGATTACATTTCCTTTGTTGTATTTCGTTTTAATTTTTCTGAAATTAAAAATGTCTTTTCATTATTTTCAATTATATTGTTTTCCACAAGGCCAAATTAGTTAGACAATCAATCAGTCCTGTTTTAATCCTGGATCCCTCTGTCCTCATTCTTGAATCTATGCACAGCTCTTGCCCTAAGGTTTTCCCTTGTCATTTCCTGGAAAATCCCTTTGGTTTTTGTTGTGTAGGAACCTCTGTTACTTAGATCCTGAAACTTGTTCTTTCTTGGAGTATATCGTCCAGCTTCCTGAGAAAGGGTTCATGTAAGGTAAAATTTTTGAGGACTTACACATCTGAAAATGTCTTTTTCTTCTACTCTCACACTTTATTGCCTGTCACACTGGATATAAAACTTAGGTCAGAGGCAATCTCCCTCAGAACTTTGAAGATTTTATTTCAATTCCTTTTTCTTTCCAACATTGTTTTTGAGAGGCATGATGCTATTTGAGTTCCTGTGTCTTCATTTGTTTGGAAGACCATGACCAGATCAGATGCTGGCTTAATGAGGAACAAGAAATAGAACACAGAAGTATGGGACTGTGGCACAGCAAGGCTTCCATCATGTGTTATTAGTTATTAATTATAAAGCTTTGAGTGCTAATGTAGCCCTATTCTACCCAATGTTGCAAAATCAATGAGCCTGTACTTTTTGACCTCCTCTCACCTGCTTACTCCTTACTCCTCATGAACTGCCTTGACCATGTAACTTCCAGTACAGCCCTGTGAAGAGCCAAGAAGCCATATTTGTTTACTTGTATCCATGTATTTTGGGGGGGGGCCTATATTAATATTTTTCTTTTTTACTGAAGTATAGTTGATGTACAAAATTATATAACTTACAGGTGTACAACATAGTGATTCATAATTTTTAGATTATTATAGTTATTATAAAATATTGGCTATATTCCCTGTATTGTACAATACTTTCTTGAAGTTATTTTTCATATAATAGTTTATACACCTTAATCCCCTACCCCTATCTTACCTCCTGCCTCTCTTCCCTTTCCCTACTGGTAACCACTAGTTTGTTTTCTATATCCATGAGTCTGTTTCTTTCTTCGTTATATTTATTAGTTAATTCTTTAGATTCCACATGCCAGTGGTATCATACAGTATTTTTCTTTCTCTATATGACTTATTTTATTTAGTATAATATCTTCCAAGTCCATCCATGTTGTGGCAAATGGCAAAATTTCATTCCTTTTACAGCTGAGTAGTATTCCATTATACACGTGTATGTATGTATGTATATATATGCCACAGCTTCTTGATTCATTCATCTGTTGATGGACACTTAAGTTAGTTCTATATCTTGGCAATTGTAAATAATACTGCTATGAACATTAGGGTTACTATTTCTTTTCAAATTAGTGTTTTCATTTTTCTCAGATACATACCCAGGGGTGGAATTGCTGGATCATATGGTAGTTCTATCGTCAGTTTTTTGAGAACACTTCATACTGTTTTCCACAGTGGCTGCACTAATTTACATTCCCACTAACAGTGTAAATGGGTTCCCTTTTCTCCATAACCTTGCCCACATTTGTTGTTTGTGCTCTTTTTGATAATAGCCAAACTGACAGGTGTGAGATGATATCTCACTGTGGTTTTGATTTGCATTTTTCTGATGATTAATGATGTTGAGCATCTTTTCATGTGCCTGTTGGCCATCTGCATTTCCTCTTTGGAAAAATGTCTAGTATTCAGTTCTGCCAATTTTTAAAATCAGGTTGTTCGTTTTTTTTTTTTTTTGATGTTGAGTTGTATGAGCTGTTTATATATTTTGGATATTAACCCCTTATTGGTCATATCATTTACAAATATTTTCTCCCATTTAATAGGTTTTCTGTTTGTTTTGTAGATGGTTTCCTTCACTGTGCAAAAGCTTTTAAGTTTAATTAGGCCCCATTTGTTTATTTTTGCTTGTATTTTCTTTGCTTTAGGAGACAGATACAAAAAAATATTGCTACAACGTATGTCAAAGAGTGTTCTGCCTACATTTTTCTATAGGAGTTTTATGGTTTCTGGTCTTACATATAGGTCTTTAATCCTCTGTGACTTTATTTTTGTATATGGTGTTAGAGAATGTTCTAATTTCATTCTTTTACACAATCTGGCTGTCCAATTTTCTCAGCACCACTTACCGAAGAGATTGTCTTTTCTCCATCGTATATTCTTGCATACTTTGTTGTAGACTCATTGACCATAAGTTCATGGGTTTGTTTCTGGGCTCTCTACTCTGTTTCACTGGTCTATGTGTTTGTTTTTGTACCAGTACCATACTGTTTTGATTACTGTAGGTTTTTAGAATAGTATGAAGTCAGGGAGTATGATTCCTCCAGCTCTGTTCTCCTTTCTCACGATTGTTTCAGCTACTCAGGGTCTTTTGTGTTTCCATACAAATTTTTTAAATTATTTGTTCCAGTTCTGTGAAAAATGTCATTGACATTTTGATAGAGATTGCATTGAATGTGTAGATTGCCTTGGGTAGTAGGACCATTTTAATAATATTGATTCTTCCAATCCAAGAAAATGGATTGTCCATCTGTTTGTTTCAATTTCTTTCATCAGTGTATTATAGTTTCCTGAGTACAGTCTTTTACTGCCTTAGGTGGGTTTATTCCTAGGTGTTTCATTCTTTTTGACTGTTTCCTTAATTTCTCTGTCTGCTGTTTAATTGTTAGTGTAAAGAAATGCAACAGATTTCTGTATGTTACTTTTGTATCCTGCAACTTTACCAAATTCATTGATGAGCTCTAGCAGTTTCCAGGTGGTATCATTAGGATTTTCTATGTATAGTATCATGTCATCTGCAAACAGTGACAGTTTTACTTCTTTCTTTCCAATTTGGATTCCTTTTATTCCTTTTTCTTCTCTGATTGCCATGGCTAGGACTTCCAAAACTATGTCGAATGGAAGTGGTGAGAGTGGGCATCCTGTCCTGTTCCTGATCTTAGAGGAAATGCTTTCAGCTTTTCACCATTGAAAATGATGTTAGCTGTGGGTTTGTCATTTATGTCATTTATTATGTTAAGATATGTTCCCTCTATGCCCATTTTCTGGAGGTTTTTTTTTTTATCATAAATGGATGTTGAATTTTATGACAAGTTTTTCTTCATCTATTGAGATGATATGATTTTTTATTCTTTAATTTGTTAATGTGGTGTAGCACATTGATTGATTTGCGAATACTGAAAAATCCTTGCATCCCTAGGATAAACCTCACTTGATCATGGTGTATCATCCCTTTATTGTATAGGTGGATTTAGTGTGTTACTATTTTGTTGATGATTTTTGCATGTATGTTCATCAGTAATATTGGGCTGTAATTTTCTTTGTTTGTGATGTCTTTGCCTGCTTTTGGTTTCAAAGTGATGCTGGCCTCACAGAATGAGTTCAGAAGTGTTCCTTCCTCTGCAATTTTTTGGAATAGTTTCAGAAGAATAGGTGTTAACTCTTCTCTAAATGTTTGGTAGAATTCACGTGTAAAGCCATCTGGTCCTGGACTTTTCTTTCTCGGGAGATTTTAAATTACTGATTCAATTTAATTATTGGTAATAGGTCTGTTCACATTTTTAAAATTTCTTTCTGGTCTGGTACTGGGAAGTTGTACATTTCTAAAAATTTTTTCATTTCTTCTAGGCTGTCCATTTTATTGGCATATTGCCGTTTGTAGTAGTCTCTTATGATCTTTTGTATTTCTGTGGTGTCTCTGTTTTCCATAATCTGATTTTATTTATTTGGACCCTCTCTTTTTTTTCTTGATGAGTCTGGCTAAATGTTTATCAATTTTGTTTATCTTTTTAAAGAACCAGGTTTTAGTTTCATTGATCTTTTCTGTTTCTATTTAGTCTCCATTTGATTTATTTCTACACTGATCTTTACGATTTCTTTTCTTCTACTAACTTTGGGTTTTGTTTGTTCTTTCTCTAGTTCCTTTAGGTCTAAGTTTAGGTTGTTTGAGATTTTTCTTGTTTCCTGAGGTAAGCTTGTATTGCTGTAAACTTCCCTCTTATAACTGCTTTTGCCGTGTCCCATAGGTTTTGGATCATCGTGTTTTCATTTTTTCATTTGTCTCTAAGTATTCTTTGATTTGCTCTTTGATGTCTTCAGTGACCCACTGGTTGTTTTGTAGCATGCGATTTAGCCTCCATGTGTTTGTGTTTTTTACAGTTTTTTTCTTGGAGTTGATGTCTAGTCTCATAGTGTTGTGGTTGGAAAAGATGTTTGATATGATGTCAATTTTCTTAAATTTACTGAGGCTTGTTTTGTGACCTAGCATGTGAATGTTCCATGCACACTTTATTTATTTATTTATTTTTTGCGGTACGCGGGCCTCTCACTGTTGTGGCCTCTCCCATTGCAGAGCACAGGCTCCGGACGCGCAGGCTCAGTGGCCATGGCTCACAGGCCCAGTCGTTCCGCGGCATGTGGGATCTTCCCAGACCTGGGCACGATCCCGTGTCCCCTGCATCGGCAGGTGGACTCTCAACCACTGCAGTACCAGGGAAGCCCATGCACACTTTAAAAGAATGTATTCTGAAGCTTCCACATGGGTTGCTCTACATATTTCAATTAAATCGTTTAAGGCCAGTGTTTCTTTATTGATTTTCTGTTCAGATGATCTGTCCAGTGATGTAAGTGGGGTGTTAAAGTCTCCTACTACTATTGTGTTACTGTCAATTTCTCCCTTCAGGTCTCTTAATATTTGCTTCATGTTTTTAGATGCTCATATGTTGGGTGCACATATATTTACAATTGGTATGTCTTCTTCTTGGATTGATCCCTTGATCATTATGAAGTGTCCTTCTTTGTCTCTTGTAGTAGTTTTTACTTTAAAGTCAATTTTGGTTTATGTACATATCTCACCCAACTTTCTTTTGATTTCCATTTGCATGGAATACCTTTTTCCATCTTCTCACTTTCAGTCTGTGTGTGTCTATATATCTGAAGTGAGTCTCTTGTAGGCAGCATACCTACATGTATTGTTTTTGCATCCATTCAGTCACTCTTTGACTTTTGATTGGAGCATTTATTCCATTTACTCTTGAGGTAATTATTGAGATGTACGTTCTTATTGCTGTTTTGTTAATTGTTTTGGGATTGCTTTTGTAGGTCTTTTTCTGTTCCTCTTTTTCTTTTGTTCTCTTTTCTTGTGTGTGTGATTTGATGACTATCTTTAGTGTTATTTTTGGATTCCTTTTTCTTGTTTTGTGTGTATATCTATTATAGATTTTTGGTTTATGGTTACCATGAGGTTTTTATATAGCTATATATATACACACACATACATATATACTCTATTGTTTTAAGTTGTTGATCTCTTAATTTCACATGCACTTTTACAACCCTGCATTTGTAGTCTCCTCCCCTCACAATTACTGTTTTTAATATCACATTTTACACCTAATTGTTTTATTTATCCCTTAATTGCTTGTTGTGGATATAGATGATTTTACTACTTTTGTCCTTTAAACTTCCTACTAGTTTTCTGTGTGGATGATTTCCTATATTTACTGCATGTTATACTTTACTGATGAGATTTTTCATGCTGTAATTTTCTTTTTTCTAGTTGTGGCCTTTTCTATTTCACCTGCAGAAGTTCCTTTAACATTTGTTGTAAAGCTGGTTTGGTGGTGCTGAGTATTTTAGCTTTTGCTTGTCTGTAAAGCTTTTGATTTCTCTGTAAAATCTGAACAAGAGCCTTGCTGGATATTCGTGGTTGTAGATTTTTCCCTTCCATCACTTTACATATATGGTGCCACTCCCTGCTGGCCTGCAGAGGTTTTGCTGAAAAATCAGCTCATAGCCTTATGAGAGTTCCCTTGCATGTTATTTGTTGCTTTTCCCTTGCTGTTTCTAATATTCTCTCTTTATCTTTATTTTTTGTCATTTTAACTACAGTGTGTGTTGGTGTGTACCTTTTGAGTTCATACTGTATGGGACTCTCTGTGCTTCCTGGACTTGCACAACTGTTTCCTTTCCCAGGTTAGGGATGTTTTCAGCTATTAGGTCTTCAAATATATTCTCAGCCCCTTTCTCTCTCTCTCTTCTCCTTCTGGGACCGCTATAGTGCAAATATTAGTGTGCTTGATGTTGTCCCAGAGGTCTCTTAACCTGTCTTCATTTTTTTCCTTCATCTTCTTTCTTCTGTTCACCATCAGTGATTTCCACTACTCTGTCTTCCAGCTCACTGATCCATTCCTCTATATTATTTAGTCTACTGTTGATTCCTTCTAGTGTATTTTTAATTTCAGTCATTGTATTCTTCATCTCTGTTTGGTTGTTCTTTATATTTTCTAAATCTATGTTTAAAACCTCTAACTTCTTGCTCTGTGCATCCATTCTTCTCCTGAGTTCTTGGATCATCTTTATAATCACTATCCTGAACTCTTTCTTAGGTAGACTGCCTATCTCCACTTGACTTAGTTCTTCTTCTGGAGTTTTATCTTGTTCCTTCATCTGGAACATGTTCCTCTGTTGTATCATTTTGCTCAGGTTGCTGTTCGTATTTTTATTTCACTAGTAGGTTGGTTATGTTTCTCCACCTTGGAGAAGTGGCCTTCTGTAGGAGATGTCCTATGCATCCCAGCAGTGAACTTTCCTCTCATTACCCAGGCTATATGCTCTGCTTATGAGGGCTGCATACATCCTTCCATTGTGGTGGGCTGACTATATGGGCAGTCTGGTAGACTTGGTTGGCCCCTGATCCATTTGTTCGCCAGGCCTGTCTTGTGCAGAGGCTACCAGCTGCTGCTTGGCAGGGTCAGAGAAGCCCAGGTGGCCCCGGGGCTAGTGCTGGCTCACTAGCGGGCAAAGTCAGGTTCCAGAAGACTTGGGGCTGTTGCCTGCTCTCTGGTGGTTGAATCCGGGCCCTGGGGTTACTGTCAGACTACTGGCAGACAGAACTGGGTCCTGGAGTCTGGTTGCAGAGTTCAGGGATACCAGAGCTGGTGTCAGATCACTGGATGTGGGGGTCAGCTCCTGACATAGTTGGTCCAGGGTATCCTGAAACTTGTGCTGACCTGCTAGTGGGCAGGGCCAGGGCATAGCTGGTTTCAGGAAAGGGTCTGGATTGCTGTGGGTAGGATGGGTCCACAGGCTGTGGGATTCTGGTTTTCCTACATCTGGTATCTGCCTCTTGGTTGGGGAGGCTGGTTCAGAGGCTAGAGCAGGCTTCCTGGAGGGCCAGGGCCCAGGGGATTCTCGGGCTGGTGCCTGCCCACTGGTGGGTGGCACTGGGTCCTAGGCCCTCTGGTGGGCAGGCCCTGTCTAGAGGTGGCTGTGGGCTCAGGATGTCTTTAGGTAGCCTGTGTGCTGTGTCCCCACCCAGTTAGCTGCTCGGCACTAGCACCTACAGGCTGCTGGGTGGATCCAGGTCTTGGCACTAATGATCTAGAGGGAGGATTCAACAATGGCACGCACCAACACCAGTGTGTCCATGTGGCAGAAGGAGCATCTAAGAATGGGTGTCACCAGTGTGTATGTCCCCAAGGTGAGCTGCAGTTCCTTTCTGTCTCTCCAGGAACCTCTCCAAGACCAGCAGGTAGGTCTTGCCCAGGCTCTTACCAAATTACTGCTTTTTCCCTGGGTCCTGGATCATGTGAGGTTTTGTGTGAAGCCTTTAAGAGTGAAGTCTCTATTTCCCCCAGTCTCGTGGGACTCTCAAAATTAAGCCTCTCTGACTTCAAAGCCAAATGTTCTGGGAGCTTGTTTTCCGAGTGCAGGAGCCCTGGGCTGGAAAGTGCGATGTGGGGCTCAGAACTCTCACTCCTGTGGGAGAACCTCTGCAATGTAATTATTTTCCAGTTTGTGGGCTGCCCACCCTGGGGTATAGGACTTTATGTGTTGCCCTCTGCAGAGTATAAGACTTGACTATATCATGAGTCCACCCTCCCTACCCATCTTGCTGTGGTTCCTTATTTCTTTAGTTGTAGAAAATCTTTTCTGGTAGGTTCCAGTCTTTTTCATCAATGGTTGTCCTGTAAATAGTTTTGATTTTGGTGTACTCCTGACAGGAGGTGAGCGCAGGGTCCTTCTATGCCACCATCTACCTGGCCTATCTATCCTCATCTTTTGTATGTTTGCACTGCTTGTTTATTGGTTAGTTCAAGAAATAAAGTGAGGGTAACCTTAAATCATGAGTCATCATTCTTGGCAAGCTGGACCAATCCTTTGTGATCTGGCTTTTATGAACTTTTCTTATTCCTAGTATTATGAAATTACAAAGAATTTTATTTTAAAACCTCCCCCCCACTCCTAGACCCCCCTCCCCCCGCCCCCCAGCATTTGGTGTACCACTTCACCTTGGCAGCTCATGTTCTTTTGTTTCAAAAGACAGTTTTGCAGTATTGTATTATTTCTTTGATAATTTCTGCCCTTCCAATTTCTCTGTTCTCTCTTTCTGGAACTCCTCTTGGACAGATGTTAGTCTTTCTTGGATTACTTCTCTAATTTAATCTTTTCTCATGTATTGTCCATAGGCTTGTCTTCTTACTCTAGAGTTGGGGAGATTTCTTTGACTTTATTTTCCAAAAGTTTTATTGAATTTTTCAGTTTGGAAATCATGCTTTTCATTACCTGATGCACTGATGTTCCTTGAATTCTTTTCTCATTTTCTATATGCAACATCATATTCTCCCTGGTGGTGGGATGAATTGGGAGATTGGGATTGACATATACACACTAATATGTATAAAATAGACAACTAATAAGAACCTGCTGCATAAAAATAAATAAAATAAAATTCAAATTTAAAAAACCCATCATGGGCTTCCCTGGTGGCGCAGTGGTTGAGAGTCTGCCTGCCGATGCAGGGGACATGGGTTCGTGCCCCGGTCCGGGAAGATCCCACATGCCGCAGAGCGGCTGGGTCCGTGAGCCATGGCCGCTGAGCCTGCGCGTCCAGAGCCTGTGCTCCGCAACGGGAGAGGCCACAAAAGTGAGAGGCCCGCATACCAAAAAAAAAAAAAAAACCCATCATATTCTCCCTTTGAATTAACTAGAGAATTTTCTAAAACATTTTCTTATGTTGCCTGCTTTGTTTGTTTCCTATGAATGCCTTTGTTCTTTGTCTTTCACTTTATAGACATTCCTTGATTATTTGCTTATTCTTGTTTATCCATCAAATTTAAGAGTAAGGCATCAAAAAGCTGATTAGAATCTACGTATTCATGAATGTGAATTCTTGGCTCTCGAGCTTGCAGCAGCATGACTGTGTAGAGACAAAGCTCTTTTTTTCAGGAATCCACACAGGTCCATCTATGCAGGCTTTTTGCGTGGAGCTCATCAGTTTCTCTAGAATAGAACACTCCCATCTTTTGCCTGGTGGGTATTCTATTCTATACACTTCTGTTATATTCACTCTGGGAGCTGAATATAACAAAGAGGCATAGGGTTCTCAAAATTCCATATGTAGATTCTTACTTACTCCTTCCATTATCAGTGCAGTGCCTCATCTCTGATCTTTCCTGTTTGGTATTTCTGAGTCTAGAAACTTTCTGATTTGATTTATCGAGATAATATCCCTGTGGTTTAATCTGAAGGTAGAGAGAGGCTTCATCATCTGGTAGTTCAATGTGCATGGGGTAGAGAAGTGGTATCTGGGTTGTCCAACATCTTTTTTACACAGACTTTTGATAATCCCACTATTTTCAGACCCTCACCTGCCCCATGATACTTGATACCTCCAATTTTCAGACTTTCTGGATTTCTGCAGGTACAAATTAGCATACTTTCTTTGGTATTCCTCTCATAGATCTTAGGTGATAGAAATCCCTCAAGCTGATTCTACTCATTCAGTCTACTTTTGATCCCCAAATGCTTGGTTTAACTCTCTAGACTACTGCTGATTTATGTCCTATTCTCTTTGTTCCTGTGTGTTTATACATTTTGAATGAGAATTCTAGGAGCTGGAGAAGAGATACATGCATATGCTTTTCACTGTTTTAAACTATGAATCCATCTTCATGTTATTTAACTTGATTTTCACCATTGAATTGTACATGAGTAGGTAAAAAAGATCACAAAGGAAAAATACTGGTGGTGATAGACAGTGTTCTTAATGGAGTGGTATTTGAGCTGAGATCTGATAAATAAGTAGAAGTAAATCAATTGAAAGTAAGGCAGTGGACATGGCAGAAAGCACTCCATCCAGGCCAGGGAGAAGCATATGCAGAGAATCTATGAAGCTAGAGGGAGAATGACACATTTGAGAACTTGAATGGAAAGCTTCACCCAAGGCAGTGAGGAAAGTCCACTCTGAGACCAGGTTGCAGAACTAGGCAGAGGTCGTATTATGAAAGACTTTGGACACTTATTTAGAAATGTGGACTTAATTCTGATGGCCTTTGGAAGGTTTACACAAGGAACTTACATGGTAAGATTCAGTTTAGAGAAATCATTCCCATTGAAGTATGGGGAATAAATTGGAAAGAGACAAAAATTGACGCACAAAAAATAATGTATTGCAGTGGTCCATATGAAAGAAATGGTAATGAGGGTTGGTGATCAGGCAACATGAGGAGAAATGGATAAATATATATCAGAGATTTTTAATAGTAAAGTTGGATTATTGGAATTGTTGGTAAATTTATTTTGGCATGTAATGAGAGGTAGGTATTCAAGATAATTTCTAGGTTTCAGATTTGCAAGGCTAGATGGGTATCAGTGCCATCTATTGAGATAGGAAATACAGGAGGAAGGCAAGGTTTTGGGGGAAAGATTACAAATTCTGTTTTAGACAGTTTTCATTTGGTGCATGAGATATCAAGTAGGCAGCTGAAATATGGCCTGGACCTCTGAAGAGAGTTCTAGGTTGGAGAAACAAATTTACAAGCTATGTGGATGATAATAAAAGTCATGGGTATGGTTTGAGTCACCTCAGAAGAGAGGAGAGAGTGAAGAGAGAAAATGCCTATACTCTTCAAGAAGAAAGGCTCACCAGTGCAAAACTTGTAATTCAATAAAGGTTAACTGTATATAAGGATAAGAGTATAAACTTCTCGTCTCTACTATAGAGCCTGGCACATAATTCAGCATATGTGAATGAACTGAACAACAAAAACAACAAAGACAACAATTACTAATCGTAAAGCTCTTTAAAATTCATCATTCTAGGTCAGATAGCTAGTGGGAAGCAGCGCATAGCAGAGGGAGATCAGCTCGGTGCTTTGTGACCACCTAGAGGGGTGGGATAGGGAGGGTGGGAGGGAGACACAGGAGGGAGGAGACATGGGGATATATGTATACGTATAGCTGATTCACTTTGTTATACAGCAGAAACTAATGCACCATTTTAAAGCAATTATACTCCAGTAAAGATGTCAGAAACAAAAAACTTATCATTCTCACTTGGTTTGCAGAGAATTACCACCAACAACCTCTTTTCCTATCCTAGTCTTAGCTACTGTTCATGATTATTACATAGCATAATTGTTATGAAATCTCATGATATATCACTTCCAAGAAATGGTTACTTAGTCCTTAAAATCACAGTACCTTGTTGGTATCTGTTGTGATACTTCTATTTTCTTTTTAATTTAGTAATTTATGTACAAGTCTTACCTTTCCTTCTGTTTCATAACTTCCTTGAGGCCAAGAGCTAAGCCTTTTTTATATTTTATATTCTACATATCTGTCTAGCACAAAGGCTGACACATAGTAGATAAGTAGATAAGTGCTTATTTAATAAATACATGAATGTGTCATTAAGCTCAGACATCAATTGTTGTAATAAATCAGTTGTGAAATCCCACGTCCTGGGATAATGGCCTTGTCATATCCTAGGAGCAGTGATGCACAAATTTTGAGAATCTCACATTCTTTTAGATTTCTATGATTACATTATATATAGCTTATCACATTTCTTACCTAGAAGAAGATAGGTTCATGTACTTATATTTCACATTGGATTTATATCTAAATAAATATACCATTAAGTCAAAATTAGGTTTTTATTTTCTTTAAATTATCAAGCAACACTAGAGGGAAAGAGACATTTAGAGCTGTTATTCATGCTTGGGGGCTCCAGATGTTTCATGCCAATGTTTTATTTCATATATATTATTTTTAAAGATATCTAGAGATAAAAATTTCACAGCTTCCTGCAGGAAATTATGTACTATTAACCACCTTTATGATTAGTAAGCTCCTTGTGTTAAACTAATGTTTTTATGTAATTTTGCTCAAATCCATGGTAAATATTCAAAACTACATGTCAGCACTTTGCTTATTTCCATTTTTCAATTATTTGGAGACAGTTATTAATTTGTCCCTAGTTAACTTACGTGGAGATTACATAGCTTCAAATTTTCTCATTATGTGTACCTTATTTTCCACCTTATTATTTAATAAGTCCACTGTTGACCATTTCCAGTTTTTACTTATCCTTCTTAATCTATTTCAAGAATATTTTATTATAGTTCATTATATAATTCTTCAGTAGTAGTATTAGCTCATATTTTCCTTTCAAATTTTCTAGGAATATTTAATAATTAACATAATTATGTTATAAATTTTAAAGGCAAAGTTTTATTAAAATAATTTTTGATTTTTGATTTGTCCATTCCTAAACCAAAATTAGATAGAAGAGAGCTATGGTATTTACCTTATAAAAATATTTTTAATAAAAAAACATTCAAACAGTGATTCATAATAGAGGTTAATTAAAACATTATTTTTCCCTTAGCTATCAACAACTAGTTTTGGCATAGATTATCGGATTTATAATTAGATGTAATTTGACTTAATTAGCTGGCTATAGCTCTTAATTATGGTATACCTTTTCCCATTATGGACACTGTAATAGTAGCTTAGGATAAACACTGATGATCCCTCTTGCCAGTGGGACTAGCTCTATCCCTTGGGTTATTTGTGTGATAATGAGAATGAGATTTCAGGAGCATGACAGACGGTCTAGGCATGAAATACTGTACTGGCACAGCTCCCTTCGTTGCCTTTCAAAAATAGCAGCTTATTCCACCAAAAAAAGAAGTTTCATGTGGATTATTATTGTTTTGGTGTGGTTTTCTATTGGGGAGAGTCAAAAGGAGACTTAGGCAAACATTACAAAAATTGAGAAAGCTAAGCTTTCATTAGAAATTTCCTGAAATCTAAAATATTAATATGAATTACCTAAATTTGCTTTGATGAATAAAATAAGTTACACATATCCTTTGAATTCCTTTGTTTGGAAATTCCATGTTTTTCCAGCCTCACCCACAAAATCTATTCTTAAAAGGGTGACTATGAAAGAATGTAGTATACCTTGGAGCTAAAAGAAAGCACTTTTGTATGTTTACTATGAATAAAGGTAAAGTGATATCAGTTTCAAAGAAAACATGTTCAAAGGAGTTAGACAAGAATGGTCCTTAGCTGTTGAGTACTCACATGTTATATATGGGGCACAGATCCTATATGCCACAAAAATTGTTTTGTGTTGAAAATAAAAAAAATATTCACACAGATTATATGGTAATTTTGTACTACTTCTCTTATTTGCAGACCAAATCATTCTGAGTCCCTTTCATAATAGCCAATTACAGGTTACTCAAGGGACATGGATCATGTACATCAGCTCATATTTCACTCACTGACTGTTTCTCGTGTGTTTTGAGCTATTATCTTCATTACAGTGTGGCACGTGAATCCAACTCATCTGTACTGTAATTGCTATAAATCAAGCATTCATTTGCCATTATTTATTGCCTACTATAAAGAGTTTTAATAATATTTAGAGGGCACTGCAATAAAAGCAATCATTTATTGTGTCTGTTACAGGGTCACTCAAGGTTTTCAACAAAAGCCAATGTCATTTCCTAATCTTTTAATATTCATAAGGTAACATCACTTGCAAATGGTACATTACGATTTATAAACATTTCCTGGCCAGGAACATAAAAGCATCATTATAATTCCTTCCCAGGAAAAGCAGTCAGATTCTGTGGGGTAAATCGCATCATGGGATACCAGAGCGCTGCGTTCTTAACCGGATCCTGTTTCTCACTGTCCATGTGCTCTTCTTGATCATACCACTTAAATTTGTTCTCAAGTATAAATTACAGAGGGCTTGGCAGCATTCTTCTGCAAGGGAGGGTCTGCATTAGTATTTTCAAAGGAGGTTGTGTTTTTCCCCTCTCATCTCAGTAATAACAGAAGTGGCATGGTGCGGTGGACAGCTCTGGAGAAAGAGGCACAAAGACCTGGATTCAAGGTCTATTTACATCAGTTAGTACGTGTGTGACCTTTGGCAAATGAGTAAACCTCTATAAGCATCTGTCTTCTTTCATGTAAAACAGTAATAATAATACTTGGTCTGCCTATTCAAAGGATCTCTGCAAGGATTATGTAAAAACAACTTGTAAGGTATAAAGCAATCAAACTCTTAGTTGAAAGCACAACCTCCTTGTGAGAAAGGTAGAGTTAATTTTCCTACAGAAAACTCTGTAAAATTATAAGGGACTGAAGAAATATATTTCTTTGCACTTGTCTAGAAAACTCATAGAATCTCAGTTCTCAGGCACTTATATCAACCATACATATTATTGTTAAATTTTGTCTCCTACACTCCCAGACTTTGCTTGGGTGCCTCCAATGATGGACAGCTCACTGCTCCTGACACTAACATACTAAATCTGATGGTTCTCTCTAATTCAGTGCTAAAATCTTTTTTTTTTTTTTTTTCAGGACAGACACATCAAGCCCAGTGTCTCTTTTCTTTATCAGTCTCTATGATATTTGAAGACAAGTCCTCCCCAAGTCTTGCCTTTTTCATATAAAGTGTTTCCAATTCTTTCAACAGTTCTTTACTAGACCTGATTTCAAGTTACTGGTATATCTGGTTCGCTATACCAAACAATAATTCAGTTTGAGTAAACTGAATTCAATTCTATTAAGAAGTATTACATATCTGCTAGTATCAGAGATGTGCTAGTACCGGAGATACAATGAGTGCCCTCAAGGAGCTCCTATACTAGTCAAGCCAACCTTTATTTTTATGACTATAGTACAACACTGTCAACTGAAATGTTGAACATATATTGAACATACTCTATGGCACACTCCTTGCCATGGGCTGGAAATTCAGCAGTGAGCCAGGCAGGAAGAGTTTTTGCCTTCACTGAGCTTTCATTTTTGTGGGGAATAAAGACAGGTTAAAGAGCCATTTGTATTCAAGCACATTCGGTGAGAAAGGAAAGAAAGAAGGGAGAGTGTTATGCTCCTGGAGGCAGAGACCATTTTTATCTTGCTCCCTTGTGAGTCCCCAGTACCTAGCGAAGTGCTTAGCATATAGTATGTATTCTGCAAATACTCTGAATAATGAGAGGAACAGCAAACAGGTAAGAATTCCTAGAGCGTGTGGCATAGAAAAAGTGAGGCTACGGCATAAAAAGGGACCTGCGGCAGATACTGTGAGAACCACCCACGTCCCTTTAGGATAACCCCTTTAGATCTTTCTTTGGCAAACAGTACTGAAGCCACTTTGCCTGTTCCTGAAGCAGATCAGAAGTGCTGGGAAATGAACCCTCCCTTCTCCCACAAGAGAAGCCCTCATCCAAAGACCAATGAGAGTTGGTATATAAGTACCTCAGCTCCCTTGCCCCTCTAGTAGGATAGTTCTGTAGCCCATGCTCTAAAATGGCCCCCAGAATTTTCCTCAGTGGACTAAGCTTTAGTTGCCTTTAGTGGTAACTGCCTTGATGAGATAGCCCTTACTGACTTCTCTTCTATGTATATTTCCCCACTTCTCTTCCAGTGCTGTCTTCACTCACCAAATGAACTGCTCAGATCCTTATTTCAGTGTCTACTTCTGCGGAACCCACTCTAAGACAGGGTCACGCAATAAAAATCCTAATAAGCCATACTAAAGAGTCTAAAGTCTATCAAAATACAATTTAAAGTGCTGTGTTAGCAGTATAATTAAAGTACTGGGAGGACATTTTTCCATAGCATTTTCAGGACTCACATTTAGCAGAGGTCAGGCTATGGATAGAACCTCACTCCCTGCTCACCTCCTAGAAACATGAAAGGGGAGATGAATCCATTTCTAGTATCCTCCCTTGGACAACAGTTGCATTCCCAACTAGAGAAATAAGTTTCTGCATACACCAGAGAGGAGGTGTGGGAGTAAAAGAAAGATGTGGGTGACACCCTTACTTCCTGGAGAGTTCTCCTAACTTGACAGCCAAGATATACTGAGTACTCTAGAGACAGTTAGAGCTTGTCCTGGGACTCCTGAACAGTCCCAGGCACATGAACAGAGACTGACATACTGGCTACAGGACATGCAAGCTACTATGGACACTGATGGCTCAGAGGAGGACCGGTCTGGACACTAATGCAGGAACTACTCTAGACACGTGGGCACTCTAGACACACTAGACACAACCTGACTGCTTTGGAGTTTCCTAACATGCTGGTCACAATCACAACTCTCAACATACCAGCTTTCCTAGAGAGATAAACCGTTCTAGAGCTTCCGATGGCCAACAGACCACTGTAAACTGTGCATCACCCAGTCTGACCAGTCCCAGTACTCCAGGCATCCTAGGGAGGTCAGGATGAAGTCAAATACAGGGCCCAGAGCACTACCTTCTATCCAGATATATAATATGCTTCCATCTTATAAAACACTGGCTCTCTAAGGATCAACAGAATATTATTTGCAAGTTATAACTTGCCATCATCTAATGATTATGCAGCCATCACCTACTCTTAATTTATAGTTAATGGCAATAACCCAAGACCTTTTGATTGTGACTAATGAGAATGTATGTGTTTCTTAGTATTTCTTTCTTTATTCTTTCTAAAACTGATCTCAGCATGAAAACAAGGTAAAACATTTTAAAAATTCCTCTATTTTTAACTTAATATCACACGAGTATGTATAAGAATTCTAATTGAATTCTTCTGAAACTGTCACGAAGACAGACTTTTTAATAAAATCAGTTTTTACTTTCTGATATCTGTAGTTGTGGTCAGCTATAAGTTGTTCTCTCAAGAGTGTGATCACTGGACTTCTTTTTAAAATTTTCTTAAATTGGAGTATAATTGATGTACAATTTATGTAAGTTACAGATGTACAATATAGTGAGCCACAATTTTTTTTTTTTTTTTTGTGGTACGCGGGCCTCTCACTGTTGTGGCCTCTCCCGTTGCGGAGCACAGGCTCCGGACACGCAGGCTCAGCGGCCATGGCCCACGGGCCCAGCCGCTCCGCTGCATGTGGGATCTTCCCGGACCGGGTCACGAACCCGTGTCCCCTGCATCGGCAGGCGGACTCTCAACCACTATGCCACCAGGGAAGCCCCGTGATCCACAATTTTTAAAGGTTATACTCCATTTATTGTCATTATAAAATATTGGCCGCATTCATTCACTGGACTTCTTACATGTTATATATAAGAAGAATATTTTCATTGCCCTAAAGTGAGATATTTAAATATATGTAATAATTTAAATATTTAATAGTTTTAAATATGATAACTACCCAAATATGCTAAGTGCTGGAAAAAGTTATGCAACATTAGGTATAGCCGTAAAATATAATTTTCACCAAAAATTGACAAATATTTACAATTTGATAACATATAGTCCTACCCAAGGTTTGAGTGAAACACAATTTTTACAGCAATATACTAATCCACCAATCCCGCATTTGTAAACTACTGAAAATTATAAAGAGATACGCAATGCTTTGGCTACAAAGACATTTATAACATTCTTGCTCATAATTTCAAAAATTGGGAAAAGCCTAAATATTTAGGTATATTATTTATAAAATTAATATTGGGGGGTTTCTATCAACATTCTCTCCAGCCATTAAGAACAATACTATAGATGACTTTATTGATATTGGAAAACAATGTATTGCTCATTTCTTAAAAACAGGTTATAAGAAAGAACACAAAATGAGTTAAAATTTTTATAACATGTAGTTATAAGATGTAGATACGTATGATGTAGTATAAGATACATAAGATGTAGTCGTAAGACAGACATTAAAAGAGTAACATGTCATCTTTTGGTGGTGGATATTATAAGTGGTTTGAAAAATTTTTTTCTTTACTTATTTTTTTTACTTTTTTATGATAATGAAGGTCACACTACAAAAATAGCTAAAGTACAGATTGAAAAGAGCCTTTAACGCCATATGAAAGAGTTAAAATTTTATCCTGGGGGTAACAGGAAAATATCCCAGGTTTTTAAAGCAGGGAAGCAAAACGGTCAGATGAATAGCTGGGAACATACCTTAACAGTTGGTATCAAAGTTTCTTTTATGTAAGAAATGTGCTGAAAAAGGATAAGTAAGCAAAGTAGAAGCAAATCCACTCTGCATAAGAAGTTATCAAGAATGTAAATGTGGGGGAGAGCACAAAAGAGATGAGGGATATTAAGAATAGAGGAGAAGGAGAGAGAAAAGAAGGAGATAAAGACAGAAATATTAGAGTATATGGCAGAAAGCCAGGATTGTAGAAAATCATGCCCAGTGGGAAGTTTCCAGGGGTGGGGAGGCCAAAGCAATTTTAAGCACAGAAATACCAAATACTGCATTCTTAGTTGGTTTCAATGCTATGATACACACCTGCTCCATCACCTCATACCTTCAGCAGAGTCCAATAGTCCATACAGCATAGTATGGAGGTGTTTAAAAAATAAAGTGTTGGAGCCATAAAGGGCAGTGGGTCTGATTCATTGCTCCACTTTTTCCATTCCTCTGGCACCTTGGGCAAATTTCTTAACGAGCTGCAGTTTTTTGAGTTAACGTTTAATAATTGCTTTTCAAAAAACTGCTAGCAATTATTATTTATTAACTGCTAACCAAGTGCCAGGCAGTATTCTATGGGGTTTTACAGGTATTTATTTATTTAATCCTCAGGATAACTCTATGAAGGTATAAACTATTCTATTTACAACCTTAGTGTGCCTCAGGTGAAAAAACTAAGCCACACTGAAGTTAAATAGCTTCTTTGAGGTCACACAGCTTGAAAGTGAAGGAGTTGGAATTTAAAGCAAGTATGCTAGTTCCAGAGCATGCACTTTCATCCACCCACGTTATACTGCTCCCCAGAGGTTGGTTACAAGGTTGGGAGAACTAAACAAGATAAAGTACATTAACACCAAGCACGGTGACTGACACAGAGAGATGCTCAGCAAATTTTAGTTATTTTTTTTCTTGAATTCACTCTGTATTTATAAAACTTGTCCACAAAGAGGTCAAAAGAGATTCTATTAAATGAGTCTAAGCTTAGATACAACATTATCTTTTATATTTTCCTGACCAAGAAATAAAAGAATTCTCTGAAACAAGGAAAAGAGATTAGATACCTCTTATACTAAGCAAACTGTACTGTCTATTTCATTCTAGGATTTTATTTAAGATGGAGACCAAGCTCATTTGTCTGTAGCTTGTTGAGTTTTTAATTCATATGTTTATCGAAGTAGAGTAACATACCTTATTTGACTTGCTTCCCATAGCAAGATTAACAAGAAAGATATTCCTCATTTCTGTGAATGAGGAAACTGAGACTCAGAGAAGTACATGCCTTATTCAAGACCATGTGTGTAATAAGACAAGGAGTTATATGAAAAGCTGGGATACCTGTTTCTAGTTCAAGGCTTATCTGTCAGGGTCAACATGGTGTTTTACAATTTTCATGGTGAGCTATATATGTAGAGAGAGAGATGGCAACGAAACACAATGTGCAACCAAATATTTTTGCTATAGATATGCAGTATATGTGTACCAAAAAAATCAGAAAAATTTTCTAAAAATACCACATAATATATGTCAAAATCAAATATTTCTGGTTTATTTTTATCCAGTTACATCACTGTCACTACTTCCATTCATTAGAAATAATAATTAAGAAAGATAGCATTTAGAATTTCCCACAAGTAATAATTTCCACAGATAAAAGAACTGAATCCTAAAGCAGAAAGAAAATCAAAACTGTGGAAATAAGAAAAGAAATCAAAGGCCTAGACAATCCATTAAATTTAATGATAGCAATTTTTTTCTTCTAACCTCTAATAATTCTTCTAAGCTGAAACCAGAATATATTTAAAATTCTTACTTAAATATAGTTAAAGACAGGTCCATAGCAAAAAGACTTTCCATGTCTGCAGAGTCAAGAGCTGACAAATAGTTTCTATTAGGCCCTATTTTAATTGGTACTTGAACTTTTTGCTTTAAGCTGACTTGGCTTCTATAATCTTTCCTGTCTTACCAACTGAAATGGCCAACTCCTTTAAAGCTTACTATATCTGCACATGCTTCTCATGTTTATATTTCAGGTTTTTTTGACATTTTCCTCCTGTTCTTGACTGAGGTATTGACTGTTACTTGTCACAAATGAATTAGCTTTGAAATTTCCATGTACTAAGATGTTTAGTTTCTTCAATCTTAAAGTCCACTTAATTTCATAAAACCCAGCCCAAGAAGACATACAGACGGCCAACAGGCACATGAAAAGATGCTCCACATCGTTAATCATCAGAGACATGTAAATTAAAACCACAATTAGTCATCGCCTCACACCTATCAGAATGGCTATCATCAAAAAGAACACAAATAAGAAATGTTGGCAAGGATGTGGAGAAAAGGAAACACTGGTACACTGTTGGTGGGAATGTAAATTGGTGCAGCCGCTGTGGCAAACAATACAGAGGTTTCTCAAAAAACTAAAAATAGAACTACCATATGACCCAGCAATCCCACTCCTGGGTACATATCCGAAAAAAAGAGGAAAACACTAATTCGAAAAGATACATGCACCCTAATGTTCACAGTAGCGTTACTTACAATTGCCAAGATATGGGAGCTACCTAAGTGTCCATCAACAAATGAAAAGATAAAGATGTGGTAAATACACATACGATGGAATACTACTCAGCCATAAAAAGAACGAAATTTTGCCATTTGCAACAACATGGATGGACTTGGAAGGTATTATGTTAAGTAAAATGAGTCAGACAGAGAAAGACAAATACTGTATGATATCACTTATACGTGGAATCTAATGACTGCAACAAACCAGTGAATATAACAGAACAGAAACAGACTCACAGATATAGAGAACAATCTAGTGGTTACCAGTGGGAAGAGAGAAGACAGGAAGGGCAAGATAGGGGTAGGAGATTAAGAGGTACAAACTACTATGTACAAAATAAATAAACCACAGGGAGTTATTGTACAACACTGGGAATATAGCCAATATTTTATAACAACTATAAATGGAATATAACCTTTGAAAATTGTGAATCACTATGTGTATACCTGAAACCTATATACTACTCTATATCAACTATACCTCAAAAAAAAACCAAGAACAAAAACTCAACCCACATATTCCACAACCTGACAGCCAACCAACAAACCAACCAAACTACAGAGTAGGATACTTACATATAAAATCATTTTATTATAGCAGATGCTGGTAGTTAGAGAATAGTCTTCTACTGGCTCTCAAAATTAAACATTCATTTTACCCAGGTTGCAATAAAAGTACGGTGAGTTTATTCCTTTCCCTTCTCAAGCATCTCCAGCTGGTGAATTGCTTAGATTTATGTCCTAGGAGCTATAGAGCAGCCGACCATTAACTACCTCCAGGGCTGTTAACCCCAGCCTCCTTGCTTCAGCTAGTCCACCTCTCTCTTCCCTGCTCAGTGCTGTCAGCCTGCTCCTTTCCATTCCTTTCTTGCGGCAGGCTGATTGACAGTCTCTGCTTTTCTTGCTGGGGAGGCATCTATCAATGCATCCATTTTCTCTTCCGACATATTTACACACTGTGTGTGCTCAGCTGATTGAGACTTTGCCAATAGTTCACAAGGCACTAGGCCCCCAACCTACAGTTGGGTACTGTGGTAAAATACCAAGCTCAGTAAGTGCAAAGCACAAGGTAGAACTGTTAAAAAGACTGGATACAACTGGTACACATGACATCAAGCCAGATGCCAGGGAAACTTTAGACTCCTTGGTTGTAACTTCATGAACCACCTGCTTCCCCAGAATTGGTCAGTTCAGCCAATTCACCTCAGTCTGGAAGAAAACCTATGGGCTATTGACTTTTTTCTTTTATGGGAGGGAGACGTTTAGCTGATTGGATGAATTAGTTAAAAATATACTCAATTTAGTTAAATAGCATGTTTTAAGTCATTTAAAAAGAATCATCACTGGAAAACACAGTTACATATGTGTACATATATACACACATACATATATGTATATATACATATGTATTTATATACTGATACTTATATATACTTTGTGAGAATCTTTGTTTTAAAAAAAGTTTAATTTTTCTGGTTATGGGAATTCTAATGTTCAAAAAATCACAATAAGGTTATAAAAACCTAGGCATTCTCTCTCTAAATGCAGGTTCAACAAAAATTAAACTTTGATACACTTTATCAAATGAACATTTTTTAAATGTTCAAAACAATAACAACACATCTCATTTAGTACTAAAGTAGAATCAGGTAACTTTTCCAAAATATGCCTTTTAACGCTTTATTTTATGTATTTGTATATATATTCAATCAATAAATTTAAAATAATAAAAATAACTAAAAAGAGTTACCAAGTAATTCTAGCCTATCAGGTAGAAGCACATTTGAGTGGGTTAAATAATCCAGTGAAACCTGTAGTGAGTCTCCTCTGTGAAGGGTATTTATTTTTCTTGAGTCCATTTTATATTCTGTACTCAATAACATTTGTAATACATGACTTCCCTGTGCAACAATAATTTAATGATACCTTATTCTCTGCTTGAAAAGCAAAAGAAATATTATCAGGCAGTATTACAATAAGCTAAACCAATTACCTCCTAAAATGATTTTAATGCAGGCAAAATACAAGAGTCATCATTTTGGCAGAGTGAGATTTATTAAGACCACAATTCAAAGCAGTAAACTAGACTTGTTTTATGCTACTTCACTTCCTATTGAGTTTCAATGAATGTTTGGAAAGTTTGTATTTAATACTGTAAAATTTTTAACTGTCATATCTTAGCAGATACAGTATAAAGAAATGAATAATATCTTATAGGCCATTTGGTTGTAGCTGTCATATATACACATTCAAATTCAAGACATACACTGCCAATGCTACTGCTAAAAGTGACAGACCCACCAAATAGTTTAAAAAATTGCTCCCATGTCCGTAATTCAAAAGAGGTAAGAAAAAAGTTAAAGAAAAACTAATATGAATCCCAGACCTTTTGATAAATCCTCACTCAATTTATTAATGTTACATGAAGTCTTGCGAATGTTATGCTAGACATTCTTCTAAAGAGATAAGTAGGTATTGTAAGTCAAATACTCCTCCCCCTCTCCCCCCCAAGGATAAGAACAGGTCCTGTCCTTAAATTCTGTACACAAAGATCCACTGCAATAAAATGATTATTTTCTCTTGTCATTGCCTGGCTTATATAGTAGCATTAGGTGAATTATTTTATCTGAGGAATAAAAGGGAGTTAAAAGCATAGATTTCTTCTTCAACCACTTTTATCTCTTCTCCTTCAGTGGCGTTAGCATTTTTTTGTTTCTTATTGTAATTGTGAGATTAAGTGCTTCTTTTTCAGAAAAATCCCAAAGAACTAAAAAAGAGCTTTTTTGAAATAAACTAAAACAATATCTTTTTAAAATGAACTTTCTTTTCTACCCCTATGTTTATTTAACTATGCACTCCAAGTGCTACAGACAACATCCAACATGATAGGTTGGTTGAAAAAGAAAAATGCATAAATATGCTACCACACAGAGTAAAGTATAATAAAATACTAAGAAATGCCTACAATTTAACATTCGCGGGAGACTCAATTTTTGGTTTTAAAGTTATAAGGCCTTTAATTTTCTTTTTGGCCTGCTGCATATTCTCTCTACAGTGCATGATTGCTATTTTCTGTATTTTCACAACTGTTATTGGGTAGCTTCAGACTGGCTAGAAATCATTGCTCTCAGGAAAAATAATGTTGTAGCACCAAACACAAAAGGGCAGATGCCAAGATATCATTCCCAGATGGAAGGTAACATGGTGATCTAGAAGGAGATAATGTGAATTACACACCTTAGGAATTCCCTCCCCATCAACACAAAAGTTTATTTTCACTATGTACATTTTATGTACATTGTCTCATTTAATCACCACAAAAATTTCATAAAATACATACTGCTATTAATCCACATTATGTGAGGAACCTGATAAATTGACTTATGTCTTGTACAAAGTCATATATCCGTAATTAGAAAGGCAGTTCTCTAAACTTTATTTTCCTCCTTTCTCCTCTTTACTGTATATGGTAAGCAAATTGGGACATGTACTATAGTACTTGGAAGGGGCAACATATAGTATCTGGAAGGGGGTAACTAAGACCGTAAGCTCTGGAGCTAGGCTTCCCGGGTTCATGTCCCGGCTCTGCTACTTAAGTGGCCAGCAAGTCCTTACCCTCACCTTCTCTTAGGCAAAAGAACAGTCTCTATCTCAGGTTGTGGCAAAGATTAGATGAAGTAGCATATGTAAAGTGCTTAGAACACTGCCTGGTGTATAGGACGTCCTCAGCAAACTAGGTGATTGCACACACATTCATTCCCCAATCATTTGTCAACCCTTAGCTATGTGAAAGGTACCTGCAGGTTGGCAAAATGAGCAACACTCTATGTTCTCAAAGGTATTACACTCTAGCAAGGAGACTTGCACATCACTAACTAGAAGTCAATAATGGTCATAAATGTATTGCTAAGGGAATTTAAAGAACTGAAAACATATGAGTGTAGACAAGAGGAAGCTTAATGGATGAGGTGTGTTTAGACATAATTTGGATGGATGGATGGATTTTGGAGAGGCAGAGCAAAGCTGGTGGGAAGTAATTTGTTGCCCTGGATAGATAAAACAGTGGGACAGTCTTAAAATCACTTCTGAGAAATGTAGGGTCTTTCTCTATTCTAGAGTCGGTACACTGACCATTCTCTGGACAAACACCCAGAGCGTCTTTCTAGTCACTAATGAAAATTCTCTCTTAAAGAAGAAAATTAAGGCCAAGCATTTCAATGTCCAAATCTTCCACAAACATCAAATTGTACTAATTTTTCATGAAGCAATAAAACTATGATTTCATTTTTTAATAAGGAATGCCTATTGGTGTTCTGAGAACAATCCCAAAGTGTGTGTGTGTGTGTGTGTGTGTGTGTGGGTGTGTGTGTGTGTGGATGTGGATGTGGGTGTGGGTGTGTGGGTGTGGGGGCTTCTTCACACACTACCAAGCAATTCTCAAGACACCAGCAGGGTGTCCAAGAACTCAACTCCATAACCAGGGGTAGTAACAATCAGATTCTACCAGTTAAGGGTTCAGTCCAATAAGAATGTTTCCCCAACCTTCAGATGCCAGTCAAAAGGGCTTCTGACTGACTGCCTATCAATTGGGGGTTCCAACGACCACCTCCTTGGACTTTAGGTGCAAGGCACAAGTCCAGGTTCTTACCTGTACTTCTGACTGACTTATATATAAGAGGCTTATACAGTCCCTTCCTAGGGTTTGATTAATTTGCTAGAGAGGCTCACAGAACTCAGAGAAACAACTTACTTACTAGATTACTGGTTTATAATAAAAGGATATAACTTAGGAACAGCCAGAAAGAAGAGGTGCATAGAGCAAGGCATGGGGAAAGGGCATGGCACTTCTATGCTCTCTGAGTACATCACTCTCCCTAAATCTCCACCTGTTTACCAACCTAGAAATTCTCCGAACCCTGTCCTTTTCGGTTTTTATGGAAGCCTCATCACATAGGCATGGCTGATTAAATCACTGACCATTGGTGCCTGAATTCCATCTCCAGCTCTTCTTTCCTCCCCAAGGTCAGGGTGGGAATGAAAACTCCAACCCCTCAAGCAGGGTTGGCTCCAGGCAACAGCCCCTATCCTCAGCTGCTTTCCCAAAGTCATTAACATAACAAAAGGCACCTTTATCACTCTCAACATTTAGGAAATTCCAAGGTTTTGGGGGGGTCTCTGTGCCAGAAACAGCGACAAAGACCAAATATATATTTCTTATTATAAGTCACAATATCACAAGGAAGAAGAAAACCAATAGCTACAATCTGAACTTGGCCCGTATGGATTTTGTTAGAACCGGCTTAGTCTGATGTAGAGAGAAAGAGCTTGAGTGTCATGGATCTTTACATTTTACCTCTAGAACGTCCTGTCGCTATCCCGCCTCCTGGCTCCATTTTTCACGTCAGCTTGGTTTTTAGTTCAGCCATCTAGAGAGGATAATGGATAGAATGCCTAATTTAATTTGTCCAAAACACATCATCCTCCCCACAAACCAGCTGCTCACTCACCCTCCTATTCCTCACACCGGTCAGATTAAAAATTTAAGTGTCATCAACATTTTCCACTTGCTTGTCTCAAAGATCTGGGCCTTGAGATTAAAATTCCACAATGTCACTAAGATTGGTGGCTTCAACCCCTATTACTTTACCACTGGACTGTTGCAATTACTTTGCAATTGGTCTCCCTATTTCCTGTCCACTTCCCTTACAATTCGTCCTAAATGTTTTGCCAGGAAAAAAGAAGTCTAAAGAATAATGGTTTCTCTGCTGAAAAAATGTCTAAGTCTTCTTATTTTCCACAGAATAAGGTTTATACTCAGGCTGCCACTAAAATTAGCTTTCTTGCCCTGGACCCCAGTTTGCCTTGTCTCCCATTCTTACTCTCTTCTTGCTCTTTTTTGAAGACTTTGACTTAAGAACAGAATAACGTGACCATTCTTTTGAACAGGTTCCCTCTCTTAAATGCTTACTCCCTCTAAGATCTTCCTGTTGAAATTCTACAGATTTTTGAGAACCAACCTCAATAACTAACTACATCTCTGAATCTCACCCATAGTTCCTCCTTTCTCTAAATTCCCATATCATTTTGTATATACCTTTTGGTATATTCAGCACATTGTAAATCATGTTATAATCACATACGTAACATTTTCAATGAGGAGCCACTTACATTAAAAAGAAATCCACTCCAGAGCACCTAGCTTAGTGTCCTTAAAAAGCTCAATAAATGTATATCAGATAAATGAACAAGTGAATGAATGAACCACGGAGAATGCAAGGATGAGGATAAGAAAGACAGAAACTTTTCAATTTGCAAAAACTAGATTTCCAAATAGTTTCACTTACTGAATACAGACTTGAACTTGGTCTTCTGATAATTACATATAAAGCCTTCTGCTCTGTGTAACAGGAGTGGAGCGTGTAGGCAGGATTTTATTAAAGCAGGGAAATCCAAGAATCAGCATTTTCAGAGAAGAGAATAGGTCTTTGGGTATTGTTGATATATAATGCAACATCATTAAACTTATCTACCAAGATCAAAATAATATTTCCATGTGGAAATGTTTCCAAATTTATAATGTAACATAACTTGGTAGTAGATTGTGAAGGATACAAAGTTTTAACAAAACAGACGTTAAGGATCTTTTAAAATTTATATATAGCTTATAAAGACTCCTTCTTGCCTGTCTCTGGAGAGGTCCCTGTAATTGTGTCTAGCAGTTAGTTAAGGCTTACTATTAGAGTTAAAAGATTGTGTGGACTCCAGTGCTTCCAGATTCTTCAGCTTATAAAATTTCAAAGTCACCCTTCAACTTGAACATGCTGTGTAAATTCGAAAGAAAAACCATACACGAATCATGCCGTTCTTGTACCAACACTCACGCTTTGTATGACCCAATGCCACACACTGGATTCTAAGGTTACTGAAGGGAAGGGATTATGATTTGGAACTAGATAACTTCATTCCATTTGAACTGTTGCGTGAGCTAAAAGCATCACTTGGAATTTAAATCAAAGCCAGTTTTAAATGAACTAAACCAACCTTGGATGAAAATTCTTCATTTTACTTCAACTCTCAAAGCTGATTATGCATGTATGCTGTTTGCAATGGTGAAATTCAATTGGCTCACACACTGAAAGCTGTGTTGTAAGTCAGTATTACAGCCACTTGTACTTCAGATGACAAGAGGCATTACTTTGCTCTGATAAAGTAAATAAGCCGCACTGAAAAGATCACTAACACAAGCAATTTTTTGCTAACAAGATTTGGGGGTGACTTAGTTACTCGTTATACACTCATTGAATTAGGACTCAGACTTTGAAAGATAAAGGGAGCTGTGCTTTAAAGTAACAGGGCAAAGAAATCCCTGCCTTTTCCCAGATGACTCACCTACAATCATTGCCTACAAGGTCCTACATGACCTGGGCCCTGCCTTCCCATCAAACTTCATCTTGACCACTCTACTTCTTCGTCACGCTGCTCCAGGCGGAGTACCGAGCCCTTCTCCACTCAGAGCGTTCACACTGGGCTCTTCTCAAGGATACATGCTGATCCTGGAGAAGTGCTCTGTGCAGTACGGTAGCCACTAGCTCATGTGCTGTCAAACACTTAAAATGTGGCTAGTGTGAATTAAGCAGTGCTATGTTAAATACACATTGGATTTTGAAAATTTAGTATATATAAAAAAGAATGACTTGGTTACTAATTTTTATTGGCCATGTGCTGAAGTGATAATATTTTAAGTATGTGGGTTAAATAAAATATGTTATTAAAATTCATTTTACTTGTTTCTTTTCATAATGTGGCTACCAGAAAATTTGAAATTGTACCTGTGGTCTGCATCCGTGGCTTGAGTTATATTTCAGATGGACCATACTGTTCTCTATATTAATTCACCTGTTATCACAGAGAGTTAAATTTGTCAGGAGGCATTTGTTTGTTTTGTCTATTTTATACATTGCTGCATCCAAACCACCTAGACACATGTGAAGCATGAAATAAATATCTGTGGAGTGAATGAATGCATTATACATGCAGTAATGAAGAGCTTGGGCTTTGGAATCAAGCTGCCTGGATTTCTACCCTAGTTTGGCTATTCATTAACTGTATGAACTGGGCCAAGGACTTATTCCTCACAGGGTGGTTGTTAAGACAAAATGAATTCTTACATCAGAAGTGTTTAAATCAGTGCCTGATATGTAGCAAGTATCAGCTTACTGATACTCTGGATAAATATTAGCTACAAATAAGTATTATTATTCCATTCTGCAGACAAGAACATGAGACACGATGATGATGCTAATCCTTTGTGTACTGAGATGGTAAACGGCAGAGCCATGATTTAACTCTTGAACTACAAGGCTCCAAGACACATTTTCTGTCTATCACACGTATGTAAGTCCATAGTTGATGTAAATAAAAACCTGACGTGATTTTAAGTTGCTTCAATAATGTTAAAGGTAGATATATAATTCATATCTGGCCATTCTGAGTGATAGTAGGCTTTGGACTCTATACTGAATGTTGTCTGTAAAATGTGATGTGATGACAATTATACTAGCTAATATTCATTTAGTTTTATTAGCAGCAGGCACTCTTCTTACATATTACAGGTATTAAAATATTCAACCCTTACGCAGACTCTGAATGTGAACACTGTTCACCATCATCCTTATTTTAAGGATGAGGAAATTGAGGCCCAGAGAGGTCAAGCACCTTGCCCAGGTCACAGAGCTAAGAAGTGAAGGAGGTGACCTCAGAGCCTGTGCTCCGCCTTTCTCTGTACCACACTCTCCTCTCACATGTACGCCTGCGGAACAGAAGAAGATGGGTGAGCATTCAGCCTTATAGTTGCTGTGACTAACTCAAAGACAGGCACTGGCTTCTGATATTTATCAGTAACAGTACATTTTCTAAGAAAAATAGTTTTTCCAATATAAACAGTGGAATGGACCGTCGAAAAGTAAATTTCCCTTCCAAAAGTCATCTTTGTAATCCATATAAGCACAGGCCATCAAAATCTCTGCTGTCCTGGGGATTCTTTCGCCTTAATTGGACTTAAAGCAAGAATAAATTATCCTGCATGTCATAGCACATCAAGTCTAATCAAGCTTCGTAAGTGACTATTTGCTTCTCTCTTCAGAAGCCCAGCATAATAGAGCCTATGCTGATGACACTTACAATATTTAAATAAAACCAGACTAAGTTTATGGCTGAAGACGCCATCACCTTTCATTAGAATGAGAAAATAAATGTTCAGCAGTAGACTACTAACACATTTGAATGGCTCCATTCACTTTCTAGCAGGTCATGGCCAGTACCCACTACAGAGCAGCCCTGTTGAAAACAATTCTCTTAAAGAATCTACTTTGTCTTGATGACAAAGAGGTGTGTTCTTCCCTTGACAAGAAATGAAAAAAAAAAACAAAACTAAACCCTCTAAATGTTTTTACATTTCAGTGATTCGGTTCTGTGACAGTCCATCCTCTGTGAGGGGTAAAAAGGGAGAAAGGAATAAGGAAAAGGACAGATGATTATCAGTGAGCACTCTTGGGCAGAAGCAACCAAAACCTGGAAAACCCAGCAGCCAGGGGCAGCAAATGAGAGTCTGAAAGGCCAGGCTGGGTTTCAACCCTGTCACTCACTACCTCTGTGTATGTGAGTATCTCACAGGGCTTTTCCAAGCAATAATTTATAAAACGAGAGGGTTCAGTTAAGATCACAAGATCATTTTTCAGTCTGTACAAGATCTTTTTCAACCCGCACATATGTCAGAGAATTCCAGTGTCTAGAGCCTTATTAGAATGTGTGAGTCACAGGAAGGCGCTCCCTTCCACAAAACTTGGAGGGGAGGGACATCACGCTCCCTGGTAGATAAAGAAGTAAAATTCACACACTATGGCTGGGCCCAGGCATTAGGGGGAATTAACTGGGAAAATGCATGTGACTCTGTGATCAAAGGGCTTGGGAACACACGCAACTCAGGAGCCCAGAAACGCCATGTGGAGATGTCTAAGTATGATGAGATCTAAACACGTGTGTTTACTTTTTTTGGAGAAGGATAATGTAAATGGAGGATGCACAGTCACCCTGGAAAACAGAAAAGGAAAGCCCCAATAGATGTATTTTTATGTATGATTTCCTTACCTATCCGGTTCTGAGTCTGAGAGTGTGCGTGGGAGGCATGCCCTCTGTGGAGATGGGAAAACCAGAGCTCCAGAGCTTCATGCACCTGAGTGTTCCAATGAGCTAATACTCATTTGCCTCGATCTGATTCTGCACTTCAGAGGCGGCCTTTGGCTCACAGGGAGGGAATGCACTGGGAAGACTGACATCGATATCCAATTTGCCTGTGGTGATATGTTTCTTGCTGGAAATAAATAAATCTGCATTCTGATGGGATTTCTATGAGAAACGGACCTCAGGGGATATATATATCAACTGGACCATTCAAATGTTCTAGTTTACCTAATAATTGTGCTTCCCATTCTAAATTAATTGATTAATTGACATTGTAGTGGAAATATACCAATCTCACTGAGATTTATTAATGGGAATCTGTCCCTGGGAGATGACTCTTTTCTAAAGATTCTGACAAGATGAGGTTTAAAACCACATATCCCCAAGTATTCTGGACTTGGGATTCACTCTTTTTTTCTTTTTTTAGATTGAACCATATGAAATTGCCAACTTTTATAGTTTGTTTATTCCTACTGAAGTATAGTTGGTTTACAGTGTTAGATTAGTTTCAGGTATATAACATAGTGATTTGATATTTTTATAGATTATGCTCCATTTAAAGTTATTATAAAACACCGGCTATATTTCTTTCTCTGTACAATATATCCTTATAGTTTATTTGTTTTACACCTAGCAGTTTGTTACTCTTAATCCTCCTTCCCCTATCTTGTCCCTACCCCCCACCCCTCTCCCCACTGATAACCACTAGTTTTTTCTCTGAATCTTTGAGTCTATTTCTGTTTTGTTATATTTATTCGTTTTGAGATTCACTCTTTTCAAAATGTAAGTAACAAAAGTTCCGGGCTCTCTCCTGCTTGATTAGTACGGAATCCTGTCTTTTCACCTCTCTGAGTATTTCTCAGTTTCTTAGGAATATCTACAAGTCCTAAAACCCATCCTGGTTGTCATTTAACATCTCTGTCAACTGTCTTCCTCCCCACCAGCAGATTTCTTTGCCAGTTGCTTTTTGCATGTCCTAACCAGTGTTACCATACTTCGGTAGTTTTCCTATATAGTGTCACCACAGACCTGGCATAGGCTTGAAAACAAACCTAGTTTACTTCACTAAAGATGTGGGCTTATAAAAAGGAGTAACTATCAAAAAAAAAAAAATTCTTAAAATTGGACAAAGGCATTGCTATTAGATGAAAGTATTGTTATAAATTGTTGAAGGTCTAGTCCCCAGTAAAGCAGAATGTGACCTGATGTGGAAATAGGGCTGTTGCAGATGTAATTAGTTAAGTTAAAATGAAGTTACATATGAGTAGGGTGGGCCCCTAATCTAATATGATTGGTGTCCTTATACAAAGGGGAACTTTGGACAGAAAGGCACACACACAGGGAGAATGCCACCTGAAGACGGGTTTCTCAAGCCAGGGAACTATAAGAAGCTAGGGTAGAGGCCTGGAACAGATCTTTCCCTAGCACTTTCAGAGGGTGCATGGCCCTGTTGGCAACTTGACCTTGGACTTCTAGCTTACAGAACTGTGAGACAGTAAACTTCTCTTGTTTAAACCACTTAGTTTATGGTACTTTGTTACAGCAGCTCCTTCAAACTTCAGACTAGGCCCCTGCATGTGTCCTGCTTCATCTTAGGCCCCCACCTGCTGCCACACTGCAGACCCAGATCACCTACAGATAAACATGTAACTCTCTGTGGAAGGGATGTTGGGCTCTCCTTACCTACCGCCTACCCGACAACCAACCTTCTTGTGTCCCCTCTGAAAGATTAAAAGAAAGTAAGTATTCTTTCTCTACAGTTTGCATAAGGTCTGTTTCACCGTCAAGATCAAAATGAGTTCTGCTGAGATGTAATTCTGATCACAATGAGAGAAGTTGTCTCAAACCTCACCATTATAGGATAATGTTCGGCTTTACCTTTGCATAACCAAAGATGCCTATGAAGTATTTACCCAAAATTAAAAAAAAAAAGTTTTCTTTCTAAGGTTGAATTCTGCTTATCACTTCAGAAAAGAGGTGTGAAATAGTAGCTTGTCTTCTTTCCAGTCACTTGGGCATCAGGGTATAATGCACTCTGTACCGTTGTTTAGTTACTGTGAGACTGATAAACTTTCTGGGGACACAGCATGAATTCTTAGGTAAATGTCATCTCTAGATGTCCCCTGGCTAGTGCTGTGCAGTGAATGGTGTCCACACCCCACTCACATTCCCGTAACCCCTCCACACTCGCTGTTCTCACACACGCTATGGTTTTTCTCAGCAAGTTCTGCTTGAGGGTTTTGTCTGGCCTCAGTGTTCTTGGCCCACTCTCAAGCCAGGCTGAATTTCCAGACAGTTAACAGCCCTTGGAGCAGCCCTCAACTGATGCGAAACAGGAGATGGTGCATAAACGCCTGTTATGGTCAGTGTTATGGGTTGAATTGTGTCCCCTGCAAAAGATACGCTTAAGTCCTAACCCCCAGTACCTGTGAATGTGCCCTTATTTTGGAAATGAGGTCTTTGCAGCTGTAATCAGGTTAAAATTAAGTCACACTGGATTAGGGTGGGCTCTAATGCAATGTGACTAGTATCCTCATAAGAAGAAATTTTGGATACCAACAGACAAAGGCGGAAGATGGCCATGCAAAGACAGAGGCAGAGAACGGAGTAATGTTATCATAAGCCAAAGAATAGCTGAGGCTGCCAGAAACTGGAAAAGGCAAGGAAGAATCCTCCCCTAGAATCTTTGGAGGGAACATGGCCCTGCCAACACCTTGATTTCAGCCTTATAGCTTCCAGAAGTGTGAAATTTCAGTGGTTTTAAGCCATCCAGTTTGTGATGCTTTATTACAACAGCCCTAGGAAACTAGTACAGTCAGTTTGGTTGGCCTATAGTACCAGTTATTAGTCACACACGAATCTAGGTGTTGCTGTGAAGGTATTTTGTAGATGTGGTTAACTTTAAGCAAAGGAGATTTCCTTTAATAACAGGGGTGAATTCACCTAATTAGTTGAATGCCTTAAGAGCAAAAACTGAAGTTTCTGAGAGAGGAAGAGTTTCTACCTCAAAACTATACCATCTTATACTTCGAAAAAAACAAATATACAAACAAACTCATAGAAAAAGAGATCACCACCCAGAGGGCATGGGGAGGGGGAGGGGAAATGCGATAAAGGCAGTCAAAAGGTACAAAATTCTAGTTATCAGGTAAGTAAGTACTAGGGATGTAATGTACTACGTGATAAATGTAATTAACACTGCTGTACGTTATATATAAAGGCTGTTAAGGGGGTAAATCCTAAAACTTCTCATCACAACCTTTTTTCTCTTTCTTTAATTTTGTAGATATAAAATATGAGGTGATGAATGTTCACTAAACTTATTGTGATAATCATTCCATAATGTATATAAGTCATTTTGCTGTACACCTTAAACTTACACAGTGCTGTATGTTAATTATATCTCAATAAAACTGGAAGCAAAAAATAAAAAACTACACCATCAACTCCTGCCTGAGTTGCCAGCCTGTCAGCCTACCCTGTTTCCAACCCCACCCGCTGCATGAGCCAATTCCTTAAAATAAATCATATATGTGTGTGTGTATATACACACATACATATATATATAATATTTATATATATACATATACAGTATATGTAGATGGTATTCTCACCCTTTTGTGATCCTGCCCCCTTGAGTGTAAGCAGGATCTGACACTTGTAACTAACAGAGGTGATGGGATATATGTCATTGCATACATATTATATGTATATACTATATATACATATAATTATATTACATAAGATTACAGTCTTATTGAGAGAGTCTCTCTCTTGCTGGCTTTGAGGAAGCAAATGGCTGTGATGGGAAAGCCCACCTAGCAAGGAACTGAGAGCAATCTCTGACGGACGGCCAATAAGAAACTGAGGCCCTCAGTCTGCCAATCTACAAGGAACTGAGTGTTGCCAACAACCATGTTAGCTTCGAAGTGGAGACGTCCCCGTTGACCCTCACATGAATAAGACTGCAGCCCCACGTGACATTTTGTAGCCTTTGAGACCCAGAAGCATATTACTTAGAAATTTCAAAAAATTATGGTGACATACTAAACGAAAAAAAAAAAAGAAACTAGAACTTGGGCCATCAGACTCCTAGTTCAAGGCCCTTTTTGTTCTATCCCTCTGATGTTCACAAGAACACAAATGCTGCATACAAATCTCTGGAGCCAAGGAAAGGCTCTAATATCCTTCGTACAAGAGTGAGCACGTAGGTGTGAGCGTAGGGGGGTGTGTGTGTGTCTTTTGTGATTTGTAAGAATTTGATTTATATATCAACACCTCCATTCATGCACACAAACCCCTATTTCCAGTTCAGAGCAACTTGACAATAACGAGCATTAAAGGTAATCAATTCATATGAGGAAACAGACAGTGATTCAACTAATAGCACTCAGGAAAATTTGCCCTCTTGGCCTCCCGCTTCCTGACTGACATTGATTCAACTGGAAAACTGCAGAGATATGGCTGTTTCACCTCTATTTAAAGTAATTAGAATTAGTGAGAGAATGTCTTATTGTGATACCTATTGCTAGTTTTCACAATTATCATGAACTTCTGGGAAGGGATAAAGGGGAAACCCATATTGACCTCCAGCAGGCCAGAATAGACGGATGTGCTCACACTGTTTGTGCCTTGTACCCAGGTATGAAATTATCTTCTTTTTGCTTGCTTTTATTCTATGAATTTTCTAAAATTAATATGTGTTACTTGATTAGTTTTAAAGTTATTTAAAGGCAGCTTTAAAACAATGTGGATAGACTGTACAACAACTATACTTCAACTAAAAAACAAACAAACAAACCAATGTGGATAGAAGGACCCCAAGTTTGATTTGGTATCTATATGTACCATGTATAAATCAGTTTAGTTGTCTTTGGTTGGTGAGATGATTTTTTGCTTACATGTATTTTAAAATTTATTATCAGAATAATGCCAATACTTAAAATTTTAAGAGTGTCCTCATACTTGGAAATATTAGGAATCACAGTGTAGGCTCCGGTCACTCAAAGTATACATCACAGACCAGCGGTGTCGACATCACCTGGGCAGTGCAGAAACTCAGACTCCACCCCAGGTCACTCAGGCAGAAAGTATCTGCCTTTCCGTAAGATCTCAGGGGATTTGTATGAACATTAAAGTTTCACAGGTACTTGTGTGGTTGACAATTCACTACCCAGAGATTTTTTTTCATCCATATTATCAAGACTTTTTAGTACCTCTCTTAAGTATTCTGAATGGCAATAATTTATGCTATAACTAGAAGTGACTGAAGTCCAATGACAGACATTTGGTTACTCCAGGGAATTTTGAATAGGATTTATTCTCTGTGACGTTTTGATTAAAAATACATATACATTAGAAGAACATAAATAACTTATTTGGAGGATGGAGTAGACAGAGGGAAGTCTGAGACAGGTGTGAGGAAGAAGAAACTTGGGCTACAATTAACCCTCAGCGGTAGTGGAAAAAGGAAGTACTCAGAGATAGAAAAGTTATGATGGGGCTTAAGGATAGATATGTTTTTCTTAGTCAATTTTGTTCATCACTAATTATCTGATTATGAAATGATTTATTCATAACTTACACCTATATGTAGCTTTTGATTTTATAAAGAATTTTACAAATATCTAATTTTATCTTTACCACCACCCAGTATGATAAGGATTTTAATTAAAAGCACTATGATTCAGAGAAGTTAACATCTGGCTAAATCCTGGAGAGCTAATCAGTGATGAGACTATGGGTCAAAGCTTCCTTCTGCACTAATAGCCAAGATGAAGCCAGGAAGAACCATTCTTATGACTTCCCTCCTCGCAGGGTCTCCATCTCTGGTTCCAATCCCATTCACCTACCCATGTGTCCATCTCACCTACCTAAGCCTGGGACTGTGCGGGGCTCCAGGCAGAAAACAGAAACATAACACGCGTCCTCACCAACAAGGAGCTCACAATCTAGACAGACTGTTCTTTCCAAATCTTGTATTTATTTAGTTCAATATGTCATGTTATCACTGTTATGAACATGACATACCCCACACAGGGTGAGGGCTCATTTCTGGGAATCGCTTTTCCTTAACCTCTGCTCAGTAACTTATTCTGTGATGGGCCCAGGGACTTGCTCTGTAATATAAGCCGGCATGTTTATATTAAAATAAGTGAGTCTGTTTTCATCAGAACACTTTTTCCCCTTTTCATTGTGATATCAACACTTATCCACAGAAAGCAGGAATAATATTTCCCAGACTAACAACCCCAGGCCACTTCACTGTTTCAAATGGAAATCCCTCCTGATTATGTGCCTTGTCTCTGTTCAGAAGGGCTGCACCCCAGAGAGCAAGAGAATGGCATTAGCCTGCCAGCGCTGCTGTTACCAGTGAGAAACGACTGCTCAGTGTTGCCACCAAAGGAGCAGGTTTTACTGCTATGCCTACTTGCTACTTGGTTGCTGGACTCATTAAGATCACTGAAAGGTTTTAGTTAAAAAACAACAACAAAAACAGTGCCTTTAATAATGAATGCTTTAATGAAAATAACAGTTTTGGTTTTCATAAATGCTAATTAGAAAATATTATTAAAATCTTGCCTTAGAACTAAGCACTCTACACACACACAAGTTTTTCCAACATCATCTGCATACATTTACTCATCCTGGCTGGTGGCTCCAGATAAGAGCCTTATATGTAGCAAAGCAGTGTGGTTAGAATGTGGAGTCTGGAACTATATTTCCTGACTCTGAATTGAGATTCTGCCAAGTGTTAGCTGTGTGCTCTCAGGCAAGTTACTTAACCTCACTGCGATTCAGCTCACTCATCTGTAAAATGGGAATAATGATAGGATCTCAAAGTGTTGCCATGAAGACTAAATGAGATCATAGATCACTGGGGCTCAGGACAGTGCCTAGCATATATTACACTTAGTGCCATATAGGCACTAGCTATTGTTAAGTTGTGCCTTTTCTGGAACTGGAGTCCAAGCATCTTCTCTCAGTAGGAGGAAAAGATTTTCATACTATCATGTAACAGTACACATCTTTACTCCTACAGAAAAGGATGACACAGTAGAAATAGTACTGAACAAGGAATTAGGAGATATGTGTTGGCAGTACTGATACCCTTAATTAGCCTGGGGATCTTGGGTAATTTTCTTAACCTTTCTGAGACACAGTTCCTCGTATGGGAAAATAAAAGAGGTTAGAGTAGGTAATCTCACAATTCCCTTTCGGCTCTCAGTTTCAATGATTTTGATTTTTTGTTTAGAGTTCTATTCAGTATGAGAGAGGGAGGGTTAGTATGACTGCTAATAGCTAATAACTGCATGTGTAATATAATAATTCATATCTGAAGCTGAAAGAAAAACCACTTTAAAATGACTTAGCTAACAGCTAAGAGCTATTCTTTACCAAAGTCTATTCTGATTATTTGGCACTTAGATCACCGAGCAGAGTCCACTTGATTCAAGCTAACTGGATCTCTTATAAAACTCACTCCAGGGAATGGATATCTATGTTGTGAACCACACTTCTAGGAAAATGTCTAAAATAACTCTAGGAATCTGACCCTGGAATGCCAGGCCAGAAGTGTAACGATTTCACAGCTCTGGGGTCCAGTTGCAGGCCAGAGCAGTCCATCTATGGGATACTGAATCATGGCCAACATCACATTCTCCTGCTGGAGAAAGGGGACTGGAACTGAGACAACTGGCTGCTCGGGAGTCTTTGAAGACCCACTGAGCCCCGACATGGTGTATTCAGCACACGTTTTAGTTTGTGGGACAATGGGTTGTGTACGTAAATCTAATAAAGTCACTCCTGACTTTTATCAGGGCAGAAAGTCTTAAAAATCTGCCACCCATGAGTTACAATAGTAATGGAAGGTAAAGTCATAACCAAGCTAAATATGAAATATAAGAGGTCATATTTGTGATGTTGATATGGTTCCTGGCCCTCCTGGTGCATTCATCCAGGGATACAAGTTCATCTGAAACTCCTTGTGTTATTTGCATGGGAGGTAGCCTATTAACATTTGAGGAAAGACTATCATGGTTTATAATTCACAGACCACCCTCCCTCCAACCCACATAACCCCGTATAAAACAGTGGGAAAATAACAAATCCTTACTGAGATGTGATGCTAAGTGACCAGCACTGCAAAATTATACATTGAACATTCGGGTGTTCTTGAACCAGGCCTAACCATGAATGCTAAATTCTGTCATTTAATTACTTTAACAGGGTAGATTTTGCTAATGGTAAGAAAAAAAAAATTATGATAAGAGTTGGGAAAAGTTCTCAGATCAGCACTGCCCAATAGAATTTTCTGCAAAGATGGCAAGATTCTAGATCTGTGTGCTGTCCAATACTGTAGCCGCTATGGCTATTAAACACTTGAGATATGACCAGGATGACTGAGAAACTAAATTTTAAATTTTATTTAATTTTAATTAATTTAAATAATGGGACTAGCGGTTACCATTTTGGACAGTGCAGCTACAGATCCTACAAGTTAGGAACCTTGAATTGGTATCATTTAGTAAATACCTCTAACCCAAGCCCTCTGCCATTATTTCCACTGACTTTTCTCAAAACCACTTGAGAAAGAAACTTACATTCTAATATCAAATTTGGTATTGAGCAGTCTGGTGTAAATCTAGCTCCAAGGAAAGTTATAAGGTAGATGATGTCTATTGTAGTTCTGTGGCTTTTCTTACCATGAATCTTCTCCTTTGCTACCATTTACCTTTTTCTAACCATTAAGCACTATCTCCAGTCACATCCCCTCTATATTTTTCTCTACTGATTATAAACTGTTCGTTTATAATGTCCCTTAGAGGAATTCTCATTGCAATGTATGACTACTGAAGACCAACTAGGTCTTTGAATCCCAAAGTCAATGCTTTTCATAGTACGATGTGAGAACCTCCAGCACAAGAGCCATCTGGGAACTGGGGGAATTGCACGTTGAAAGTTAGGATTCATGGGCCCCACCCCAGACTCTCTGATTCCAAAATCTCAGGGAAAGGGAAAAAAGAATCTTCTAGGGACCAGCAGAATGGGTAAAAGCACAGACCCTGGAACCAGGCTCCCTTCATCTGAATTCTAGTTCCAGGCTTTTTACTAAGTGTCAAACTTTGAGCGACTGACAAAACCTCTTTGTAGTTCCATATTCTTTCCTGTGAAATGGCATAACCATAATATTTAATTTAGAGTTGTTCTGAGGAAAAAATCAGTTGATATATGTGAGGTGCTTAAAAGAATGCCTGGTACATATTAAGTACTACATTAACTTTCATTCCTATTATTTTTAGCAAGCAACCTGAATGAGTCTTACATACACTGAAGTTTGAGAATTCCAGTCCAAGGAAAAGAGTGAAAATAGTAGAAATGTAGGGAGCCCAGATTGCGTAATAGTTGTTCCTATCTTGTGTCTCTGAGTTTCAGCTGTAAAATAAGATGGTGATATTTGCTCAGAGTTAAATGGATACAGAAAACAAATGTGAAAGCCTTTTTCAGTTTATGTAAAGCTGCACTATGGTTTACACATGAGAATACCAGACTGGGGTTTTAAATGAAATGAGATGCTTAGGGACTATCAAATAGAGTATCATATTGGGGAACTGCAAGAAGGAAGAATCAAAACCCCACATACAGGAGGGAGGTGTGGTATCCCCACGTGAGTGCAATCGACAAATAGTTGTGTTGTAACATCCAAAGACTTTCAGTGGAACCATCACGCATGCCCAGTTATACAGACTTGCATTTCACAAGTCACATACACCTCGCAACTGGGACGGGCCTTTCCCCTTGTCAGCAAGCTGGAAGGAAAGCTTTGCTGATCAACATCCTACCAGCTAAAGGAACAGATCTTGCCATAAATTTATTCTGGAAGTGAGAAGCTCCTTGCCGCTAGGAGAGATTGTAAAATGGAGTCATTTTGCTCCTGACATCTTCAGAGTCAGTTACTCATTTGGGGGCAACTCGAGATCCACGTTCTGTGTCTTTGGCAAGAAAATATTTTCTACAAGCTACCAGCTAACACCTCACAGAGGAGTTTTATTTAAGGTCCATGTGAGACCAGAAACCCCAGTAAATTGACACTTTCTAGAGAACACAGAACATCTCAAGGCTGAAACTGGCAGACTTTTAAAAAGTTCCAGTATTATAAATCACCATTGTTTTAAGTGAATGACTGAACTATGAAAGTAGCATATGGCACATGCTGACATTTTCTAACCTCTCATTTTCTGAAATAGATACAGAAACTAGATCGTCTCTCATTTTACTTAGCACTGTACTCTAACTCTGATAGGACATACATTTTTAAAAGTCTTACATGTCTATCATATAAGTATTTTTCTATGAAATATGTTTATGCTTTAGAGCTTACTTCAGAAGAGCAAAGGTTGATCTAATTCCCCAATTTATTTATCTGTTTCCAGAGGCCAATTCAGTTCAGGCTTCCCTTGAGCATGGATGATCTGGCTGCTGTAAAAAGGGCTTTGGGGGCTTCCCTGGTGGCGCAGTGGTTGAGAGTCCGCCTGCTGATGCAGGGGACGCGGGTTCGTGCCCCGGTCTGGGAAGATCCCACATGCCGCGGAGCGGCTGGGCCCGTGAGCCATGGCCGCTGAGCCTGCGCATCCGGAGCCTGTGTTCCGCAACGGGAGAGGCCACAACAGTGAGAGGCCCGCGTACCGCAAAAAAAAAAAAAAAAAGGGCTTTGGGAACCAGGGGTACCCCTGGTACAAAGGAGCCCTGAGAGGCCAGGTCAGGTCTGAAAGTGAGCCAAGTTGAGCCTCTGACACCTTGGAGAGGTTGTTATCTAAGCTTCATCACAGAGGATTCTATTTGCCGGAAAGAAGTGTCAGAAGTTTTTTCAACAGCCCTCATCCTCCTGAGAGCCTATGAATGGAAAATCCACCAGATTCTGACTAGAGTGAATAGGGTCACTGGGGCACTCAGCTCCTGGGGCTGGTACATGGCTGCACAGCTTTAGGGCATGGAGAACCTGTCACTGAACATATGGCTATTTAACTCCTCTTCTTCATACCTGGTTGATATTGTCTTAAATTTTATTTTTCAATTTGCAGTTAACTTCCATTGTTTGAGCACTGAAATAAATGAATGCAATTATACAAGCTATTGAGATAAAATCCTTTATTTAACCCTCCTTCCTCTACTCCTATCATATTTTCAAACTAACTTGTTCTCCACTGCTCCAGGAAAAGAAATACCCGCACCAAAAGTGAAGAGAAATAAAAAATGTTAATTCTTGGCTTCTGAGCTTCTATTGGCTCAGTCTAAATGTGGGGTCATTTAACAAATTTCAGAGGTAAATCACTATACACCACTGTTTTGCATTACTGGCTACCTTTAGGACCTAAGCCCTCATGTAAGTTTTGACTCTTAAAGTGGTTCTTCACCTTGTGGGAAATTATAGACACCTTTGAGACTCTAATGAAAGCAATGGACTCAATCCAAGGTAAAAATATCTTGTATGTACAAACACCAAATTTTGGACACATTTTCAGAAGGTTCTTGAACACCATGAAGTCCATCCACCCAGAACAAACATATTTTAAACCAAAACACTAAATTACAATATAGCCTAAAAGGAAAAGACTTTGGAATCTGACACCCTAAATTTGCACCTTAGTTCTGTTACTACCTATGTGAAGTAGTTTATCTAGACTTCAATTCTCTCATCAGTAAAATGAAGATAATAAAAGCACCTATTTCTTAGAATGTTTATGAGGCTGAGATGATGCAATGCATGGAAAAACACTTAGCACAGGCCTGGCACATAGAGAGCATTCAATTAAATTTGGTACTATTTTGATATCCATCATTTGAAAACAAATATGGATGGGATTCAACAAAACCGAGCATTAGCCTAGATGTTGGCATTCTCCTCTCCTTTTATCACAGAAGTTGTCCTAGAGGAAAAACAAAGTGAATATGAAGGAAAAAAACAGACAAAGATGGAGAGAAGTGCTTGAAAATTGGGCAGATGTGTCCGAGGAACAAGGTACCACAGTGGGGGAATAAGATGGGGAGGGCTTTTAAGCTGTATTTTATTTATTTTTATTCTTTTTTAAAATTAACTGATTCTTTAAATTTTATAGTGCTTTACAATTTTCAAAAACTTCACATATATTATTTTATATAATCCCATAATAACCCCCCTTTTTCCCCCTTACCCCTATATTGCTTCTCCTCCCTTCCCTTGCCCCACTAGTAACCATTAGTTTGTGTTCTCTATACCTATGCATCTGTAAAGCTCTTTTTTTTTTTTAATTATACTGGCCACATGGTAACTCATGGGACAGAAAAATAGCACTGCCTACCTAGGGTCACTGGATCAGCAGATAACACCCAGGATGCACAGGAGACTCACAAAGGCTAAGATGGATAACAAAAGGGCTGGTGATTATAGCAAACCCCACAGCATCACCAAACCCATCCCCAGCATTAACCTACTACAACCAAGCATTAAAGATCATCTGGTGAGGAGAGGGCAAAGGATGGCCAAGCCCAGTGTGTAGCATGATGGGCTCTCTGCCCCAGAACATCATCCCGCCACCCACCTTCAGCCCTCAGGAGCAGCTAGAACCTGGGCCTTCCTGTTTACAAAATCAGCCAGAGGGAAACAAGCTCAAAGGCAAAAATAACTAGACATCCGAGGAGTGTTAATAACCGCTACAAAACAAAGACAACAAACCCAAATGCAAATACTGGGTTTACCAGTTCTTATCATTTATTTACTTACTATCTTATTTGTTACTCAAAATAAAACTAATAAAACTAATTTTCAACAAATTAAGAGACAATACGCTGGAATATGAAGCAGAACAAGCACTTCTAAACAAGAACCAGGCAGGCATACTTGGTGTGAAAAATATGGAGTTTAAATAAATTATGAATGCAATGGATAAATAACTAAAAGGATCCAGGAGAAGAATGAAATAGGGCACTGGAAACTAGCCTACAATATTTTCCCAAAAAGCAATTGGAAAGAAGAAAGGGAAAGGGTAAACAGGTCAAGATATATGGAATCAGCAATAGAAATATCAATATATATAAAAAAGAAGTCCCATTTGGAGAGAAAATATGTATGTAGGCACAGACGAGGAGCTAGTTCAAGAAATGATGTCCAAGAATTTCCCTAACTGAAAGAGGATGGAAAACTTCAGAGTGATAAAGCATGGAGAATAAGAAAGCCAAGCCTAGAAACATTATGATAAAATGCATGGACATTAAAGACAAAGAGAAAAAATTTGAAAGTTTCTAGAGAGAAGAGTGGACCACCGGAAAAAGTCAGACTTGATAAAAGTACACCTGAGTGTAGAAAAGAGTAGAATAACATTTTCAAAAGGTTTAAGGAAATAGCTTCCTGATTTTAAATAACAATCAAAACGTAGCAATATGCTGCCATATATGGTCATTAAGAGACATATTTACAAGTAGATCTTTGAAGAGGAACTTGGAAAACTCATATTAAAATTTATATGGAAGAATAAAGGTCCATAAATAGCTAAGTCAGATTTGAAAGAGAAAATAAAGGGTGCATAAAAGGGTGGGAGGGGAGGGACTTTCTCTAACAGATATGAAGACAGGACCAAAACTATAGTGATAAAAAATTTGATACTGTATTAACTCTGGGACAGAAAAGCAAACAAATGGACCGGAATAGAAAATGGAAGGAAAATATAGCACTACAAAGCAATGGGGAAAAGGACTGTTTATAAATGGTATTTGGAAAACAGGTTCACTATATGGAGACAAGTAAAGCTAAACTTTCATGTTACCATAGCATAGATAGCAGACAGATTAAAAATGTATGTGTTAAAATTAAAAAGATTTTTAAAAATGTAGAAAAACTTTTTTGTGACCTAAGCATAGAAAAAAAACTTCTTAAATAAAACCCCAAACATACAAACTATTAGGCAATAAATAAATAAATAAAAATTAAAAGTGGATTTTACTACATTAAAATTAAACATTTCTTAAATAAGTAAAAGTAAAAAGAACACACTTCTATCTAATGAAAAACAACATAGACAAAGTCAACAGACAGATGGCATACTAAGAAAAATATTTATAAATTGACAAGAAAAAGACAGGAATCTCAATAGAAAAAAATGAGCAAAATAAGCAACTTACAGAAAGAGAAGGTGCGATGGCTAACAAGAACATACATGAACGAATGTTCAATGCTACTATTAATCAGATAAAGGCAAAATTAGACAATAACGAGATATCACTTTACATCAGCCAGAAAGGCAAAAATAAGAAAAGCATTTAATAATGAATGTTGACAAAGATAAGAAAAAAGAGAAACTCTCATATACTGCTGTTAAGAATACTATAAATTGGTATAGATATTTCTGAAAGAAAATTGTTATTATATATACTGGGATAAATTATCCATTTGCCTTATAACCCATGGGCTCCAATCCTAGATATATATAACCAGAGAAGTCCTCACACAGCTTCCTAAGGCAACATGTATAACAATGTTCACTGCAGTGATGGCAGGAAGCTAGAAACAACCAGGGTTGTTGCTAACCAAGGATGTGTAAAATATAAACCATGCAGATCATGGAATAACCATCTACAATGAAAAAAAAAAAGAAAGTGAATGTACATACCACAGAGTGGTGAGATTTCAAACGTGTTAATGTATGAAAAGTAGAACACAGAGAAGCTTAACAGCAAAATATCCTATATATAATTTTAAAAATACACTCCCACAAAACAATACTACAGGGATATGTGCATATTTAAGACCTGTATCACAGATAGGATGATGCCCATGAGCATGAGGGGAATGGGAAAGGGTACTGGGAAGAAGGAAAAAAAAATACAGTAGACAAGTTTGAAGCCTTGAATTGACTGGAATGAATGATGACAATGTGCAAAGATCTGAGGAGTAAGAAACTCAACTCTGCACCGGAGATCTAGTTAAGAATACAAACAAACTCATATATCTTTAAGGCTTAAAGCAAATTAGCAAATAAGAACAGGAGAACTAAATAGAAAATATTCAAGAAACCAAAACAAAACTTGTAATTGGGCTAGATTTAAATATCTTAATGTGGAAGAAAATGTTAAGAAATATTTTCTTCAAATCTCCCATACTACAATATAGTGTTCTCTTTTAGGGATATTTTTCTTGAATAAAGTTCGCTCATTCTTCCTTATTTTCAAAGGATCACAAATTTGATGTGAAATTAAAATCACAAGTTAAAAGATAATAGAACCAGTCAAACCTAAAAAGATAAAACTTCACAAAGTATTGAGAAGTCACCTAATATTTAGTGATGATGATATAAATAATAACATCATCAATATCTTGAATTAATATACCCTCTTATTTCCTAGGTGCTCAAAGAACTGTGACTAGCTCACAAAATATTTGACACAAATATTATACTGTCATCATTTTTCATAAGTTATTACATCAATTCCATGAACTGAGACCTGGTGGCGCCTGATCTTCTCCGACAGCATCAGAAGGCTCTGTGGTCACATTCTTATCATGAAGAGTAAGACTGGGCTGGTAGAACTAGCCTCAGGTGGTTATGCTGAAAACGAAAAGGAGCCATACAAGAGACACGGAGACTGAAAAGAAATGACTAAAACAATCAGGGTGGAAAGAGTTTCAGAAACTGGATAAAGCACTATTGGAATCTCTATATTCACGTGATAGATATTTCTGTTGCCTCCATACGCCACCTATACACTGATCACCTACTTTATTTTTAAATTTATTTATTTTTGGCTGTGTTGAGTCTCTATTGCTGCGTGCAGGCTTTCTCTAGTTGCAGTGAGCGGGGGCTACTCTTGGTTGCGGTGCGTGGGCTTCTCGTTGCGGTGGCTTCTCTTTGTTGCAGAGCATGCACTCTAGGCACGTGGACTTCAGTAGTTGTGGCACGCAGGCTCAGTAGTTGTGGCTCGCAGGCTCTAGAGCACAAGCTCAGTAGTTGTGGCACACGGGCTTAGCTGCTCCGCGGCATGTGGGATCTTCCCGGACCAGGGCTGCATTGGCAGGCGGACTCTTAACCACTGCACCACCAGGGAAGTCCCCTGATCACCTACTTTAAATGTTCTTGTATCTGTTATTACCACGATATCTAATTTCTATGATACGAAATCCCTAGCCTTTTCTAGAGCCAAGCCTAATCATTTGGTAAACTCAATTCTACTCTCTCCTTGTACATGACTAGTGTGGACTAACATGAAATACTGATATTTGACTGATCCCCTCCAGAGACCCTCTTTATTCTATTAATCCTCCATACTAAGAAACACATCATTCTGAAATAAATTCTTCCTACTGCTTGAAAATAGTTCTATATTGTGATTTCAGTGCCTTGAGCATGTCAATCATTGTTACAATTCCATATAGACAACTGAAAACTGAACATTGTTACATAACTTGCCGAATCATGTTGGCCATGTTATAAGCAACCATCAAAATTTTATGGATGCAAAGATTCAAAAGACTATTTTTCTTCTAAAAGGAAATGCCTCCTGGTCAAACTCAAAATAAATAGGTTGGGCATTGACCAAGCATTTCATCATAATAACAAAATATTCTATGAAAGAAGCAAAATTTCAATGCAATAATTACCCAGAACTCTGTGATTCTGTGTCTACTCATGTCAGCTGAGAATTAAGAGAGGAAATCTCAGTAGTTTAATGACAGGGCTACAAATTACGTATGGTTCAGATGCTAAGGTCCAGCAGGAAAAAGCCTCAGAGTTTATAGAATAGTTTATACTGTTGAGTGTTATTTCTCCATTAGATAAAAACATACAAGATCTTTGAAACCATGAACGAAGAAAGGGAATCCTTCATACTCAGTAGAATACTGAAAAATCCTTCCGCGAGGGAAAATAATAAAATAACCTTATGATGCTATTATTAACAAATGTAACCTTTATACTCTCAGGCAATTTATCTAGTTCTGGCAAATATATACCATCATCGGTGTATTCTCTGCTACCTCATGATTTCTGCTTAATAATAAATCATATGGTGCTCTCATAAACCACAGATGTTTATGTAGAAGTTTATTACTTTCCTTCATGTAAAGCTTAAGTGTATTTGCTAAATTTCTTCTCCTTCCCCCTTTCATTTTCCTAATTAACAATTTTCAGCACCCCCAGGCTGGGTTGCATCTGCTTTGTGGCTGAAAGATCAAATACTTAATTTGAACTGTATAAATCAGTAAGGAAATAGAGTACCAAAGAAAGTACTCAGTGCCCTCTTGCAACTTCTTGACAGAGATGTTTACTTTACAACAGAAATATCCTTCAGGAGTCTGTAATTGGTGGGGGGAGAGGGAGGAAAAAGAAGGAGGAGGGAAGAGAGGGACTAGGAGACACTGTTATAACTGGGTCTTTACTCGTCTCAGATATTTAATCTGACAATTTATTAACCACCATTTTGTTGATATACCTAGTCCTTAAAAATCACTATCCCTCTTATTTTATAACTTTGCTTAATTAGAGCCACCCCTTTATTTGGAAGCCTCTGGGCTCGGTTACAGAAGTGTCACACACCAGGAAAATCAAATCCAGGGTGTGGCTCACTTCAAGAGCTGATGCGTAAAATATCCAAATTTATAAAGAGGATGACTTTTTTATTGAGATATAATTCACCTGTATAATATTCACCCCTTTAAAATGTAAAGTTCAGCAATTTTTAGTCTATTCACAAAGCGTGCAACTCTCACCCTTAATTCCAGAACGCTTTCACCACTCCTGAAGAAACTCTATACCCTTTAGCACTTACTCCCCATTCCCCCCTCCTTCCGGGCCCTGGGAACCACCAACCTACTTTCTGTCTCTATACTTTTGTCTATTCTGGATATATCATATAAATGGAACCATATAATATTTGTCCTTTCGTGTATGGCTTCTTTCACTTAGTATGATGTTTTCAAAATTTATCCTTGTTGTAGCATGAATCAATACTTCAATCTTTTTATGGTTGAATGATATTCTATTGTGTACATATAGCACACATGATTTGCTTACACATCCATCAGTTGATCGACATTTGGGTTGCTTCCACGTTTGGGCCATTATGAACATGTTTTGACTTCTATGAACAATCACATACATGTTCTTATGTGGACATATGTTTTCAGCTCTCCTGGACATATACCTAGGAGTGGAAATATTGGGTCATAGGGTAACTATGTTTTAACTTTTTAAAAGAAACTGCAAAACCATTTCCCAAAGCAGCTGTACCATTCTGTATTCCCAAGAGTTCCAATTTCTCCATATCCTCACCAAAACTTGTTTGTTGTCTGTCTTATAGCCATCCTAATGTGAGTGAAGTGGTAAAGTCAATGAGTTTTAAAGAAATTCACATTAAATAAATCTTTCACCATAGGATTTCTTTAAATGATGAATTCTCTTGTTCATTTAAATTATGTCAATCTGTTAACAATCTATTACAATCAATTTCGGCAAAACTGTAAAGGTTTCTTAACTATAAGAAAGTGATCCCCAGCCGAACACCATGCACATTCAAGGCCAGGTGATGCCCACCTAGTTCTCTGAGCAGGGACACCCAGGCCCACTGGCTGCCTTCCCTGTTGGAGAAGGCAAAAACAAACAAACAAAAAAACACTGGACTTTTGCAGAAGCTTCACTGGTGGGACCAAACAACAAACAATCATGAAAACATAATATATCCCTTGGACACATTTAAAAAGAATGATACGGGGAACTCCCTGGCGGTCCAGTGGTTCAGACTCAGCACTTTCACTGCCGAGGGCCCGGGTTCAATCCCTGGTTGGGGAGCTAAGATCCCACGAGCCGAGCTACGTGGCAAAAAAAAAGAATGATATGGAGTTTTGGAGAGGGAGATCAAGATTGGCAGGATAGGAGAACACTGAGCTCATCTCCCTCACAAACACATCAAAAATACATCTACCTGTGGAGCAACTCTTGCTGAAAGCTGACAGTAAGGCTCTTCTACAACCAAGCCTAGGAAGATCCATGTGGGATTGGACAGACAGGGAGGGGAAGCAATTGGGTCAGGACCCACAACTCCAGCAGGGGACACAGAGTGGAGGGGGATATCAAGGGCTTGGGGATCCTCCCTGGGAAGTAAGGGGTTTGAGCCAGATATTGGGCAACTCAGCCTTGGGGTCTGACACCAGGAAGATGAGTCCCCTTAGCTGGTTTGAAAACCAGTGGAACTTACCAGAGGGCTAAAGAAACTGAAACTCCACTCCTGAAGAGCACATGCATACCCTTGCTTACTCCTGGAAACAAGGTGGATGAAAAAGATTGAAAACAGCCTGGGGCTTTGGCCAGTTTCCTGTGACCATCCCAGCACGTATCTCAGCCCACACTAGGCACTTGCACCAGCCCCTCTTACTCCGGTGAGCTCTTCACTAGGGTGAAGGCTGCATCTGCTGAGGGGAGCGTGCACACTTGAACTGACCAGCTCAAACCTGGCACTGCATCTGAACAGCCATTGCCATTGCAGGTACAGAGGTAGCAGATTAAAAGCTGCCTGGGGCGGTAACTGACTTGTCAGGACCATCCCAGTGTGCCCCAGCCCATGCCAGGGACCTGCTCCAGCCCTTTTTGCTCTGGTGCTGATCTCAAGCAGTGTGGAGGAGCCACTGCTGGAGGGAGAGAGCACACTTCGAGAGAAGGAAACCAGCTCAGACCTGACTCTTTGCACTTCTGCTTTAGCACCTTGGGCCCCAACCCCATGGCCAATAAGGCAGTGATGGCCACTGAGCACAGAAGAAGCCCAGGCTCACACCTGGCTCTGGCTCTAGCCCTTCCATTTCCAGCCCTAACTCCCGCCAAGGTAATAGCTGTCAGCACACCCCAGGGAAGATGTGCCCTGTGCTCACTTCTATATCTCTATCTCTATGTCTATCTACAATGGAATATTACTAGGCCGTAAAAAAAGAATGAACTTTTGCCATTTATAGCAACATGGATGGACCTGGAGCATATTACACTTAGTGAAATAAGTCAGACAAATAAAGACAACTACTCTATGTTATCACATATGTGTGGAATCTAAAAAATAAAGCAAACGAAAGAATATAACAAAACAGAAATAGACCCACAGATATAGAGAACAAACTAATTGTTACCACTAGGGATAGAGGAGTAAGAGGTACAAACTGATATGTTTAAGTAAATAAATTACATGGATAAATTGTACAGCACAGGGAATATAGCCAATATTTTACAGTAACTTTAAATGAAGTATAATCTATAAAAATATTGAATCACTATGTCATATGCCTGAAACTAATATTTGTAATCAACTATACTTGAAGAAAAAAAAATTGTTTTTAAAAGGTGATGCCCTGAATGCTCCTCTTAACTGAAGTGATCTTATAACTAAGAAAAGTTTCAAGTATGCGAGGAAGACTGTTAGAAGACTGATATTGTTATAATAGCAACTTGCTTATTTGGCATCATTGGGGAATGAGATGGTCTCTTTAGCAGAATTGCTGGACATGTCACCTTTTAAATTTCTAATACTAAGTCTTTTTTGATGAAACCCTTATTAAATTAAGTGCCTTCTTAGAAACTCTAAAGATGATTTAGCTATTCTTTATAACTTAGAGAATGTCCTGTGAACATCTTTCGTAACAATCTGTTTAGACCCAATTATACAATTATGGATTTTTCACATGAGATATATAGAGCCATTTGCCACTGCAGTAAATTCCCATGTATTTTGAGATCTTGTGATTATTTTATAACTTTTTTCTTTTTTAAAAACTCTTCCTTTGTTAATAGGCTACATTTCTTGATACTGCCAGTGAGAATTCTTCTGAATACTTTTTATTAATTCTCATCTTGGTGATTCTTAAGCTAGAATGAAACAATGTTTTTCAGAGCATCTCGGAATTGCCCAAATGTAGACACAAAACTTTATACTTATATACGGATATGCATTTCCTGGAGAGATTTTTTTAAATTTTATATCCGAAATCAAGAAAGGAATCCATGTTGCCAAGAGGTAATAAATCTCTGTCCTAGATAAAATACCACTGCTTGTTGAAACTGATTACCTAAATTCTGGATACATATGATCCTAATGTAACTATTTATTCCTTGTAAATATTATTGAATCATCCATCTTTATTTTGAAGACTACCTGCAGCATACATAGATATTTGGTAGATCCTTTCTCTCCAAATCACCCCAATTTTGACATGATTCAATATGAGCATAATAGCAAGCTCTGCTGTTTTAGACACTAATCCAAAAGATCTTTACGTCTCACATTGGTTATGTCTCAGAAATGGATCCATCCAGCCCCCTCTTATCACTTTACCTCTTTTTTAAGCTAACTCTTCCAAAATTTATTTTCAGACCAGTTAGTTTAAATGCAATAAAACTACGTAACTCTACGCATTCACTTAGGCATAAAATAGGCTAAATTTATTTTACCTACAGAGCCTTAGTTGGGAACTAATTATCTAGGTGTGGTTCATTCTTAAACCATACCTTCCTTTCCTAACTCTGCTAGAAAATGTATTCTCTCATAGTTGCCAGGAGACTTCTATCAGTAAGTCAAACTGAGATCCTATTCTTTGACTTCAGGAAAATCATTATGTCCAACACTAGCATATTAGTTACGTAAGTTATGATCCATTCATGTGATGGAATTTCATGCTGCCAATAAAAATATGAATCACAAAGCATTTTAATGGCATAAGGGAATTCAAACAAGATTAGAAGGAAACATAATTGTTAAGAGGATTAGAAGGAAACAATTATTAAACATGTTTGCCTCTGGATTTTGAGATTATGTATGATTCATGGTAAGAAATTTGGATTTTATTCTGAGAATAAAAAATTAAGATTTTTAAGCAGGGACTCTGTTTGATTATGATTAAAACAACACTTTGGTTGACAGATAGGTAATTAGTAAGGGGTAAGGAAATCATTAGGAATCTACTGCTATAATGCAGATGTAAGCTTTAAGGGATTCAAATCAGGGTGATGGCGTGGGGTGATAAGAAGTGATAGGATTTATGATATATTTTAAGGCTAAATATGACAGGACCTAGGTTTTTAAACTAAACAACTGGGTAGATACTAGTGCTATTTACAGATAGGTGAAATATTTGAGGATGAATAAATTTGGGGTAGAACAGGGAGTGATGAAAATTAATTACTTTATTTTCACTATACTAAATTTGAGATGGTTATTAGATAGCTAAGTCAAAGTTTAAGGTAAATTGAATCTAAGAATTTGCAGCTCAGTGGGGAGACCAGGGCTACAATTACACATTTGGGAGTTATAAGGATATTGCATAAGCTTGCCAAGGAAGAACATGCTGATAGAGAAAAGAAAATGACAAGGGTTAAGCTTAAAACATTCTAAGAGGAAGAACTGGCGACTGAGAAGTGGCAAGAATTGTGAAACGTCTGAGATTTTGCCCTTCTTTCAAGCTAACAAATTAGCTTGCTAAAGTTTCATGAATCTTAGCAGAAGACAGGCTCCTAGATCAGAGGCAAAGAATTTTATTCATAGCATAACAGGTAAAATGAGTATCAGCATGTTACATCATGCTTATATCCCAGTTTCCATGGTGGGTGACACAGAGGAGTCTGGTAGATGCTGTACATGCAGTGGGTTTGTACCCTAAAGAACTGTGAACCTAGGAAACTTCAATCTTTCTAATGGACAGTTAGCCTTTTCCACTTTTGCCACAAGGGACACATTATTTTATTATACTGGGCAGTAAACAAACCTACTCTTTGTACTGGGGAGGGACACTATCTATATCCTCCAAGGCTATCTGCTACACAAAAAGCCTTGAAAAGATGGTATGGACCAAAGACAGACAGTGCCTCTGATTGCAAGATGTGCAGAAAATAGCAAGAGACCCATGGAAAACGTTTCCCAACTGGAAATAAATAATAAAAGTATATTAGAAGAAGTGAGTAAATTTGTAGTAAGTACTACTGAGTGTAGTAGAAGAAAATCCTATAAAATTAAGAGTCTGAAGATAAAAGGAGAAGACAACCATGTCAACTGCAGCTGTGGTGACCTTTAGTAGATTTATTTCAGCGGTGGGTTTGAAAATTTGATTAAAGAGAGTTGAAGAAAGAACTGAAAATGAGGAAGGAGATTCAGTGAGTACAGACAGCGAATATATACAGTGAATACAGGGCATAGTTGGAGGTAAACCTTCCTGGTGTCTAGAGAAAGTTTTAAGTCATCCTTGTGTACTGATGGGGGTGATCTAGGTGAGAGTGAGAAATTGATACAGGAGATAATGGGGGAAATTCCAGGAATAAAAAGGGAGAAAAAATAAAAATGGTTAAACTTTGTAAAGCACTTGCTATGCCAAGCTCTGATCTGGTTAGTCTGCACTTACTAATTACGCCTCATTCACACTGAATGAGGTACTCTTATTATTCCCCAGGTTATAGATAAAAAAAGTAAGGCACACAAGTAACTTATCTTCACTGTTAATGACTGCATGGTACTATCCTACAGAACCGAATGGAGGTTATCCAGAACACTAATGGAGGGTTAACTTTAGAAAGGAAGAGAGATATTTTTTTCTATTTCGATGGCAATGTGGATGTAGATGTAGGGTGGTTGGTGAATTTGTTTGTGGGAAAGGGGAGTAGTTCTAATCTGATAGCATCAATTTTCTCTCTAAATATGAGACAGTAATTGGCCAAGATGGGTGTAGGGGCATGTGTTAGAAACTCAAAGAAGAAAGGAACAGGTCTGAAGTATTCATTTCATAGACTAGGGAAGTCAGTTTATTCGAGAGGTATAATATTATTACCTGGCAGTATATGAGTGGCCATTAAGATTCATGGATATAGGTAAAGAATAAGAGAATTGGGGGATTTATAGAGAGGCAAAAGTGTTGAGGGGAAGGTTGTGTTGATTTTGATAGACCCAGAAGTTTAAGTGGGGACATGGAGGTGACTGAGGGTGAAAAACAGTGGAGTGAATGGACTGGAGGTCCTAAGGTGGTACAGAGTCACAGAACTGAAAAGACTGGAGGTCAGAGAGGGAGATGGCTGACACTGAAATTTTTCAAGGCAGCGCGGATAAGGAAAAAAACATCTTTTGCAGGGGGAGTGCCAATGAACTTGGATGCCAGGAGTGGGGGTCACTGTTGTAGACAATAAATCACTAGAATGAAGAAGAGTACAGTGACCCATGTATTAAAGTAACCAGTAAGTATAAGATCCACGTGGGGAGGACAGTTTCCTGGCATTGGTAGATGATAGTAAAAAGGAAAGAGAAAAACTGATAACAAAAAAAAAGAAAAACTGATAAAATGCACTTCAAAGAAGCAGGCAGTGCTGAAGGAGAAATGGTTTGAAAGCAAAAATGAGGAAAAAGGAGGATACCTACTCTACGTGACTAAAACTAATTCTGCCTCCTATAAATAGGAGTTTCAGTTTACTGAAATCCATGCATTTATGTCAATGAAATAAAGTATGGACTTAGAGAAATTAAACTCATAGTATATCACATTACACAGCTTTGAGAGCACTAAAAGGCAAATGCTTACCTAAATATAACATGGCAATCAAGCAAAACAACATCTGAAATATTTCATTTTAAGTCTTAGGAATAACTATTCCTGTAAGGAACAAATGGTGAACACGTGGGAGAATTAATTCGATTAACCAATGTGCTTCTACATAGAAACAAATCTAATGCGAAATCGGCAAAATAACACAGAATGAAATGAGTGCATTCATTTTTAGGTAACCAATATTTATTCTAAGTTTTGTTGTTTTCAAGTTTGTATTTACACTGGAAATAAATATAATGAACAATTGCATAGGTTGGATAGCATTTAAATATAAATCATCTAATTAGCTAGTCACTTGAAAGCAAAAACAGAAATTTGAATCTGTTGTTTAATTGCCACATTTTAAGAACACATTTTAGCCAGTTGCATCAAAAAAGAAATAATAATGTGAGTGCATGACAGTATCTCATAGTAAGGAGCAGGCTCTGGTGTCTATTTATTTCATATACAACGGACACTGACAAGAGTTTCGGGAAAATGAGTGAGGCTCGCAGAAAAGCTAGCATAGAGATGTGAAGACAGGTCAATTCTAACACTATCTCCTGGGAAGAAGACAGACTTTCTTAAAGATATATGTGCCTCAGAATTATATGGTTTTAAATAGTCATCTTTGGACCAAATTCCATTTCCAGCCACATGCATTCACAGGAGGGTAAACACACTGGCTTATTAAGGGCTCATCTGTTATATCAACCACTACTGAGTCGATATCCTAGCCACCCCTGAAACAAGGTCTTCCTTACACATGATGGGAGAAGGTTCCAATGCCTGAAATTCTTTCTTTGCAGTTTCCTTTTGTATTAAACATTGCTTTTTCCACATCCAAAATAAAGAAGTGTCAGCAAAAAAAAAACAAACAAACAAACAAAAAAATAATATATATATATATATATATCAAGTCTCTAATATTTTAAGATATACAAATATTAGAACAGGTTTTTTTCCCTCTAGGCACCTATATGTGGTAATGGGGATGAGAAAGAAGAAAATGGAAATAAATTGTGAGAAAAATGAGAGATTCCAAAAATAAAATCTAACTGACTTGTATCTTTCCCTGTTTTCTTTTTCATAGAAGGTTGTTTATGCTCCACTGGTCAGGCTAACATCACTGGGGGAATTACTTTCTATTGTGCCATATACCTGATGTAGAAGAGCATGAAATGATATGGAAAATGTTTCTGATATGATGGTAAGTGGGGAAAAAATAAGCAACAAGAATACAAGATAATTATACAACCCAAAAGCTAAAGGCCTTGCAGTGGCTCACAAAGCCCTCCCCTGCCCCTCCCCCACCAGCTCTCTCTCTTCATCCCCTACCATTCTCCACATTGGTCCCTGCACTCCAGCCACGCTGGCCTCCATTCCTGCTCTCCCTAGGGCCTCAGCCTGGCTCTGGCCCCTGTCTGGACATCCACAAGGCTAACCACTTCACCTCCTTTAAGTCTTTGTTCCAGTGTCGCCTTTTCAAGGAGACCTACTCAGTTTATACTAGTATTTATCATGGCAATGCACCTCCCCCTGCCCTGGCACTCCTGACACCCCCCATATCTTCTCTATTTTTTAACCAAAGTATTTATCACTTTCTAACAGTAATATAACGTCCTTTTTTTTTTTATCATCTGTCTTCAATCCCCTGGAATTTAATCTTCAAGAAAGCAGAGATTTTTTTTGGTCTGCTATATCTTAAGCTCCTAAAATAATGTTGGCACTTAATAAATATTTGGTGAATGAATGAATAAACAGTTTTGTCGCTATGTTTACTACTATGTCAAAAAGGGGTGGGATAGGGAGGGTGGGAGGGAGGGAGACGAAAGAGGGAAGAGATATGGGAACATATGTATATGTATAACTGATTCACTTTGTTATAAAGCAGAGACTAACACACCATTGTAAAGCAATTATACTCCAATAAAGATGTAAAAAAAAAAAAACAACAACACGTGTGCCAAAACCTAACCACCAGAGACATTGTGAAGTTGAATACATGGTTATAGTATTAAAATTATATTGATTTTGTCTCCTAACACACATTTCAAAAAAAAAAATTTTATAGACAGACTGTCAAGCCTTCAAAAGGATAATAGAAAACCTAAAATTTGATTGTTGAGGTGACAAGATTGTGAACAAATGCTGTCCTTTTATTTGGTGTTTAATTATAATTTCTAAAATATCTGTATAATAAGAAATAAAAATAAGTGAAAGTTTGGAGAGAGAGTTTTTCTTCCCGTTCATGCAAAGCAGGAATATTATAAACAGGACAGCAAAATCAGTTACGTACTCTGAAATAGTGAGATGGCCCAGTTCACACTAGTGAATATTAAATGTATTTACCTCCCTTTGAGCAGATTTCAGCCTGCATCAACCGAAGCATATGGCATAGAGGGCTTCATGCATGAGAACACATATATTCTCTTAGAAATACATTTTAACTCTAAATTTCTACAATGATTTGTTACCCCAAATATGTGTCTAGAAAGAAAGTCTATACAAAGTATTGCTTTATTTCCAAAAATGCTCCTTTATCTATTTCAATGAGCAGTATTATCTGAGATGTCTTTTTTTCAATTAATACTAGATGGTGAATAAATCACAGGCAACTCATTAAAATGATGCTAAGTATTACAGCCTTAACACTTAAAGGATAAGCTAACATTTCTCACTTCTCTCTAATTCATGGTAATGAGTTTTATAGCATATTGATTGTGGGTTACTGTATGAGATAAGCAATTTATCAATGTACTTCATGAAAAAAAAAGCAATTCAAAGTTCTAGCATCATTTCTGACACTCCTTCACTCCTCCTTCTCATTCCATACAACAGCATGCTAACTGTCAAAAGCATTGTATAGAAAAAGTTTTATTTACCCTAATTTTAAAATGATGGTTAGACTAACAATTGTCCTTACCAAATAATAGAACAAGAACAAAAACATCATTTACTTCACTGTGAATTTCTGAAATAGTTTTTTTTTTTTTTTTTTTTTTTCGATAACCGATGGCTCCCGGGCCCAGCCACTCCGCGGCACGTGGGATCTTCCCGGACTGGGGCACGAACCTGCGTCCCCTGCATCGGCAGGCGGACTCTCAACCACTGCGCCACCAGGGAAGCCCCTGAAATAGTTTTTGAAACAAACAAAATTGTTTTATGTTCATGATTTCACCTACTTGCATACAGATTTATCATGAAAAGAAAGGGAATTCAGAATTTTAAAAAAAAAGTAGAAAAAGCTTTCTTAAATAATACTTCAATTGGGCCATTAAGGTACTATTTTATGTCAATGAAAATATTTACTGGAAAAAATAAATATGTCACACACAACTCACATTATACTTAAAAGAAAATGAAAAGCAAAAGATATATCTAGATAGTAGCCCTCAAACAGTGTCACTTACATAGCAAACATTCAAAAAATATTTGAGGAAATAAAAAAATTTGTTCTTATTTTGCTTGAATGTAGGGTGACAATTTTTTTTTGAAGTTAGATCCACTGAGGTATAATTTACATACAACATTCACCTTTTTTAGTGTATAGATCTATGAGTTTTGACAAATGTATAAACTCATGTAACTGCCACAACCATCAATATATATATAAAGTTTCATCCCTACTAAAAGTTATTTCAGGCCCCTTTGTAGTCAGTTTCTACCCCAAGCCCCAGCCCAGCCCCTGGCAACCACTGATTGGTTTTTCATCAACATAGCTTTGCCTTTTGATTAAATTTGAAATGTTGAATTAGGCTTGCATTACTAGTCTATAGTTTTCTTGTACTCTAACTGGTTTTGATATCAGGGTAATACTGGCCTCATAAAACAGAGTGTTCTTGTAACTTCTATTTCTTTGAAAAGTTTTGTAGAATTGTCGTAATTTTTTCCTTAAATGTATGATAGAAATTATAAGTGAGAACATCTAGGTGTGGAGTCTTATTATTTAGAAACTTCTTAAGTACAAATTTAATTTCTTTAATAGATGTCAGACTAATCAGATTATTTGTTTCTTCTTCAGTGTGCTTTGGTAGTTTGTGTCTTGCAAGGGATTTGTTCATTTCTTTTAAGCTGTCAAATTTAAGGACATAAAACTGATAGCCTGTTATTATCCTTATAATATCTATAGGTTCTACAGTGATGTTCCTTACTCATTGCAGGTGTTGGTTATTTGTGTCTTCTCTCTTTTGTTCCTGATCAGGCTGGCTTGAGTTTTATCATTTTTATTGATCTGTCAAAAAAACACCCAGTTTTTAATTTCATTCTACTGTTTTTATGCTTCAGATTAAATGTAATTTTCTCCCCTTTTTCCTTAGGTTTAATTTGCTCTTCTTTTCATAATTTCTTAAGGTAGAAACCTAGATAATAGATTTAAGACCTTCCCTCTTTCCTAATGTTAGCATTTGATGTCTAGATTTTTCTCTAAGCACTACTTAAGCAACATCCCACAACATTTGATGTGATGTTTTGATTTTTATTCAATTCAAAGTATTTTGTGATTTCCCTTGTGACTTCTTTGCCTCATGAATTGTTTAAAACAGTGTATTATCTAATTTCTAGACGTTAGGATATTTGCAAATGTCTTTATTGATTTCTAGTTGACTTCTGTTATGGATAACATGTTATATGATTTCAATTCTTTTTAAATTGTTAATATTTGATTTATGTATCGAATATGGTGAATGTTCCATGAGTACTTGAAACAAATGTGTACTCTGCTAATGTTATTGCTAAGCATTTTATAAATGTTAATTAGATGAAGTTAGGTGATAGTGTTTTTCAAATCTTCTGTACCTTTACGGTATTTTTGTCTACTTTTCTATTGACTTTTGACAGAGAAGCAGTGAAGTCTCCAAAACTAATTGTGGATTTGTCTATTTCTCCTTTTCATTCTATCAGTTTTTGCTTCATGTAATTTGAGGTTTTGTTGTTAAATGCATACACATTTAGGAATGCTATGCCTTATTATTTAATTGCACCCTTTATCATGATGTAATGTCCTTCTTTTGTTCCTGGTAGTATTCCTTGATCTGAAGTCTATTTTGTCTGATATTAATATAGTCACTCCAGCTTTCTTTTGATTAGTGTTGGCACAGCATACAATTTTGCATTCTTTTGCTTTTAATCTACATATCTCTTTATATTTAAATGGTTTCATCTAGACAGAATAAAGTTGGGTCTTGCTTTTTATCTACTATAAATTGTATGTGCCACCTCCCACCCTCTAATTCTTATGTTGAAATACTAACCCTCAATGTGACGGTATTAGGAGGCAGGGCCTTAGGTGATTAGGTCATGAGGGCAGAGCCCTCTTGAATAAGATTAGTGCCCTCATAAAAGAGACCCCAGAGAGCTCACTCACCCCTTCTGCCATGTGAGGACATAGTGAGAAGACAACTGTCTAGGAACCAGGAAGCGGGCTCTCACCAGACACTAAATCTGCCAGTGCCTTGATCTTGAACTCCCAGTCTCCAGAACGGTGAGAAATAAATTTCTATTTTATAGAAGCCACCTGGTCTATGGTACTTTGTTATAGCAGCCTGAACAGACTAAGACATTATCCAATCTGACAGTCTCTGCCTTTTAACTGGTGTATTTAAGCCATTTTTTAAAAGACTAAATACTGATACAGTTTAATTAAAATCTACCATCTTGCTATTTGTTTTCCATTTGTTCCATCTGTTCTTTGTTCTTCCTTGTCTCTTTTTCATGGCTTACTTTTGATTAATTTACACAATTCTATTTTATCTCCATGATTAGCTTATTATATATACCTCTTTTAAAAAATGTAGTGGTTGCCCCTGGGCTTTCAATGTACATCATTAATTAATAACAGTGTACTCCAAGTGTTATGCTGCCTTACTTAGAGTGTAATTCTTAAAACAGCATACTGCCAATGATGTCATCCATGATACATTTATATATGCCATAAACCCTAATGCATAACTACTAGTTTTTCTTTAGACATTCAATTATTTTCTGGAGCAAATACAAGTGAGGAAAAATGTTTTTTATATTTACCTGCACTTTAACTGCTCCTAGAATTCCTCATTTACACTTATTTGTATAGATCCATGTTTCTGTCCAGTATCATATTCCTTTTGCTTAAAGACCTGTGGATTGTTGGGTTTTTTTTTTTTAATTTCCTGTGGTGTAGGTCTGCTGATATTAAATTCTCTTATTTTCATTCATTCATTTACTCATTCTTTAGTCTCAAAAATTCGATTTCATTTTTGGAAGGTATTTCTAGAATTTCTATTTGACTATTTCTTATAGCTAACATCTTTTTTTGTTAAATTCCATATCTGTTAAGGCCTGTTGACTATTTTTTCCACTATAATAATAATTTATTATTTATAAACGATAGTATTTAAAATTCCCTGTTTGATATTTCCAATGATTGAGTCACTTCTGAGTCTGGTTCTGTTACTTGCTTTGTCTCTTGACAGTGGGTTCTTTTTTCTTGCTTGTGTCTCATAGTTTTTTTTTTTGAATGCCAGTCATTGTGTGTAACATAAGCAGGAACTGAGTCACATAATATTTATGCCTGGGAATGGGTATGCCTGTTCTGTTAGACCAGTAGTGTGGGAGATTGTATCACTTTATGCAGTCTCTGAGCTGGTTTGATTTTTACTGCTGCTACTGTCCCCTTCAGAGTTATCTCGCGTTAATCTTGGGAGCTGTGCAGCCAGAGGTTTTTCCTCAATGTTCTTGTCCCACCTTCAGCTCTCAGCCTTCCCTTTGTGCTTGTATCTCAATTTTCTTAGCTCTTTCTCAGGGACAGATATGTGTTGCTTGTTATTTGGTACTTTCTAACCTTATGACAACAGTGGTAGGGGAATTCTCTGTTGTCCTGCTCCAGCTTCATTCTTAAGCAGGGCTGTCCCTGGCCTTAGAATTGGAGGGTTGTCAATGATACTGCCCCTTACCATGTTTTCTTTTCTTATTTCATAAATAAACTTCTATTTGGGGGGCCTTAAAAAATAATTCATCATAATGATTCCCTGTTTTGCCAGACAACTGAGTCCTTTCACAGGTCTGATAGTTTTCTTATGATTTGAAAGAGAGCTCTATCTTTGTACTATTTGTGATATTTTCTCCCCACACCCTAAGAATCCTATTTTCTAAGATCTCCTCATATCACAAGACTTGTGGTCTATAAACCACATAACCCCCAGCCTCATGTACCTATAGGGAGTTGAAGGCTGGAGTCTAGAACAGGCCCACAGATTTTTTTTTTGCTTACAGCCTTTTTTAATACATAAGGTTGGCCTATAACTGATTTTGTGCTACAGCAGCAGAGGTGAGTATTTGTAACAGAAGCCATATGGCCTACAAAGCCTAAATATTTGCTATCTGGTCCTTTATAGAAAGTTTGCTGACCCTGGTCTTGAAATTGTAGAGTATAGAAATTGCAGGAATTGTAGGCCCCAGGGTCTAGAAAGGTAGAGACTGGGTCTGAAGTGGCAATTAGGAGGTACCTAACCCAGAGGGCAACATGGAATAACTCTGCTCCACGTTCTTCTTGGACTTATTTTTTTGAAATGATACTTTTCCCACTCATTCACTCATTTGTTTTACGGCATGGTTCCCACCACCTCAATTACAACTACCTGGGAGTTCATTCATATCGTTCTTAAAACGTGGTTTTGAACTTAATAGATCTAGTTATATACTTCATTCAAATATATGTAATAGTTTAAAATTCCTGCCAATACTTTTCTTGTATAGTTACTTTTTTAAAATTCAGAAGCCTGGGTATAATCTGATCAAAATTTCCAGTTTAGAAATAATGTCGCAAATTTTTCCCTATACATGTTGGAAAGGAAGCAGGCAAGCAGAGTTCTCATTCATGCCTAACCCCCTCCTGCCAATTTATTTCAATCTGCTTTTCAGACAACTGGCAGGAATGTCTTGCCTATGAATATTCTTCTAATGAATCAATGTCCAACAAAAACATCAACAGACTTAGGTTACAAATAATGACCTCCTTTAACAGGCAGACATTAACACTACTTTTAAAAAACTGGATTGGAAATATCTACTGTAATCCCATTTTTCTTTCATCATTTAAAAAGAATTCAGGGTTTTAGCCAAAGCAGGTTTTCAAGCGTAACTTATATTTACATTCCTCTTAGTTCTACACTTTGCGCAATAGCGTGTAAAAATTGCTTCAAGTAACAGCTTCTCTGAGGTGAAAACTTATTTATTCCTTGATAACTTACAGATATGTTGTATGCATATCTACATACACATATGTGTAAATATATATGTATATGTCTACATTTTATATGCATATAAACTTTGTCTATCACTTTATAGTTTTAAAAATCATGACTTCATGCTTCAAATATAGACCAAACAAAAAAAATTTAAGAATCATCTTGTAATTTATACTTAGTTTATATTTTATATATGAGTTTGTATTACTCTCCCCATATTCTAAAGTTTGGCTCTCCTGAATGTCTTCACTTTTCTGTAAGTATATCAACCCCCATCTCCCTTCTTTCACACACCCATCCAAGGGTGAAACAGTGGAGATAATAAGCATTTTAATTTTATCTCTATCTGTAGATTTTACATAGGAGTGTAATATTATATAATGTGCTCCCATAGAGTGGTCCTATACTCACTCCAGCTCAGAAGGAGAAACTAAAATCAGTGTCAGGTTTCAAAAGCCAAAGATAGGAATTTAGAAGTCGGTTTGCAAAATTGAGAATAGCAACATTTAAGGCCAGAGTCAAAAGAAATATATGAGGAAAACACATAATCACGAAACCTTAGAACAAGAGTTAAAATACTAATTTTTACAGTAATTTCAGAATAGGTTTGATGTTTACATTGTTTTATTACCGTGTGATAGGCAGAAAATTCCCCTTCCCTCCAATTAGAACAGATGCCTGGAAACTGTGAATATGTTACCTTACATGGCAAAAGGGACTTCGTAGATGTAATTTAGTTAAGGAACTTGAGACGGCAAGATTTTCCTGGTTATCCTTGTGGGCCCAATCTAATCACAAGTGTCCTTAAAAAGAGGGAGGCATAAGAAGAGAGTTAGAGGGAGATGTGACTATAGAAGAATGGTCCAAACAATGCAACGTTGCTGGCTTTAAAGATGGAGGAAGGAGACCATCAGATAAAGAATGTTGACAGCCTCTAAAAGCTGGAAAAGGCAAGGAAACAAACTTCCCCTAGAGTCTTCTGAAAGGAATGCAGCACTGCTGACACCTTGATATTAGCCCAAAGAGACATGTGTCAGACCTTTAACCTGCAGAATTGTAAAAAAAATAAATTTGTGTTGTTTAAGCTACTAAGTTTGTGTTGATTTGTTACTGCAGTAGAAAAATCAATGCATTATAGTTATCACAACATTTATGTTTCACTGGTTTTGTTGTACATTAATAATTTTCTTAATTTTACTAGCTCCCTGTTCCTGTGTTTTCTATTTTGATTAAAATCTTAGCCTAAAGAACTGATTGAGAGTTTTTGTTTTTTCTTTTTCTTTTTAGGAACGGCCCTTTTGTGTGATTTTCTAGATCCTTCCATATATGAGAATAACTTCCAGTTACCCCTGTTCATAAACAGCAACTTGACAGTTCAAGTCACAATCATTTATTTCTTTCACCCTCTAGATTGTTACTAATGATCTTTCCCCTCTCTCTTTCTCTCTGCTAGACTATCCTTTTTTGTTTGTTTGTTTTTGGTAGGAAATCTTTGTTTCCTGTCTATAACTTTTCTAATTCTTTTGCCTTGAAGACATAAATCTTTTTTAAGGAAAACTTTCTTCTTATTATTTATTGTTGTTTTCTCTATCTGCTCAGTTCTTTACTCCTTAGATTCCTATTTTGTATGTTACATCCCTCAGATCTGTTCTTTGGGTCTCTTGTCTTTTCTCTCATTATTTTACTTCTTTTCCTAAATTTTGGGAGAATTCTTACACTTATTTTCTATAGTATTGGTTTAATTTTATCTAACCTAATGTGTCCTGCCTCCATTGTGTTTTCATTTAGCGATCTGTTTTCATTTACAATCTCCCAAGACTGAACCAACAAAAAATAGAAAATATGAATAGATCAATTACCAGTACTGAAATTGAATAAGTAATTAAAAAACTCCCAACAAGCAAAAGTCCAGGACCAGATGGCTTCACAGGTGAATTGTACCAAAAATTTAGAGAAGAGTTAACACCTACCATAAAACTATTCTAAAAAAATTGCAGAGGAAGGAACACTTGCAAACTCATTCGATGAGGCCACTATCACCCTGATACCAAAGCCAGATGAAGATACCACAGAAAAAGAAAATTACAGGCATATATCACTGATGAACACAGACACAAAAATCCTCAACAAAATACTAGCAAACTGACTCCAACAGTACATTAAAAAAAAAATCATACACCATGATCAAGTGGGATTTATCCCGGGCATGCAAGGATTTTTCAATATCCACAAATCAATCAATGTGATACACCATATTAACAAACTGAAGACGACCATATGATCATCCCAATAGATGCAGGAAAAGGTTTTCATAAAATTCAATATCAATTTATGATAAAAACTCTTCAGAAAGTGGGTATAGAGGGAACATACTTCAACATAATAAAGGCCATATATATGAACCCACAACTAACATCATACTCAATGGTGAAAAGCTGAAAGCATTTCCTCCAAGATCAGGAACGAGACAAGGATGCCCACTCTCACCACTTTTATTCGACATAGTTTTGGAAGTCCTAGCCATAGCAATCAGAGAAGAAAAAGAAATAAAGGGAATCCAAGTTGGAAAAGAAGTAAAACTGTCACTGTTTGCAGATGACATATTACTACTATACATAGAAAATCCTAAAGACTACAAGAAAACTATTAGAGCCCATCAATGAATTTGGTAAAGCTGCAGTATAAAAAATTAATATACAGAAATCTGTTGCATTTCTATACACAAACAATGAAATATCAGAAAGAGAAATTAAGGAAACAATCCCATTTACCACTGCATCAAAAAAGAATGAAATACCTAGGAATAAACCTACCTAAGGAGGCAAAAGAACTGTACTCCAAAAATTATAAGACGCTGATGAAAGAAATCGAAGATGACGCAAACAGATGGAGAGATGTACCATGTTCTTGGATTGGAAGAATCAATATTGTTAAAATGACTATACTACCCAAGGCAATCTACAAATTCAATGCAATCCCTATCAAATTACCAACGGCATTTTTCACAGAACTAGAACAAAAATATTTTAATTCCTATGGAAGCAATCTTTTTATTTCTTTTAAACTACATTCAGGCTTTTCAGATCTTAGATTAGTCTCATTTCATGTTTGCTTCCTCTAACTTTATAAACGTAGTATCCTTTAAAGAACATGAGTTAGAGATTTTTCAAACTTCTGTATTCTTCATTCTCTTGTTTGCTCTGATTTCTCAGGGTGGATACCTACCGTCTCTTAAATTCATCAATGTTTCTCTGTTTTCTCACCCTAAATTCAAATCCTAACTCAGTTTCTCTCTAGATAAACAAGCTTGGGCAAGTTAGTAAGTCTCTCTAAGCTCAGAGTCCTCATTTATAAAATATTCCTAATAATGGCACATACTATAGAGTATGATTATGATAATTAAAAATAAATGATTTATTAAATTCAGTTATAATTAACTGACTTAATACCAGAAAGAGCTTAGCACAGTGTCATGCACATGGTAATTGCTTAATGAATGGTAGTTGCCATTATAATCATTGTTCTCATCACCATCATAATCAACATCATTACAATTAGTACAGAGGAAGTTCCATTATTGTCTAGGCAGGAGCTGAGACTGGTTTCGTAAGAGTGCTTGGATTCCTACTCTAACCTGACAGGTCTAGATAAAAGAAGAAAAAGAAAATTCAGAACTGCTATAGTGTTACTTTGCTATTTCAGAATCTCCCTTCTCTGGGACAGTCTGGAAGGCACCTGAGGCTGAGGCAGCAGCAGCAGCAAAATTTACTATTGGTTGAAGGTGTCTTTCTCTTCTTAGATATGGCAGCCAGACATGGAATATTCTGCTCCTACCCTCATTTCTCCTGTATGCTAAACCTTGTCCACTTCCTCTTAATGCAAGGTGACCGTGGCCAAATGCTAGCTCTCTGCCTGACTTGGTAGTCCACATCAAGTGTGTTTGTATGGGGGGTGGACGAGTGAGCATCACCAAGGCTTCCCCAGCTTCCCACAGCCATATGGGAGTTTGCCTCCAGCCTTTGCCCCTACGAATTAGGGATGACCGTGGGCACTGGGGTGGGGGGGGATAGGAGGATGTTGGAATCTCTTACTTACATCATGACTTCATAGGTGGGGATTTACAAACTGTCCTTCCCTTTCTTAGCTACATTATGTCTGTACTTACCTTGCAGAAATTGCTCAAAGTTTCTGGGCATGAATATCTCTTTCTCCTAATTTCCACTTGATAAGGCTTTCCCCATCCTAATATTCTACTTTCCATTTCACTAGTCAACTGGGAGGGAGGGTGCTAGATATGGATGCTCATATTAATGTTACAGAAAATCAGCTATTACTCTTGAAATAAGTTTTCTTTGTTGAGCTCAGCTTATACTCAATAAAGGGTTTACTGTTTAAAAATCATAATAAGCCAAATTTTTTTCTAATGCTTGCTTTCACATTATGACAAAGCTGTAAATGTGAATCTTTTCTCATTTTTTTAAAGTTCTCAAATCTTATTTCTACTGCTTTAGAATCTATTTAAGGTCCAGTAGTTTCTAAAAATACTTTGCTTTATTAACCTAAAATGATCTAGCATTACTCTATTACAATAGCAATAAAAACTAAGCCAGGTTTTTATATCTATTGAATTTTTTGTATTTTCAGCTATAGCCCAATCCCCCTGTAAAGCTGTTCATCACATTCAATAGGTAGTTATATATAGTGGAAATGGAGTCCTTCGATGATATAAAGCAAGCTAAAAGGCATAAAAAATATTTTCAAGGAGCTCTCTTTCCAATTGAGGTTAAACAGATGTTGAATATGTTTTCTGGTTTAATCGCTGTCAATACAGTGTGTTCAACTTTTTCCCATCTAGCTAAGAATGAAATTATCAGACTTTCAAATTTTCCCTTTTAAATCATTGGAGGTAACTGTTTTGTGATATGGAATTTTTATTTTAGATTATACATTGGTTTGCAAGATTTAATCAATTTTTTACATCTCTTAGTTCACTTTTTATGAATTTCCACTTAAACCGAAAGGATTAAAATGAGCTTTATTGCCAATTCCTTGTTAAAATCAATTATGTTTAGACTATCTAGAACAACATTATAAAACCATTTACAATTGCAAATACAAAGGCAGTAACAGCTTATGGAAGGGTTGGGGTGGGTCCTATTTGAGGCTCTAACAATAGTTGGGGGAAATCTCTAAGATTTACTTTAAAAAATTACAAAAAGTTATTTTCTGAGCTCTCCTGGAAAGACAGCATTTATGAGTGGTGGAAAGAGAGTAGGCATTCACCCAAGGATTAGGATTTAAGGCTTCCTGAAAGGAATTACCTCATTCGTACTGTAAAAATATCTCTTCTCCTGACCTGCAAAGGAATATCTAAATTCTAGCATTAGTTATTTACTTATTTGACCTGTGGGCAGATCTTTATGTCCCTCGCTCCCTCCCTTCCCATCTGTTTCCTTGTAGATAGATATAATCTGGAAGAGCAGATAGTGTTTAGCAAAGGCATTAGATATACTGAATAAAAACCTATTGAATTGGATTATTTTGTTTTGTGTTCCTCTCTTAAAATACTCTTGGGAGAGTTGAGATGTTAAGTCTCTGTCACGGTGGTTACCAAAATTTACTGGACATAAAAATCATCTTGGATGCCTTTTAAAATGCAGATATCCAGCCCTGCCCCTTGAGATTTTGATGCAGGTAATCCTTGGTCCACATTGACTGAAACTTCTTTGCAACATCTTAGTATGAACGTGGTTTATTACTTTCCTCTGGGAAAAGTTGAGAGTTCCTGAATGGAACCAAGAAAGAACAGCGTAGATGAGAACGTGAGTTTAACCATTGCCTTTTCCTCCCAGTCTCATTATTCAGAGACGTGGCTAAGAGAGTAAATTTTAGAGTAGATGTGAAAGCGCCTTTCTTTTACTTCTGTGATTAAGCACATGGTGACCAACCACATAGCTTAGTAAGGTGGCCTTCTTCACTCCTCATACTCACTCCTTATACCCAAATAGTCAGCGAGTTGTCTGGTTTCCCTTACTCAGTGATGCTATAGTCTTTTCCTTATCTCCATGCCACCACCACTGTTTTTGTTTCTAGTCGTGGCATTGCTGCTAGACTATTGCAATGGAGTAGCCTGCTTGTGGTCTTGCCCTACACTTCATCCCCAGTCCTCTCTGATGCATCAAACTGCTGATGAATCAGATTTCAAGAAAGCAGATCTGATTAGCTCATTCTTCTGCTGTGAGTCCTTATAAAGATCTTCTCTAATCTCAGGATAAAATTTAAATGTCTGAGCCATCTGTGATGGAATACCTGCCTACTGATCCACTTCTCCACTGACCTCCAGCCACACTGAACTATGTCCACATCCCTGGACAAAAGTCATTTCTCCACATCCACAGACCTTGGCTTTCTGCCCTTCTCTTTGCTTGGAGCACCAAACACTCACCAAAGAACACTGACTAATATCTACTCATTCTCTAGAATCATAATCTGGCCATGACGGGGATCAGAGCAGGCCACCCCCAATATGCTACTTGGTGTACTGATTAGTTTAAATTAAAGTTACTTAAGAAACAGCCAATGCAAGAAGGATATTCTGACCCTCCTTTGCCCCCCTGAAAGGAGAAAATAAATCTCCCATGTGAAAGGTAACTTCCCTGTACCAGGAGGTACAGAGACATCCTTATCACCAGAGATGGGGAATTCAAATCTGAGAAGGCTGTATAAACAAACCTTGTTTCTTGCAATCCCAAACTTATTTTTCTTGTCAATTCCTCACAAATTTATTGTTTCTTGGTATAAAAGGTACCTGCTTTAGTCACTACTTTGAGTCATATACCTATAAGGCCTTTATACATAAGAAATTAATTTTTTCTCCTGTTAATATGCCTTGTGTCAATTTAATTATTAGACTAGCCAAAAGAACCAAGAAGCAAAGGGGGAAATTTTCCCTTCCCCAATAGCCTCTAGATTAATACATCAAGGAAATTTCTACGTGAATTAAAAACTATGAACTTAATTCTCAAACCTTCATATGATTCTGTAATCAGAACAGCAAAGAAGTGTTGCTGCCTTTGGAAAATTTTTAGTGACTACACAAAATATTAACTCTAAGTCCTGGAATTACAAATCATTATTTCTCCTTTATGATATTCTGTATGTTCTAAGTTCTATAGTCTAGATATTTACTAATTTTATGAAAAAGTAATTATAATTTTTTGATGAATGACTAACAGCACAAGAATCTGTCATTTCTATGTCACTTCTTTCATGGGGTTGCAAGTTCATCATACATATTCACTCATTTGTAATTTGACAGGCTTCTCAGCTAGGTTGGGAACTGACTTATTCTCACTTCATAGGCATAAAGAGTAACTTGATAATAATATATCAGGGAACCCATGGCAGAGTGGTCCTAGGAATGTTTGCCCATCATCCTCTCAGCAAACTACTGGCAAAGTTTCTAGAAACTCAATTAGTTATCAAGTTACTACCATTTATTAAGCAAGCCAAGTGGTACCGGTCTCTGGATCAGGATATCCAGGGGTAAAGAGGCCTTTTCAAACTGCAGACATAGTCCCTGCCCATCCACCCTTATCCTCCCACATCATTTAGCAGAGACACCACAGTTAAAACTACATAACCCATTTAAAGTGTTCTAGGCAGTCACAGTTCCTGATTACAAACAACAGAAACAATACTGGCTAAATTGAGCAGAAAAGGAACACGTTGGAAAGCTCTTGCATAACTCACAGAACTCATCAAAAGTGTGAAGAATCAAACTCTGAAAAGAGAACACAGCAGATTCAGACTACAGCCATGATCTGCTTGGGCCACCAACTGTAAATTCTACAATAGCTGCTTCACTGCCCTCTACCTGCTCTCCACCACAGAGGGAGAACCAAACTCTCTCAGTGTCTGAGTGCCTTCAGGAGTCTAAATGCCCTGAAGTTGTGGACAGTGGGTGAGCTGAGTTCATATGCTCACCACCTCTATGAACAGGGAGCTGGAGATTCTCCTGAAACAGGAAATGAGTTCCAGCGCTAGGCAGAATTAAAAGACAACAATGCTTGCCACACAAAGTACCATGCTGAACCAACAAATGCAGGCGTACAAACTGACAAACTGTAGCCCAGAGCCCAGGGAAAATGATGGCTTGTGATAAGATCTTCCCTCTGGGGTTGATCATCTGCTTAGAGAAGAGATGGTGAAGATGCTTGTGAAACTGTCTCAAGGAGGAATAAGGAATAACAGAAAAGAAAACAAAAAGTAGGAAGGAATGAAGGAAATTTGAATGCCAAGAAATACAGAGAGGGAGATGTGATCAAGGATAGAATGTAAAGAGACCTGAGATGTAGGAAGAAAGATGCTGGAGGAAGGCATGTGAGGGCAAATGACCAAACAGAACGAACCACACACACACACACACACACACACAAGTTGTAGATCCTCGCTCTCTACAGTCATAATATTATTAGGTTAATTAATGAAGATTCTAAGATCAGAGAATTAGTACTCTTCAGGACGTATTACGTAGGCACTCAGTCATGCTTGTTAATATGGGGCAGGCTCATTGAATGCGGCAGCAGCTTTCCAGATTGCCATTTTCTCCTGCAGCGGACCTGGGCCTACGCTCCAGCAACCATGCCTAAGGGATCTGCCTAAGGGACCTGCAGTTGGCATTAATCTTGGCACCACCTATTCTTGTGTGGGTGCCTTCCAGCATGGAAAGGTGGAAATAATTGCCAATGATCAGGGGAACCGAACTACCCCAAGCTATGTCGCCTTTACTGATACCGAACGATTGATCGGTGATGCTGCAAAGAACCAAGTCGCAATGAATCTCACCAACACGGTTTTTGATGTCAAACGCCTCACTGGACGAAGACTTGACGATGCTGTTGGCCAGTCTGATATGAAGCAGTGGCCCTTCATGGTGGTGAATGATGCAAGCAGGCCTGAGGTTCGAGTAGAATACAAGGGAGAGACAAAAAGTTTCTATCCAGAGGATAGAAAACCATGTCATCCATGGTTTTCACCAAGATGAAGGAAATAGCAGAAGCCTACCTTGGGAAGACTGTTACCAATGCTGTTGTCACAGTACCCGCTTACTTTAATGATTCTCAACGTCAGGCTACCAGAGGTGCTGGAACTATTGCTGGGCTCAATGTACTTAGAATCATCAATGAGCCAACTGCTGCTGCTATTGCCTACGGCTTAGACAAAAAGGTCGGAGCGGAAAGAAACATGCTGATCTTTGATTTATGTGGTGACACTTTTGATGTGTCAATTCTCACTATTGAGGATGGAATCTTTGAGGTCCAATCTACAGATACCCACTTAGGTGGGGAAGACTTTGACAACGAAATGGTCAACCGTTTCATTGCAGAGTTCAAGCACAAGCAGGACATCAGTGAGAACAAGAGGGCTTTCCGTCGCCTTCATACTGCTTGTGAGCATGCTAGGTGCACTCTCTCTTCCAGCACCCAGGCCAGTACTGAGATTGATTCCCTCTGTGAAGGAGTTGACATCTATACCTCAATTACCCGTGCCCGACTTGAAGAACTGAATGCTGACCTGTTCCATCAGCACTGGATCCTGTCGAGAAAGCCCTTCAGGATGCCAAGCTAGACAAGTGTCACATCCATGATATTGTACTGGTGGGTGGTTCAACCCACATCCCCAAGATTCTGAAACGTCTACAGCCTTCTACTGATGAGGCTGTTGCTTACGGTGCAGTCATTTTATCTGGAGACAAATATGAAAATGTTCAAGACTTGCTGCTGTTGGATGTCACTCCTCTTTCCCTTGGAATTGAAACCGCGGGTGAAGTCATGACTGTCCTCATCAAGCACAACACCACCATTCCCACCAAGCAGACGCCGATGCAGACCTTCACAACCTACTCTGACAACCAGCTCAGTGTACTCATTCAGGTTTATGAAGGTGAGCGTGCCATGACCAAGGATAACAACTTGCTTGGCAAGTTTGAACTCACAGGCGTACCTCCTTCCCCCCATGGTGTTCCTCAGATTGAAGTCACTTTTGATAATGATGCCAATGGCATCCTCAATGTCTCTGCTGTGGGTAAGAGCACAGGAAAAGAGAACAAGATTACCATCACTAATGACAAGGACCATTTGAGCAAGGAAGACATTGAACGCATGGTTCAGGAAGCAGAGAAGTACAAAACTGAAGATGAGAAGCAGCGGGGTAAGGTGTCTTCGAAGAATTCTCTTGAATCCTATGCTTTCAACGTGAAAGCTACTGTTGAGGATGAGAAACTTCAAGGATAAGAACCAGAGTGCAGAGAAGGAAGAATCTGAACATCAGCAGAAGGAGCTGGAAAAAGTCTGCAACCCCATCATTAACAAGCTGTACCAGAGTGCAGGAGGCATGCTAGGAGGAATGCCTGGGGGCTTCCCTGGTGGTGGAGCTCCTCCATCTGGTGGCGCCTCCTCTGGGCCCACCATTGAAGAGGTTGATTAAGTCAGCCTAGCATAGGTTTAGCATTGTTCCACAAAACACTGAAGGACCCAAATTTGTAGCAAATTCCATAGCAGTTTTAAAGTTGAGCTGCTATAGCAAACTGGGCATTCTTGATACTTGAACATGGAATGTGCACACGGGGAAAGGAAATAACATTGCACTTTATAAGCACTGTATTATAAGTGGAAAATACAATGTCTTAAATAAAACTGTATTTAAAATTGGCACCATAAAAAAGGGGGCAATTCATAACTATTAGTTATGTAAACACGCTACCTGTTAAATAATAACAAACTCTATTAGTTATTTGTTTTTTTATTTTTTAAATTTCTTTAATTTCTCTTTTGGCTGCGTTGGGCCTTCGTCGCTGCGTGTGAGCTCTCACTAGTTGTGGCGAGCAGGGGCCACTCCTCGCTGTGGTGCGCGGGCCTCTCACTGCAGCGGCCTCCCTCGTTGCGGAGCATGGGCTCCAGGTGCCCAGGCTTCAGTAGTTGTGGCACGCGGGCCCAGCAGCTGTGGCTTGCGGGCTCCAGAGCGCAGGCTCAGCAGTTGTGGAGCACGGGCCCAGCTACTCCACGGCACGTGGGATCCTCCCGGACCATGGCTCGAACCCGTGTCCCCTGCACTGGCAGGCGGATTCCCAACCACTGCGCCACCAAGGAAGCCCTAGTTATTTGTTATTAAAGGATCAGGATAACTTCCTTTACCTAAAGTCAACTATTTAAAGATATGAATCATCTCTACAGAAATACCTTCAGGGAACAACTAGATTAGTGTCTGATTGAAAAACTAGCCAAGTGGACACATAAAACTCACCATCACCGACATGCGGTGAATAAAAAAATAAAAAAGCCTTAGCAGAGCTGGAATAACAAGTCAGCAAGGTTGAACACTAAGGCCTCTGCAGAGTGGCAAGGGTGACTCTAGGAGCAAAGGAGTGTTTTCTAGATACACAATGTAATTTTAAGAAAGGCAGATCTACCTTGGGATTGGTTTTAAAAAGAGAGCTGCATTTGAGAATCTCATATACTATATCTCTGGTGAGGTATTAACAAGAACAACAGAAGCAGACACCACTGACTAGCTTCTCATTACACTGTGCCCCGTGCTAAGCATAACCTCATTTAGTCTCACAAAACCCCTGTGGGTTAAGATCACCAGTGCTTCCTTTTACCACTGAGGAAACCAAAGCATAGAGGGGCCAACTCTTGTCTAGTAACCTACATGTGTTGAATACCTGTGACGTGGTAGACACATCGCTGGGGCTTTGCGTTACTCTATGTTTAGTAACCAGAAAGGAATGGATTCAAATACAGGTTTTTCCACTCAAAGCCCATATTTGTTCCACCGCTTGGTAGAATATCAACAATCACTTTTCACTCAGCAGGCTCCTGACAGAAAAGAGGAAGGATTAATACAAAGTGATGATGGGAGGGCAAGGGTATTGCTTATTTGTAACTGGCCAGACAAGAGAGAGGGCAGGTCACTGTGTCAGCTTTCAGGTTACCAAAAATAAACAGAGAATTAAGAAGTGAGCAGTGTGGCTGGCCCCTGAGTAGGGATTTGTATAATGAGCATAATGTGTGTCTGTGTGTGCGCCAGCATGCAAGTGTGCATATACACATAGTATCGCTTAAGTGAACAATAGGCATCCTCTTACACTACTGCTTTACTAATTAAGTACAGTACAGTATAGTGGTCCCACTTACCTGCAGGGGATACGTTGCAGTATCCCCAGTGGATGCCTGAAACGGCGGATAGCACCCAACCATATTTTACTGTGTATTTTCCTATACATACCAATGATCAAGTTTATTTATAAATTAGGCACAGTAAGAGATTAACAACAATAACTAATAATAAAATAGAAAAAAATATAATATACTGTAATAAAAGTTGTGTGAATGTGGTCTCTCTCTCAAAATATTAGAGTGTACAAATTTAAGGCTATTTCCATCTTAACTAAGTACTCATCACGCATTGTGGCTATAACTTTTGCATTTTGAGCTGTAACAGCAAAACTAGCATGAATTTCTCTTCCCTTCTTCACAATTTCATGGATAGAAGATTCTTTGTTATTTTAATATTATTTATTTATTTTTGGCCGTGTCAGGTCTTAGTTGTGGCATGTGGGACCTTTGTTGAGGCATGTGGGATCTTTCATTGAGACGCTCAGGCTTCTCTCTAGTTCTGGCGTGCAGGTTTTCTCTTCTCTAGTTGTGGCATGCAGGCTCCAGGGCACGTGGGCTCTGTAGTTTATGGCACACGAGCTCAGTAGTTGTGGCACGCAGGCTTAGTTGCTCCACGGCATGTGGGATCTTAGTTCCCTGACCAGGGATCGAATCTGCGTCCCCTGCATATTAAAGCAGATTCTTTACCACTGGACCACCAGGGAAGTCCCAAGAAAATTCATTCTTACAGTAGATCTTAGCAACCTCCGCAAACAATTTTTTTTCTTTCCTTATTAAGGTTAGAACTTTCACCTTTTCACTTAGAGGAAGCACTTTACTATGGCTTCTCCTCGGCTTATTTGAATTGCCAGCATCACTACTCTCGAGGCCATTATTTTGTTAAATAATGATAACTTGAACACAAGTACTTGGATACCAAAAATAAGTGGAGAACTAAGGAGTATGCAGTGTATCCCCTGAGGAGGATTTGTGTGACAGTCCATCCGATAACCAAGATGGCTACTAAGTGGCCAACAGGCAGGATATACTGGATAAAGGGGTGATTCTTGTCTGGGTGGGATGGATAAGGACAGTGCGAGATATCATCACGCTACTAAGAACAGCACACAATTTAAAACTTATGAATCATTTATTTCTGGTACTTTCCATTCAATATTTTCAGACCTTGGTTGACCAAACCTGGTAACCCAAACCGCAGAAAGAGAAACCACAAATGAGAGGGGACTACAATAGCTAATATATGACAGAGGAGTGATAATAACAATAGTAATAGAGGAATAATTTTTAACTGTAATGTCAAAACACATAGGTTTTCCATATTCTTTCATGGAATGTACCACATGTATTGTTACTAATAATAAAGTACTAAAACTTAATTGAATAATTTAGTTTCCTTCTTAGATCAGAGCAGATACAAGGTTATACCTATAATATGGCTGTCTCTGGGTTTGGTCAGTCTGAGTTTAGTCAGAAAAACAGAGCCCCTGCAATTATTCTAGGAATAAAGGATTCAATATAGAAATTAAGGTTTATACAAATGTGGCAGGAACTGGACAGTTGTAGGCACTGGAACAAAGAAACAATCACTAGTGATTTCAAAGCCCCGGAATGGCTGGGAAAGTTGGGCTTGTGGTCAGTCCAAGAATATGTCTTGTCTGGCCACCTGGCCCGCAAAGCGGGAGCTGGCGGGAAAGTCTCTGATGCTGCTTCATCTGGTGGCTTCCCAGGATAATGGTTTTCTCTTTCCTTTCTCCCTTTGCCTCCCAAACCTTCCACAAGTACATTTCTTCAGCAAGCTAGTCTGAAACCAGACAGGAAAGGGGATCTGGGAAACAAGTCCCCAGTGTCAGAAGGGAGTAGTGGTGATGCTGAGTCAACACCCCACTGGGGTTATGATATCTACTTTCTTAAGAGGGAGAGGAAGTGTGAAGTTAAAGCTAAGACACCAAGAATTGCATACAAGGGGCTATCACCTGTATGAATGTGTCCTTAACAATAAAGGAAAAATAAAAAGAGTTTGAGACATCTGTGATGAGATGTGTGCCTGAGTGGCCTCTGACTACGGAAGGCTGCTGTAGAGCCAATTGAAATATAGCTGGATCATCTCTTTCCATAGAGTGAGGTCACTTTTTTAGTTTTAATTTTTTCATGCTGGACACCACAGAGGGAGAAAAGGAAGGTGATCAAATCAACCTATACGTCTTCTGACATCATCAACCTCAGGAGAAAAATAAGAATGAGCCATCATATCATCACCTGTAGAAGACTCTATCCCAAGAGCCTCACCTGCATAAATCCCCTGTGACACTGATGCTGAATAGGCCAGGTTGCTTTTCCACCACTGCTCTGACAGGACACTGAAAACCTGGGCAATTTAGCTCACTTATAAAACTAGCACCATAAAGAAAATCATTTAAAAGAAGCACTAAAAATTCAGGGTATACTCCCTTACACAGATGAAAACTGACGACCCTTATTTTTATTTTTATCTTTTTTACATCTTTATTGGAGTATAATTGCTTTACAATGGTGTGTTAGTTTCTGCTTTATAACAAAGTGAATCAGTTATACATATACATATATTCCCATATCTCTTCCCTCTTGCGTCCCCCTCCCTCCCGCCCTCCCTATCCCACCCCTCTAGGTGGTCACAAAGCACCGAGCTGATCTCCCTGTGCTATGCGGCTGCTTCCCACTAGCTATCTACCTTTTTGGTAGTATATATATATCCATGCCACTCTCTCGCTTTGTCACAGCTTACTCTTCCCACTCCCCATATCCTCAAGACCTATACACTAGTGATGAAAAATCTGAAAGTGAAATCAAGAAAACACTCCCATTTACCATTGCAAAGACCTTTTAAAATAAGGCAGTATTTACTTTTTAAGTGAGGCGGCATATGCATTATTATTATTTAATATTTAATGAAGGCCACCAGCGTGCTAGGTGTTATACATCACTCTGCACAGAAAGTTGGGTGTGTATATATAGGAGCCTGGCATCCTATAATTAAAGTCATGCAGCATACAGGAGAATGGACCATACTCCAGAAAGGTCAGATGAACGACACTCATCATAACTGGTTTATATACCTCATTTCCACTAACTGAGGTTTCATCCTTCTTGATACCTAAACATTTATATTATACTTCACTGCTTATGTGGGACTTATTGAAAATTCTGACTGCCTGGAAAAGAGGTACGCTTTCTCTGTCCAGTTGTACATTGCCCTTAAACCAAACTTTCTTTAATATGTGAAATAATCTATCTCTATTTTATGAGTTGTTGATGTAGCACAATCTGTTTTAAAGAGGGACAGTAGCTGCATTAGACACAATATTTGTCAAGGAGAGAAAATATTTTAAGTTGAAAAAAATCTAAAACTAAAAGAAACTAATGAACTATGTGTCCAAAACTGTGCCAGACACTTTCTCAGATGATTTGCCTAACAAGGATAGTTTTTCCATCTTAGAAACACCATATCAAAGATTATGATCAGTTTTAAGTACTGAAAATCAGGATTGCAAACAGAAATAGTATTGGGGGACATGGGTTTTAATATAATGCACCAATACACCCAAAAAGCTCTTTGTAAGTGAAAAAGAGTTCCTTCAAACAGCCATTTCTGTGCCATTCCATGGGAAATTTTGTTTTGTAGGAGAAAACAGATAGTAACAAAATCTCAGTTCATTAGTTCTGAGGCCTAGCTTCTACAAGTTCTTAGAAAATAAGCTAATCTTCAATTAGGATGGTTGAATTTGTATAATTTAAGGTACAGATGAGAAAAACATTCCCAAGCTCAGGTGCTTGTACATTTTTTATAGTACAACAGTTTCCCGTGTACTAATTGATTCAGAAGACATTTCTATTACTTCCACAGCTGGGGCTGGATATAATCAAGAAGAAATACTGTGTTACCCAGAAATAAACAAAAGTTAATGGAACTTTCGCTGAGCCACAAAGAGAGTATTTTCAGCGTTTGGCTATGAGTTCAATTTCACACTTGAGAACTTTCTAGTCTGTCCTCTTTTCCCCTGGTGAGTACCACTAACACTTCAAAGAAGGATGGAAAAAACTGAGCCAATCTGACAGGAGCAATGTCTCTCAGGAAAGAAATACAGCTGCCAAAGAAGGCAAATGAGAACTTTATACAAGCATAAAGCCAGCAGGGCATCTGGAGACATCACATTTCATTGCTTTTTTTCTGTTTACTATAAGATATAAAAACAATCATTTGCCACTGGGGAGATGTTTCATGAATTGAGTGTTATAATTCTATAAGTGGATACTATGTTTTTAGGGGAATAAATAAACTTTTCAGGAAGATTTTTTTTTCATATTCTGATCATAGAGCAGGTTCTAGTAATCCTTCAATAGGCAAATGTTTATTGTTTAAGTACCTCCTATTGGTCTTTTCTGACCTGAACAAAGAACTTTACAAGCTATCTTCCCTCTGCCAGACAAATTCCATTTAAAAATTAAAGATAGTAAACTATCTTAAAAGTAACAATTCACTTGGTTTATGTTTTCTTCTCTATCTCTCCCTCTCTCTCATTCTTGCTCACTCACTCTCTCTTTATCTCTCTCTTGCAAAACAGGTATTTTTTCTCCCTATCCTTTCATAACTTCCCCAGATGAGTTCTTTATTTTGATTTGTCTTTCAACTGTCTGGAATACAAGACACAGCCATTTTTAAGAAGCATGCTTGAGTTGCACATTTCATAAAATTTTGTATATTTAAGTATCATTTTATTGCTTTGACTCATGAACTTTATGTTCATGAATCTGTCTGGGTAGAGAAATTATTGAATCACACTTCTTTCTTCTTCCAAATAATGTACAAAATGCTCCATTTATACTAACATCTACTATTCAAAGACGATTGTAACATTTTCCCCTTTATAGGTGACACATTTCTTTTTCTTACAGATGCTTATAAGCTCCTTTCTTCAGTAAAATATTTAACTAAAAATGGTTACCAGATTATATCTTAAACTGTTTCCTTTATACAGAAAAATGGAACGGAAAACACTATGACTTTTAAGACAGATAAAATGGACCTAATATTGATATGCAACACAAACTAAGCTAAATGGCTTTATTTTCAGCTCGTTCCAGCTCATAGTTTGAATAGGCTGTGAGAGAAGACCTCAAACTGAATTAACAGTAATGGTGGGGCTTCCCTGGTGGTGCAGTGGTTGAGAATCTGCCTGCCAATGCAGGGGACACAGGTTCGAGCCCTGGTCTGGGAAGATCCCACGTGCCGCGGAGCAACTAGGCCCGTGAGCCACAACTACTGAGCCTGCGCGTCTGGAGCCTGTGCTCTGCAACAAGAGAGCCTGTGATAGTGAGAGGCCTGTGCACCGCAATGAAGAGTGGCTCCCGCTTGCCGCAACTAGAGAAAGCCCTCGCATAGAAACAAAGACCCAACACAGCCAAAAATAAATAAATTTTTTAAAAAAAACAGTAATGGTGCACAGCTCTTGTTTTTTGAAGACAAGACAGTGATAGAAAACACTGTACCTGTGGTGTCTGTCTACTGCCAAACAGGAATGACAGCCAGGACTGAAGTAGAAACAGCATCACCAGTGGCATTTTCACTGACTTGGCATCCTAACACTTAAGCACATGCTCAAAATAAAGCTTATAAGAGGCAAAGAAAAGATATGAAACAATATCCCGCAGCCAACTTTGAATTACAGAAGATTACTATCAACTGAAAAAAAAAATGTACTGACTTACCAAAGAAAAGACCTGGGAGCTTAAAGTTTTCACCTGGCTTCTTGCTAATCTGCCTTGCTGGAGCCAAATCATAACATCAAGCCCAAAGAACACAGGGACAAAGTTCCCAGACTAAGAGTACTCGTGGTCCCAGCTTTCACCCTACTCTCCTTGGGCATCCAAATTCCTATCAGAGAAGAAAGAAATTCAACATTCAAATTTTCAACTTCAGCTTTAAGGGAAAAACTTTTAAAAGAGCAGATAAAGATGCAGCAGAGTCAAAGTTCCCACTCAGATTCTTTTGGCAGAAGTAGGAAACTCATGTAGGACTGAATATGTTAAAAATAACTAAGAGAAAAAAAATCAGTATGCTGTCTATGAAAAAATTCTGCAAACACAAGGTAAAGAGAGAATATGGCACGCAAAAGTCAAAACATACACTTGGAGAAAAAATTTCTCCAAGGCATTGAAGAACATTTTAAATTCAATGCTTTAGGAAGTGCAAAGAGTGGAATCAACATTGCAAAAAACCAAACATGGAGGGAAAATATGATAAAAATTATACTAATGGTAAAAAATAAAAAATGGACAAAAATAAGAGCAAGTAGTGAGATGCCATTTATGAAGATAATACTACTCAACTCGGAAGTATAACTGGAAAGAAAACAGAAAAAGGGAAAATATTAAAAAAATGTAATGAAACAAATTTTATGAAATTAAGGAAGGCATGAATCTTTAGATATAAAAGGTATTATGGTTATGGACTGAATGTTTGTGACCCCCCCCAGCATTTATGTTGCAATCCTCTGTTGGAATCTTAACCCCCAATACAATGGTGTTAGGAGGAGGTAATTAGGTTATGAGGGATTAGAGCTCTTATAAAAGAGCTCTTGGGGGCTCTCTAGCCCTCTTTCCAGCATATGAAAAGAAAGTTAGAGGACCTGGTTCCTATGAACCAGGAAATGCACCTTCATTAGACACCGAATCTGCCAACTTTGATCTTGGACTTTCCAACCTCCAGAACTGTGAGAAATGTTTGTTGTTTAAGCCTCCCAGTCTATTGTATTGTTGTTATAGCAGCCTGAACTAGGACAAAGGGCAAACTCCATCCAAAGATAATTTATCGAAGCCCCCATGCAGAGACCACGGGGAATATGTACTGATCTCACAAAGCTGGGTCTATTAAATAGGTGAGCAAGGGCAGGTACCACCTCGACAAAGTCGCAGTAGAAAATCATATGCAGAAGATTAGAGAAAGGTACTTATAATGTTTTGGGGCCAGGGTTAGTCATAAGATTATTTTAGGGTAGAAAATAGTAAGCAGAGTCTGGGCAGGAAATGGTTAAAATTTGTGAACTAGGTTAAGTTCACTAAACTTCCTTCACAGTGCTATCTTGTGTCAGAAAGTATTCTTTGGGGTCTGTGATTTGAAGTTGGAGCTCTCCATCTGTTTCAATGGAAATTAAGTTTCATTCTTATTTTGTTAATTTGGTACATTTCAGAAAGTAAAATTGTGCAGACCTTTTCCAAAAGTCTTGTTGACTACTTTAACTATAGGATCATATGCTTGACAGTCCTCTTATTCAACACCTAACACCAGGAAAACCTGCCTTAAATCATCAAATCTCAAAATTGCTTCCTCTCATTCCCTGTGCAGAGACATAGAAACAACCAGAGGGGAAGAGGACATCATGTCTTAGTGGGTATCACAGGAGTTATAGCAGGGCTTTCAGTAGACCATGAAGCCCTTGAAAAATATGTGATCACATATGCACGCTCCACAATCTTAAGAAAATTTGTTACTTTTTATACCAAGAGGCAGATGTAGATGTACTTCTTTTAGTTTATTATATATAATTATATATACGTGTGTATATGTTTGTATGCAGACACTTATTGTTTTTAAAACATATATCTTCTGGGTCTCTGCCATATTTTTCCCTCTTAGGAGTCTAAGAAGTTCTTAAACAATGGTCTGAGTAGCAAAGTCCCTAACAGAGCTCACTAGTAAGGTCCAGGTATGAGTCTTTGAGACTCTTTCAAATAGTAGGTTCTTTGTACTTTGTTCAATACAAAGGGGTTTATTTCCTATTTCGGGATACTTCCCATAGCTACATGAAGATCTAATTAGCCTACTAATGTGATTGCACATTGCTGCCACATGGTGCTGCTGTTGGAGCTGATTCTTGCACAGCAAGGTGGACTCCATTCATTCTGTATCAGTCTTCTTGCTAACTGACTCAAGTTCTCGCAAGGGTCATAATGGTGTGCTTGGGCTCCAAGGGTTATCAGTTGTCTTACGTGACGTTCACTTGCTCAGTACTTTTTTTCCCTGAATACCACACCATGCCAAAGTGGCTGTCTTGAAGACTGTACTGTAATAAGTCCTCCTCATTAATCTCAAGATCATTTTGTTTCAGTGGCTGCGTTGCCTTTCCTGTCACTGGGCCTTTGTTGGGGCCACTTTAGTTTATCTGGACAGGTACTCCTACAGGTTCCTTTCCCTCTAGAAACTATATTTGTAGGGTATTTATGGAAATTGATCTATCTTCTCTCAACAAGATATAAATGTTGCATATGGGTCTCAGGAAGTGGCAATCTTGATAAAGCCATAAAACTTTCCCCCAAATTCTCCCCTATATGTGTATAATCAAAGGACACTGCTCATATGATGCCTGGTTATTAGCATGTTCAGGAAAGAGCAAGGAGGTCAATGTGGCTGGGCAGGAGTGATTGGCACTGGCTGAGCATGGAGTGGGCGTCCACGATGACTAATAAGGTCTCGGAGATTTAGGTGAAAGGCTTCTGCTGGCCCATATGGCAACTCTATGAGACTTAGAAAAAGGTACACATCAGTCAACGCCAGAACACATGGTTTGATGAGTGGATTTCAGCTTCTATTAGGTGCTTCAGTCTGGGGCGCTCATATGCAGTGTAGAGCCTATCAACCACATGGAGCACCCCAGGACTTGAAAATCATTATAAGGACATTGGTTTTTACTCTGAGTTAGATGGGAAGCCATTGGAAGCTGTTGAGTAAATCAGTGGCATGACCTGACTTATTTTTTTCAAGAATCCTTTGGGCTGATTTGTGGAGAATAAGGGATAATGGCAGAAGCCAGAAAGCCAGTTAGCGAGCTAGTGCACAATTTGGATGAAAAATGATGGTGACTTAGATTAGGGTGTTAGCAGAACTCAAACTATATGTTTGAGTTCTGGCAATATTTTCATGGTAGGTCTTGTAAGATTATGATAAAAAGAAAGGGTCAATGATGGCTACAAGAATGTAGAGTAAAAAGCTTACAGGCTTTACAAAATCAGTCATTTTCTCAAATAGGTAAATTTGAGAAAATAGTTTAATTCCATTATATTTTAGACTCTTTATTTGTTAGATAAAGAGAATAACATTTCCCTAATTACTACACTGGAAGAGTGTGAGATCACATGAAATATTGCATGTCAAAACAGAGATGGGAAACTACAAGACAATATTCATTATTGTTTGAAAGCTAACTACGAGGGATGTTTACGGGCACCTTGAAGTGGCAATCTTGCCACACTCCCACACTGCCATCATCTTCCCTATTGTTTGTCAGAGGCCTATAAGCACACAATTACCGATTTATTTATTTGGGTCTTGATTTTGTTTTTGAGCATTCAACAGTCCCCGCTACACACAAATACTGCATTGGAGAACAACTCCTTGAGTGACTGTTAGCCAACACCTCAGTGGGGATTAACTGATAACAGTATATGAATTTGGCATGGTGGGCACCAGGTTTCAGTGAAAGACACCAGCATGGGCTTATTAGAAAAGAGAAGACTCTCAAGTCTAAATTTCATCTGCTTCACAATTTTTCCCATAAGCTACCATATTTCTATGTCCTATGTTCCATAGGCAGAATTTTTGAATTTCATTTTATTTATTTTTTTGTACACCAGGTTTTTATTAGTTATCTATTTTATATGTATTAGCGTATACATGTCAATCCCAGTCTCCCAATTCAACCCACCACCCCACACATCCCCGCCACATAGGCAGAATTTTTGACAGGAAGAAAGTTATAATTTTACATTTTATAGTTTTTGGACAAAGGTCACAAACAAAGAATGTCAATAATATCCAGGGAAGGCTCAGTCACGCTGACTAGATTTAGGAGCAATTTATTTTATATGAGTTAAAGAAAAACAAGAAGAGAAATCTATTACTTCTACTGGGAAATGTCCCCCAAAAGTATCTAAATTCAACAACCTGTAGGGTCCTTGGCCTAAAATTAACATATATGAGGAAAAACAATTCATATTCATTGAATTTCAGATTTCTTTTTTCCTCAATAAATACCTTTCCCAAACTTTTTCTTACATTTAGAATGTTGATGTGATGATTTCAATAATCTCTATTTGAGAATCAGAATCATGTATGGAAAGTGACCTCGTTTATAAAGGTTAGACATGGGTCCAATATGTGGTATTCATGTCTACTTACTAATAATACCCAGTATTTATTTAGTGCTAGTCATGTACCTAGAAATATATGATGGTGTTTGACTATGCAACTGAAACTAATTACACTAAGCAGCTCTGGGGCATTGCTATTCCCATTTCACAGATGAGGAGACTGAGAGGACTACCAGTTGATCTCTCAGTGGAGACGAGTTAACAGGTGCAGAAAAACTTGCCTTGTGAGAGGACTGGTAGCAGAGCAAGGCTGAGGATCAGGGAAAACATGAAAAGTCAGTAAATGGTAGAACTGAGATTGGAACCTAAATCATTTTTACCCTACTTACTACCGACCACTTTGTAATACTGTCTTCAGTGTAACTTCTTTTGATGACAAATTCTTATAATGTGCTCACCATAATTTAATAACTTTTAAAGGTGACTTTATGTGTGATCTTGAAAAATATTCAGAAGAAAGTCAATTTTAACTCCTTTTCCTATAATATACTCTAGATTTTTAGTATCAGCATTAAAAGGAAACCCACTGAACATAAAATTTCTCATTATTTGTAATACCAATAGCAGTTTTAGTTAATAAAATTTTAAAAAGACAATGTACTGTAACTACTTATTTGTTCAGCAAATATTTATTAAGCACCTACTGTATGACAGACACTGTTCTAGATGTTGGGGATACTCATAACCAAACAGCCAAAATCCTGCCTTATGAAGCATCCCTGCTAACTGTGAAAAGCTAAACCATACAAAGACAACATTAAATTCTTGGTAGTATTAGGGAAGGTAAATAGATCTGAAAGCCAAAGCAATGTGTAATTGCAGTTAATTAGACTGTAGAGCCTCAATTATGAGCCATCTTTGGCTTCAAAAATTGCTTTAAAAGAAGTGACTGCTCAACTTCTCCTAGTGGCAAGTTGAGGGCCAAGTATGAGAACTGGGAGAAAATGATGTCAAATGGCTTCAAACAAATATCCAGTTTAGTTGACTGAAAGACCTGAGGAGTTTCCTGGGAAATGTAAAGAATGTCTCAGAAGTTTCTGGAGTGACATCATGGTTGTGCTATGATGCCCATGTGAAGCCATGTGCTGTGTTGATCTGCACAAATATTCATGGGTCTTCTGGATTCCTTTCCCCCTTGAGTCTGTGCCTCAATAACAGCCCCATTCACTACCCTCAATTGTCTCTGATTTCTCTAAGAGAAAAAAAAATGCCAAGAAAATAAAAATTGTCCTTCATAGAGGGGACTCCAGGTCACCAAATATAATTAGTGATACTACAAAGTGAACATCGTCCAAATATTTACTATATAACCATAGAATAAATTTCCACATCTCCAAAATGTGGAAGATTTAAAATGCTTAACTAGCTTTTAGGGTTATTGTGAAAATTCATTATTGGAGAGCCTTGAGGAAAAGTGTTTATAAAGCACTTGAAAAGGATAATTGCAATGAAAAGCACATTTAGCAGTCATGCAGAATGTGGTTTAGTCTCCTTTGGTTATAAAGCTCATCACTGTACATAAAAACCCAGATTTTGCATGAATGGATAAGCCAGCTAGAGGAACTCTTGATAGTCAGTTCTGCAAGATATTATATTCAGTAATTAATTTTATAATAACTGGTTCACACATATAAAGTACTCTATTTGCATAAAAAATTACTGCTTAAATGACAAATCAATTATTGCACACAAAGTCAATTATTATACACTTGTTTAAAACTGAATATCATAATTACAATTTGAGTAATTTGCTGTTTTTCCTACTGCAACACAGTATAGTAATTAGTATTCTAGCTCTGTGAGATTAAGTATCTCCATAAAGTCATTAAAATAAAAATCCCTAAATCCAGTGCATAGTAAATGCGTGATAATTATAATATTTCAAAGAAGATTTTTTTTAAATAGAAATGATCATTGAGCCGCCTCTCCTTTCTAAACTTTATGATAGAGTCCACATGGCTACTGGTTATTACTCTCTTTTTCTTAAACAGAGGTGGGGGTAACAACTGAGAATGCAAAGCTGGAGATTAAGCACCTTTTTGATCAAATCTACCTACGTAAAGTAACTGTAATTCTTTGAAGAAGCAACAAAAAGGGGTTTATTGGTGAGCTTTCTAATTGGAACATGTAACTCCCAGTGAAATAAACATAAACACTTAGCTTATTTTAATCGCACAGAAATATATGCAAGTGAAAAACATTCAGATGGGAGCAGAATCATCATGGGTGGAGAAAGAGCCTACAAGAAGCTATTAATAAGCTTTCATTCTGAAGAGGCCCACAGACCCACATGGCCATATGGATCAGGCAAGTTGCTGGCACTCACAAGTATGTTTCTCTCTAATGCTTTTCCGTGAGCAAAGTACACACTGAATGTCAATTCTAGCTTCCAATTTCATCTAGAATCTGACCTTTTTCCACCTCCTCCACCTTGGTCCAAGCCACCATCATCTCTCACTTGAATTAATGTAATAGCTTCTTATTCCCACCCTACTCCTTCTAGTAGTTCGGTAAAATAGCCAACATGGGCTTTTCAAACCATAACTCAGATGAAGTTATAAGCGGATAAGTTGAGCAGATAACTTCACTCAAACCCCTCTAATGTCTTTGCCATGGGCAACAAGACCCACCTGACCCAGCCTGGTAGTGATAAGAGGTATGAAGAAAAATGAAGCAAGGTAAGATGTTGCAGCCTGTCCAAGGTGCTATTTGAAAGGAGGCAGTGAGGGAAGCCCTTTCTGAGGAAGGACATTTGAGTGGAGCCCTGAGTGCAATGTGAGAGCGAGCCAAGAGGTATCTGGGGAAGAGCCGCCAGATGAAAAATACAGCGCAGGCCAAGTGGAGAGTGAGGTTGGCATACTGGAGGAAAGGAGACCAGAGGCTCAGGAAGGGTAAGGGGTGAGTGCTACCCAATGATGTTGGAGAAATAGCCAGGGGCTGGTTTTCTAAGGTGGTTGGATACTTTCTCAGTGTGCTGGAAAGCCACTGGAGAGTTTTTGGTAGAAAGAAGAGTGACTAGATCTGACTCTTATTTTACAAAAAAGGATCACCTGGCTGTTGTGTGGAAAACAGACCAAAAAGGGGTAAATGTAGAAGCTAGGAGAGCAGAGTCTTACAAGGGAGATTTATTCCCAGTGGTTGTGGGATATTACCTAGAGCTCCTTGGTAATATTTGGGAGCTGAGATAGAAGGCCCACACTCACCAATCATCCAGGTAAATATGGGAGCAGAACAACACAGGGCAACACCTCTCAGCCCCACCATCACAGTCATTCTGAAAGCTCAAAACAGATGCCCAGTGCTCAACACACCTAGGATTAGCCTTCCTAATAATGAAAAAGAAAGATAAAAATAAAAATAGTGCAGCAAGAAATACAGTATTTTTCAGTCTTTCAACTGTAAAGAGAGTAAAAATAGGATCAGAAGAAATGACACACACAGGCCCACCCCTTTCTCTGGGAAATATGTGGCCAGATAGGCCCCATTTGTCATTTATGTTCACATAAATAAGACATTCATAGAGGAAGTCACCCTTAACCCCAAAGGAACAGTGAGATGAGTAACAGCATTGGTCACTGCAGAAATCTATTTTTTGTTTCACTGTCCTAATGTACATTTTTCTTCTTTTTCCCTACTAGTCTATCTGTTAAATATAAGTAACCCAAGGTTTTTGTTTTACGATAAAAAATATGCCATGATACTCTGCATCAACCATAATAATTTCTTCCATTATAGTTAAACATCTGCTCATTTGAATATATGTCATCTACCAATTGACTGTGACCTAGAGAGGAAATGATGAGTTAATAAAATTCATAAGTCCCGTGGACTCACCACACTAAAGCTATCAAAAAGGGTGGTATTTATGCTTTTGCCCAAAACATAATTTGAAGTCTCTACCTATCTGAAATTCCATGAAGTACCCGCGCTCCAAGTGTTCCTGATTGTTTCCAGAAGGGCCTGTTGTTCTCATATGACTGGAATACTTAATTTGGTAATAGGCTCACTCTCTTCCAGTAAGCACATTCCCTATGGATTGGAATAAGAGTATAGCACAGCAATTACCAGCTCAGGCTCTGAATTCAGACTGTGTGAATCGAAATTCTAACACTGCCATTTACTAGCTACATGACAGTGGGCAAGTTACTTTATTTCTGTATGCCTGTTTCCTGATTTGTAAAATAGGGATAATATTACCTTCCTACCTCCTAGTAATTACCACTCATAGTAATGTTACGGCTAGTAGGACAACGTCTGACATCTGATAAATGATTAATAAACGTTAGCCATTATTATCATGTTTTGGGGAGAGGAGATGTTTTCAGCCCCACCACTGCCCACACTGAGGGTGCCCGTCTGGTGAATGCCAATGTCTAGGCCAAGCACCCTGTATCTAGGTGTCCCACAGCTGCCCTTCTTTAGCGCTGAGATCTGGACAGAGGCAGGAAGATTAACTTTCTCTTTTAAGCTCTTGGTTGGGCCTTATCTTCTTGGCTCCAATCAGAACTAACTGGGTCCACCATCTTGTCAAGTTTCTGGCCTGTGGTTTCTGTTAGTTTCTGGTCCTCTCTCCTCCATATATGAGGGTTCAAATACAGACCTTGTGCCTAAACAGGAAGCAGACCTCACACGGTTGATCCCCTTCATTCTCCTACTGGTTCTTGCCAGTAAGAAGGCAAACTCCTCTCCCTTCCCTTAATTACTAAACAAATGCTCCCGTATTTAACGTTCGCACATGTGGAAGGAAAGTGGGAGAGGAGTATTTTCTACACCATCAATGTCTGGGTCTAGTTCAGCCAGCCAAACATGCTCTATTACGTATGTTGGAGCTTTATCTACTCAGTGGGGTCAGATTCAGATAGCCCAGGGTTACCTGTTTTAAAAGATATATTGTATCATATACCTTTTAAAACAGGTTAAAGTAGATTTTGAAATATAGAGGCCAAATGTGTACGGCTCAAATGCAATAAAAACCTTATTTCTTACTCATATAACAGTCCGAGGTAGATGTAACTATTGGGCGGTTCTCCTCCGCTTAGCAATTCAGGGAGTGACCCAGATTCCTTTCTTTTTGAGGCTCTGGACATTGTTATCATCTGTATCTACTTCTCTAAAGATAAATGGAGCATAAAGGAGGCAGGCTTGCTTCTAAAAGCCTTAGTGCAGAAGAGCCCACATCTCTTCCATTTGCGGTCCATTGTGAGTTAATCACATGGTCACACCTAGCTGCAAGGTCTGTCACAGGCATACCTTGGCCAACAAGTCACTTCCCAGCTCCACGTGTACACTACGGAATGGGAAAAAACATCTTTTGGTGGGCAGTTAGCCATCTCTACAAATAAAGAAAACAATTTCACATGATCACGGTCATTTGATACTAATCAAAATACATAAACTTTTGAATACTTCTTACTCCAGAACAAAATTAAAGTATATCGGTGAACTATTATCAGGTGAAACAAAGTTTTTAAAAAAGGTGTAATTTTAATCAGTATATGTATTCTTCCTATCACATTCTCTGCAAGGAATTATGGTTCAATTAAGAGAAAATATTTACTGACAAGGATTATTAAATTAACTTCATTCTAGAAATTGCTTCTAGTATGGTTGAAGAATAAAGAAGTAAAAAGTGGAACCTAGGGGCTTCCCTGGTGGCGCAGTGGTTGAGAATCTGCCTGCCAATGCAGGGGACACGGGTTCGAGCCCTGGTCTGGGAGGATCCCACATGCCGCAGAGCAACTGGGCCCGTGAGGCACAAACTTTTCTACTACCCGATACCCAACATAGGATTCACATTAAGAAGTCTCTGGCAAGGATGGAAAAGGTACTATGTACCTCATGGTACTCATTAGCAATATTTTAAAGACTATTTTTAACCTTAATAAGCTAACTCAATTCATGCTCAGGGAGTTTCTAAAATTACAGGATTTCAAAGTGCTAAACAAATACCCCTGGCTCAGGAGGCATCTTTTTCTACATTACTAATGCGTTACACGTAAGCTTCCTAATACTGGTGCCACTGCGCAAACAGTACTGTCACTTAGAACCACGTTCACCTTTTGTAAACAAATGATTCAATTAATAAACCTCACCAGGGAATAGTACTTTTGACTTAAAGGCTGCCTTTCTAAGATTGCTTTATAAAACAGCCTTCACCTTCCTGGAGCTTATGACCTACGTGCATTCAAGGATTTGCTAATGAACTGCTGAGCTGCTGAGTTGAGTAAACAGAAAAGGCCATTTCTCTTTGCTCTTTTCACACCTTTTAATTGGAAGAAGTATGTTTTAGTCTGATTCATACTTTTACTTGTATGTGTCAGAAACCCGTGTAAATAAGAATTTGGTTAAAATTCTGCAGGCACTAGAGGTCACATTTTTTTTTTTTTAACATGGGTGGTAGGGTTACTTTAATTCTACAGGACGAGGATTAATAGATCATGAGTGACACGATGGATGGGTTTGAGCATTACATTCCAAGCTGTGTGAGTTTTAACTCTCACAATGTGTCTGTCTATGTTTCTAAAGCAATTATTTTCCAAGTAGAATGCACAGGGTGGCCCAAGGAGGTTAGGAGAGATTGTATTATTCAAGGCTCTTTCCAGTTGCAGGTGATAGAAACACTTCTCAAAATGTATTAAGCGCAAAATGGAATGTTTCTGCTCATGGATGTGAAATGTCGAGGGTTGGGCTAATTTCAGGCAAGGTTGGTGTATCAGCAGGTGTCTCAAGAGAAAACAGCTGGCACACTTGTATTAGAATAAAAAGAATGGTTTATTTATACAAGGACTATCATGAAATTGTGGGAATAGTGAATGAAAATGATCTAATACAGTAACCCAGGTTTTGTAGGGGTACAGCTGTTACCACCTCTAGGCCCAATGATATGAGACAAGGGAGAAGTTACTTGACAAACCAGCCTGAGACAGTTCTGCAGAGAGACCCAAAGTATCTCACCTTACTCCACTAGTGCTCTCCAGTACTCCACCCCACCTGAAAGCCAGAAGGCACTCTACATTGTCTCCACAGGTCAGACACTGGGGTAGGGAGCTAGTGGAGAAAGGTGGAGAGTAGCTCTGAAAAGGCAAATGGAAGCCGGGCAGAAAAGGCAAACAGAAGCACAACTAGATATGATTCCGTCAGGGCTAGGCCTCCATCTACTAGACCTTCTTTATTCTTCATCACCATTAGACATGCTTTTCTCCCTGGCGGCAAAAAGACCACCAGTAGCTCTATGCCTACGTCCTATCAGCCTGGCTAGCCCCGAGAGGGTTTCTTTTCCCTGAGAGTTGAACGTAAGTCCCCAAGTGGGCTCACAGATCCTTCCCTGAACCAATCACTGTAGGCAGGAGAGAGAATACACTGACAAGCCAGGTTTGCATTATGTGCCAGACTCTGGAACTGAAGTGGATTCAGCCATACTTGAACCAAATGAATTGAGTTACAGAAGACTGCATCCTCAAAGGGAAAGGCAGGGGTTATGATCAGAAGATAAAGGGGAAATTGATGTTGAACAGGTAGCTAGCCACTGAATAGATATCTACTTCAGACACCAAAGCTGGAAGCCGGGTGTGAGCAAATACCCTCACTGCATGTGTCAAGCACATCCCTAGTTTTCTTTTTTTCTTTTTTTTTTTTTACCAAGATCCATCCTGAAAAAGGTGACTCTTTTCCTGGGATAGACCCACTAGATAATCTGAAGACCTAGTATTTCTTCATCTCTTCTGAGATTCTCTCAGTTCAGTTCTTTAGTAATTATTCTTTCCTTGAAGGGAAAATGATGGTATTTTCCTTCGAGAGGCATATAAATGAGGAGGTGTGATACATTCTTCTGGAATTCTTAACATGGGGTCTTTGGAATTCTAGGGAGTTTAGTTATAGACTCTATGGTTCTCATGAACACCTGTAATTATACATAAAACACATTATTTTCCCTTTCTAAGTGGGAGAGTCCATAGCTTTCCTTAGATTCTCAGAGTGGTGACCCCCAAATAGTTAATAGCCCCTGATGTTTCACCCCCTTTCGTGAATAAATATCCTTTCTGATGGCTCATAGCTCCCACAGAGAGCAGCTATAAGAATGCTGCATCAAGATTTGAGTTCCAGATAATCCAGACTGCTGTTTTATCTGGTTTGTAAGTTGTAAGCAGACAGGCCTACTCTATAAAGAGATAACCATGTGTATAAAAAGAGAAAAAAATATTTAATTTTAAAATACCAAATTAAATAAGTCAGATACTTAATAATGATGTCCCTAAAAGTGATGGTGCCTCTAGTAGTTAGCTATATAATGAAAAGAGGTTCTTAAAATTGTCCAGGTTAATTCTATTTTAAAAATATTTTTTTTCTTCCATATTAATTGTCTGTGTTTATAAATATATATTAGCATATTGGAAGTGCTGGGCAGTCCTAAAACCAAAACATATTTTTAATCTTGCTTGAACCAGATTTTTTTCAAATTTATTTGATCATGTAAACATTTTTTTCACTAACTCCTATTTACCATCTTGTAGAGCTAGTTCTATGTGCCACGCATTTGGGGAAACAATAAGGTAAACATTTATCAGAACCTATTCTAGATTCAAATTTTTGTTGCCTTTCAGGAGAAGAGGAACAGGGAGATTGAGAGGGGAAATGACAATTAAATAATTCAGTTTCTACTTTAATATTTTTAGTCATGGGTTCTGAGCCCAGTTCTGTCTCTGGGAGGTAAACCATATAAGGAAGACTCATAGCTTAGGCGAGGCCCTATCTTCTACATGGGAGAATTTACTAAAAATATTGTATTATTCATGGCTGAATATCTATGGGTAAAAGGGACAGAGTACCTGCCACCAGGATGCTAAGCAAATACACAAATGACTTTAATGGAGCATGGAACAGGTCTCATTAGGAAAGTACAACATGCAAATCAAGTTGCAAGTGCAAAGCAAGGACAGCATACATAGAGGTCTCAACTTTACATGTATTTAATCCTTGGCATAACCTTCTGAAGGCAGTGGTATTATCCAGGTTTCACATGTGATGTTCTAATTCTCTGCAGCAGTTAGCAATAGAGCTGGGATAGGAATCCAGATCTCTGTGTCCCTATAGCCTACATCCTCACCATCACACACCATTCTGAAAAGATCCTAAAAGAGAGGGATATCCAGGATGAGTGAAAATTCCTTCAGGAAGGACAAGGAAAAGTGTGGGTTGGTCAGAAAGTCCTGCTCTTGCACACAACACGTTACATAATTTTTAGCGGGAATTTGTTGTCATTGTTATTGGTGCTGTTATTTTTAATAAACCTGAAAAATAGAAACTACAAAAATAACCTTCTCAGACCTAAGATCACCTTGAACAATAGAGTCAAAAACTATCACTGAACTCTGCAGTCTGTACCAGATTTATACAGCTGTGCTAATTGGCAAGAAAAAAAATGAATTAAAAAACTCATATCCCACGGGACAGACCCAAATGTGGATCTCTGCAGTGGTTGGGCCTGATCTTCAAGATGCCTGCTATGTCTCTGACATGCCCTTGATGCCACAACACATTCTCTGAAACTCGTTAATGTCACCAGCCAACCAAAATTAGCATAAAATAGACAATCTGGGGTCTCCAAGAAGCTTCTGAAGCCATCAGTCTAAAAAAGCAGCCAATGTGGTTATATACCTCTGCTCCATGAGGGATAGAGAATAAACATACAACAGCAGGAGTCCCAATGGGAGCTGAAGAGCAGGTGGAACAGAGACGCTTTCTCAAGACACTGCAGCCCGATTTTAAGTTGCGTGATAGAGCCGGGAGTGGATTGGAAGCATCCCTGGCAGACAGAACAGTATGGCACGGAGTATCACAGATGGGGTAACTTTTTGACTAAAGGTGTCAAACAGACTGCGAGGAAATGAAACAGATTCTTAGATGGTGGCTGCAGATGAAAATGAAAGGGCAATCTTTGCGTGTCTGCAGCGGGGAGAACACTGCTTTGCATTTTTCAGCGTCAGCAATACACATATATCCAGATTGTGAGCACTGACAGGGCAGACTTTTTAAGTGTTTGAAAGATTTGACTCACCAGAAAAATCCTTAAAGAATATCGAGCATTCTAGCATTGTGATTTCCTATGGCGTTTTGTGCTCAGTGTAGTCTAACCTCCAATTCATAGTTACTCTAAAGCATGCTATTGTATTAAAAGTTTTTATCTTTAAACCACATGGGCTTTTTCTCCCAACCAGAAGAAGATAAATGGGGTAAGATGGGGGCAAGGGGGAGAAGTATCTTAAAATGTCATTACATAAAATTTTTAAAGAAGAAACTAGCGGGGTTTAGCTGGAAGAGAAAATAAAGACATTTGTTGAAGTACATTGAACCCAAATGGGGACACAAGGGTCTTCACATATTGAAAAGGTTATCCTGCAAAAGAAGATTAGATTGTTCCTGATTCTAAAGGTCAGAACAAAAATCAATGGAAAGAAACCACAAAGAAACAGATTGCAGTTCAGTTACAATGAAGAACTTCCCAATTATTTTTCAAACTTAATGGAAGAATAGACTGCAGCACTTAGCTGGCAGCCGTCAGTGACTGGAGAGCCATTTGTATGGGATGATATAGAATAATCTCATTACTGAGTCAGATGTTAGAATAAATATTCTTTTTTTTTTTGTCTCTTATTCCTCCTACTGTGTTGTATACTCCTTGAAGACAAGAATTGGGTATTCTAAATATTTTTTCTTTTTTTTTTTTTTTGCGGTATGCGGGCCTCTCACTGTTGTGGCCTCTCCCGTTGCGGAGCACAGGCTCTGGACGCGCAGGCTCAGCGGCCATGGCTCACGGGCCCAGCTGCTCCACGGCATGTGGGATCTTCCCGGACTGGGGCATGAACCCATGTCCCCTGCATCGGCAGGCGGACTCTCAACCACTGCACCACCAGGGAAGCCCTCTAAATATTTCTTATTTCCACACCTAACAAAGAATCCTGAACATAATAGGCTCTTAAAATTTATGATTAAATTAATTTTATGATTTACTTCACCTTGAGACTGCTATGACATAAAGAATTCAAAAGTATCCATTTAATTCAATCCAGCTAATTCAGTCCAAAAGTAATCAATCCAACAGCTTTACTCAGACAACTACGTTTTCTAAGGCCATGTGACTCTTGGTCAAGAAAGTGCTTAAAATCAGTTCACATTATGTGTATTAGGACCAATGTCAGGTGACTGACGGTATCTCTCACCTTTCAACCTATACTATCAATAGGCTATAACTATTTATATAAACTAAAATTTATACATTTAGGGGATTCACAACAGTCAAGTAAAAGTAAAATCAGACCACTATCAATACTTTCTAAACTTCAGCCACTCCTGCATATCCTATTTTTTTAAATTCAAATGTATCAAATTATGAGGAGATTCCAGTTATATTCTTTTAACACTTAATATATGTTTGAATGACCCACTTCAAAATGTTATGTTGACCTTTGGAATTTTGCACGTGAGTCCATCTTTAAAAGTACGGCACTGACATTTGTGTCTTAATTGATGTTTCATTAAGGTCACTGCTATACTTGATGTAATAAATAGAGGAGAATTAAGAGCTCATCAGCATTGTCATAGTACAACATTGAATAGACTGAATTATGTGCTTAAGGAGATGAATTGATGATTACTGGCAAACTCCGCTAAGGAAACTGCTGCCTCGAAAAATATCTCAAAGAAAAAGTATTTCTGTGAATAGCTTTCCTCCTGCAGCATATTTTTATTTTGATAAAATATACCCATAAATTAGGGTTATCTTTTAGGGATTCATACTTGGATTCTGTGATTTAACTACCCTCTAATGAGCTCGCAGGAATCCCTGTCATAGCAGCGATGTCAAAGCATACCCTGCGAAAACCTGTTGTGAGTGCTCATTGAAAATATGAGCTGTTCTCCTGACCCAAGGGAGTAATCACATTGCTGTCTGGTTTTTTAAAAAAGGAGAAAACTCAAGAAATATTAAAATAATGAGGAAATATGCTATGTGTGTAGTATGGAGGTATACTCAGAGCTATTTAAAATATCCTTTGTGTAAAATGAAACATCAATCTAATTCCAAGTGTGGAAAGCAAGCATGGCAAATCCAATGTAGCTGCAAGGCAGTTTACACTGTATCTTACCAATGTTCAATTTAAGAAAAGATTGAAGAACATCAGGCTGCTATAAAAACAATTTGTGACAGAATAAATTTGGTACTTGCCAACCGTTTTTCAGAGACAGCAGCTTTCCAGCGGAGCCAGGATGTCATGTGACGTGGGTTGTTGGCACTCAAGCAGAATGATTACTAGGCATAAAATTAGTTCGAGAAATAGCTCTACAAAAGTATTAAATGTTTGAAATGAGAGCAATACCCGCCATCTAAATGGATTTAAAAATTTGTTAACTAAGAATAGGTAGTGAGAGAAGTTTGTTTCTTACTGAAGCTTAAAGGGTTTTCTTCTGTCAGATTTTTGCTACAGCAGCCTACAAAATAATGGATTAAGAAAAGACAGTCAACATCTATGAATAAAGCCTGTCTGTGCTCTTTGTAGGGTGTTACATGCTATTCAGAGGCAGGTGGGGTATCAGGAAGGAGTGGGGAACCTGGGGTGGCAGCGGGAATACAAAAAAAGTATATGAATTATCCCTAATGCTAGGAGGTATTATGCAAATTAAGGGGCATGGAAATTCAGAGAAATTGGTTACAGGGAACTGAAAACATGGCTTTGAGGAGGATGTAGGGTTTAAGGTGTATCTTTGAAAAAGTATAGCATTCAATAAAAGTAATAAAGTGCACTTCATTGAAGGCAAGGGCCGTGGGATCAGAATGGCTGGTTTCAATCTGCCACTTAAATTTGTGTATTTAGGCAAGTCACTTAACCTCTTTGCATCTCCCTTTTCTCATCTATAAAATGGGACTAATGAGAGTATCTGCCTTTTTCGGTTGTTTGAAAGATTAAATGAGATAATACATGTATGTAAAGTTTTTAGAATGGTGCTTGGCATGTAATAGATACTCAGTAAAGTTAGCTGTTGCTATTATTAATATCATCACCACCTTCTTCATCGGCATCATCTGGCCTGAAGTTCCTATTATTAGTTCTCTTTACCTTCGTTTTTATCTCTAGAAATGTGACATATTATATATTTCTTTTCACAAAGAGTAAACCAAAGGATGTAGATTTGTTGGGAAATCAACATGGACTTAAAAAAAATGCAGTTGCTTTTAAAAAAAAAACTTTATGTCAAATTCCTCTTTTCTTTCTCTGGACATATGAACAGAATCCAAAGTTTTCCTGTTCCTTTCAATTAGTAAAAAGTCCAACCCAGTTTAAAAATCAAATCTCACATACAATTCAAAGCTCTCCTCTTCTCCTGACCATGGTTTAGACCTTTGACTGAAGGGTACTGGAGTGGAGAGTCAAGTGTGGTTGCTCTTAATACATCTCTCCTCCTCTACCTTCTAGCTTCTCTAGTGTTGGGAGGTAGCTGGGGAAGATAGAGAGGAGGACAAACATAGCTTTCCCAACTGAATGAGGCCACAGCATTCTGTGTATAAGTTGCTGCTGCTTCTTTGGCTAACACTAACTGATCATCAGTGCTTTCTGTGTGGCTGGTATCAAAATGTTGATTCTCTTATGAGGTACATGATGTTTGGGTTCTTTGAAGGGCCCTGCTATTGTGTGGCCCACTGTCATGGAAAATTCTGCTTTGGCTGAACATCTTTCACTCCCACCCCTGTCTTAGTTCTTGTCATCCATGGTCGATCTCACAGCCTGTTACTGCCTGGATCCTCAGGCATGGTAAACAGCCTTCTGGGGTTAGCTATCTGCTCTGGTAGCTTCTTGATAAAGGGGAAATTCACACAGCCAAACATGGGAGAGCAAACTACTTCTCATTTCTTCTCCAAACCCTACCATGTCTTTCTATTTCTCTTCAAGAGTACACAGACAGATTAGAGAAATGTTGTTTAAAGGTACGAACTTGCAGCTAGTAGATAAATAAGTCCTGGAGATCTAATCCATAGCATAGCGATTACAGTCAACAATAAGTAAAAATATTATATAATCAAAAGCATTATAAATGTCAAAGTTGCTAAGAGACTAGATCTTTTATCTCACCACAAAACAGAAATAATAATTATGTGACACAATAGAGGTGTTAGCTATCTTTGCATTAGTAATCATTGGAATATATAATTGTATCAAATCAACACATTGTACTCCTTAAACTTACACCAAGTTATGTGACAATTTTATATCAGTAAAAGTAGTATTACATAGTCAGAGGAGCAGATCTGGAACTCTGCTCCTAAGCATACATCTAAAAGGAGACAAGAAGCTGTCCCTTCTTGCATATACCCCCAACTCTTCAGACTGACTCTCTTGGAAGCTGTTCCCTCGCATACCGCGAAGGCAGCCTATATCTCATTTCCAGCCAACATCCCTCCTTTATCCTTCAATCCTCTGCATGTATGTGGCCTGAAGAGGAAGAAAGATAGTGGGATAAGATGAAGGTAGGTGGCTGTTTCTGCTGCCTCTTTGAAAGCCTTGCAGGAAAGTGTTTGGTTGGTGAACTTCTTCAGAGTGTGAGGTTCTTGTTCTTACTTTGGGTCTTCCCTGCAATTCTGGGATAACATGAAAAGTCCTCCTGAGCATCCTGTAACACACAGCTAGTGCTCACTATCTGTGATGAACTTAACAGAGACTTTATCTTTGTGTTGCTAAATTCACTTTGCAAATTCCACTTCAAATGGCACCTGTTCAAAAATGCAGCCCTGACTCTAGGTAGTTGAAAATACAGTCTCTCTTATCTAAATTCTCATGGTCCTTTATTTAATAACTCTATGACTCATTACATATTCCTGTGTTTTATGATTGTCTTCATAATTTTTTAATTAATTTAGGTGATGAGATTCTTGGAAATAAACTTTACACCTGAATAACATTTATATTTCCCAGAGTACCACCCAAGCTCTTAGAATGAAATTATTCTTAATATGTGTAACCGAAGTAATTTTTATAAAGGGAACTAACCTCTATACTTAATACAATGTCTTAGAGTGCATTAATAGGCATTAATTTTAACAAATGGTAGGAAAATTTTGTATCAGCTTAAGTGGTAGAATTGCTTACCAACATAGTAAATTCTGGAAGTATATCTTAAGCAAATAATTCAAGAAGAACAGAAGCGCATAAAGGTGCCTCCTCTAGCATGATGTTAGTGAGAATCTGAAAACAACTTAATGGCCAGTGGGGGGGGATGGCTGCAATTTTTACACGTTAATCAGATCAAAAATTGTGCAACCATTAAAGACAGTCATTTTGAAAAATATGAACTAAGAAGATATGGAAAATATTTGGAAATAATAATTGAAGAAAGAATAAAAATTTGAATAAACATGATTGAAATTGTTAAAACACATAGCATATGAACAAAAATTGGAAGGGAAAATGAATTGAGTGGGGAAGAATTGTGTTATTTCTTATCTATTATAGTTTAATTTTAAAGTTAAAAATATATTTAACACACGTATTCATGAATAAAATAACCTGATGGATAACACAACAGGAGAAAGTAATTTCTTTCTGTGCATTTAATAATTAGCCTGGCTCTGTCAGTGGCTGAAAGGTCTCTATATCTTTTTCAAGTGATTATTATACCCCTCAGCTCAGTACCTTCTGTCATATAAAGAGGTGTCACTTTTCTTTGGATCTTATTGTCATTTTCCCTTGGATTTCTATTTACTGTCTATCTAAAGCAGAAGTGTCAAGTGACCTTGACAAGTCATAAATGAGAACTTGGCTAACAGAGAAAGCTATTTAATTCTGTCAATCCCTATTAGACACTAATGGCTGTCATGGTATCAATTTGAATCTTTTTTCCTTCCTTATGTTTTGTCATCAATGTTTCTTTCACTGGTATAGAATCGTGAGTTCTCTCAGAAGAACAAAGTTAATAAATTTGAGAACTGGACTAGCTGATACCTAGTCAACTGCTCAATAAATGAAAGCAGCAAAACCTATTAAGAACAAATTGTTGTGGCCAGCCATCTCCACTTCCATCCAGTTTAGTAATTTCTTAAACATACACCATTGTTTCATTTTCTCTAAAACACTAATGTCACAGTACTGTAAATGGGGGTATATACAGAAACTTTCTCCATGTAGCTAATTGAGTTTAATGTACTGACCTACGGAAAACAAAATATTGCAGCATTTTAATACCCTCAAATCTTCATGCTTTTAGTTGTTTGTGTTAAGTTCTTCAGACCACTTTGTGATCCGGGGCTCACATTTCTGAGGACACTGACTTAGAGCCTGATGAGAGTCTGCTGTCATAAACCATTAACAAATCTGTCTGGGAGTCAAATCTGTGTCCTTGTCCTTAATTTAGACTAAGCTAACTAGCTACAACCACCAAATTTTAATGTTTTTTTCCTCTTAAAAATATCATCAGGTGTAGTACTGTTCTGGAAAATTACCTTCTCTTAGTAGAGAAGAATCATTTCAATTATATTCCTACTTCTTCACCCCACACTAAGCCCTTAAGTTCTCATGTCACTGGCTGTTGTTGTTTGTTTGTTTTGAGACAGTTTATTATGCCAGTGAATTTACTTTTGCAAAATAAAACCCACCATTATGTCATTACAATCCTTCCTTCAATTAACCTTCTTTCCAGTGGCTAAATTAACACAAATTAGATAGGATGTCATTCCAAGCTATACAACCTTAGTGTTATAGTATTGGTCATCTCATAAAAGCGGTGTCTCTGTTAGAAAAAAAGAAAATCATTTTGAATGCATTACTGCACATAGATTTCATTTATCTCTTGCTCCTTATTACAAAGTGATATTCCTGGAAATCAGTAGCTACATAATGTCAGTTTATTCTGCTTTTTTCCTCCTCATAAACTGAAATGTTCTAACATAGCGAAACAGCATTAGGTCTTCCATGTTACATACATTAGTCATGCAGGAAGTTAATCATCTGACTACAAATGAAAGCTTGTACCAGTTTCAGTAAGGCAATATTTACTTTCTTTTTATCCTTAGAGATATAAAGCCTAATTGGTAGAGGAAATTAAGATTGACAAACCTTCAGATGGTCTGATTTCTACATAAAATATTTTCCAGTGTAATTTATCAGATAGAGATGTCCAAGCTTTTTATGATAAAAAGGGAGTGAATGTATCCCTCAGTTAAGACTTGGTGAGTCAAGAGGAGGTGATGGTCCATGAGTGAGAAATGGAGAAGAATTTCACGTCTCACTTTCAACTCACAGTCACAGTCACAATTCTCTCTCCATCTTTCTTTGCAACTTGGAGAGATGTCAGGGGTGAGCCTGACAATTGCCAGTTTGGATTCCCTTCCTTTCCTAGAACTCCCAGATAGAAATTCTGAAAATCTCTGGGAAAAGAAGATTGACAACCACCGTTAGCCTGAAAATAACTCTCTGGTTTCCTTATTGACCTATAGATTGAACCCAAGGGAGAATACCTTTATGTGTAGTAGGTATTACTTGTAAGTCACTGAACAGCAAAAGGCCCAATTTAGCGATGAGTTGGAAAACTGTTAGGAAATTATATTTTTTAAATTACCTTGTAGGTTAAGAAATCACTAGAATTCAAGATCAGACTTTTCTAGTAGAAAAGGATATTAAGTAGAATCAAAACGTTTAGTGACAATAGTAGTAAACAGGTTGTCTGGAAGGTTTCTCTTTTTAAAATGGCTAAGTAAAAACCTTTACTTTGCTTCTTTTGATAAAGCTCATTAAAGTGAAAGAAGAAATATACAAATAAGAATAAATGTGTGACGTCACAGAAATGCTACTGTCAACAGATCTGAAATTAAGAAATTTCTAGAAAGTAGAGAACAGTTGGGAACAGACCAAACATGAAACCTAGCATAGTTGAAGAGAAACAGAGGATCTCTCCCCAAAAGTAAATCTCCCCAACAGAACCAAAGAATAATGCCAAGATCAGGAATGGATATTGGAATAGCAGTAAGCTGTCTAGCAGTAAGCATCATAATTAATTTAAAGGCTGTGGAAGCTTTGTCCCAGTCTTCCCAATTTTAGTTTTTGGTTTCAGTGTTTGTCCCCAAGAAAAAACTATTATTAAAGCTCTGTAAATGAAGTGAGATTTGTTGAAGGAAACTCTCAGAATTAAGATGGGAGTAAGAAAAAAAGTAGGGCAGTGCCCACAGGTAGTCATCATGACGGATAAAGGGCAAAGAGGGTAAACTCACTGGACACCAAAGACCAATACCCTCTGCTCCCACAAACTGAAGCCAGTACTTTTTGTGAGTATTTCTTGCCGGGGGAAGAAAGGTTTCCCTTTGTATTAGGGAGACTGCATTCAGTTAATAGTATTGTAAATATGAGTAAACCCTAGAGATCACCGAGTTTTGAGGAAAATTAAACAAAACCCCGAGTGAACAAACCCCAAATGAGAATGTTGATGCAACAATGTAGAAGAGAACTTTAAAATGAGTAATATTACTATCTTCTGAGAAATTCAAAGAGCTATCATATACATACAATAAAAACAGGCCACCATGATAAAAGAAGTAATTAAACCTTTGAGATGCGAAACATGATGGTGAAAATTTAAAAAAAAAAAAAAAAGTAAAGCAATAGCAGGACTGGATGACAGGATGCTTCCCTCTGTTTTTCTATGTAATCTTTCATGATCACTAATGTTTTATCCTCAGGCTCCAAGTAGTGGTCCCTCACCCAGCTCCAGGCCTTCCCTTCATGGCCAAAAAATAACTACACCTGCTATAGGTCTCCAATTTTTTTTTCACAAACATCCAGCATGAGAGAGAGATCTCTTCTGGTAGCTGCCGCATGAGTCCCCAGTCTCTCACAGGTCTGAGCCATTCAGGACCCGTGGTCTGCCTGGGGTGACAGGGGGTGGGGTCAATATTACCAAAAACACTTGAAGGAGAATGGGAGTGAGGGGACTTCCCCAGGGAAAAACAATTGGCTCGAAAAAGCAGAAATGGTTGTTGTGGAGCCAATGAACCATGCAAATCAAACAAGTTAAAAAAGTAAGAATATAGAGGATCTGAGTAATTTATTTAACATGGTTAATTTTAACAGTCATATGCTTATATGTGTAATCATTAATACCTATTTTGGGTAATACATAATAACTTAGTACATTTCAATATGTAGAATTTACACAGGTCATTTTTCTTTTTACCACAGGCCAGTAAATCTCAATATTAACAACAAAATTATAGAAAAAGGATTTAAACACTGAATGTAAAGGCATTCCTTTAAAAAGTGTCTAGAGTTAAAGATAAATTCAAAACAGAAATTGCAGATTATTTAGACTATGTATGTAATGATAACCTGTTTATGTGGTAACTGAGGTCTGGATATCAGGGAACCCAGACTCTCATTTCCTCTTCTGCTAACCCACTCGATGACTTTAAGCATGTCACCTAAATCCTGTCAAAATTACTAACTCCCCTTTACAGTCTCATTCTACTGCTCTATTTGTTAGCTTGGGAAGGAAAGAAAACTGTGCCTTTTAAAATGTTCTAATATCTATCTAGCTGTCTACCTACCTACCTACCTACCTAAACATAAGTATATATATCGCTATATATAAGGATATAGATAGACAGATATAGCAATAGCGTATGTGTGGATGCCTTGTTGTTTTTAAAATAATTTGAAATTGTTGATCCTGAAGACACCAGATGTCATAACTTCTAAATTATATACAATAGCAGTAACCTAAGCAGGGTTTTAGTCTCTGTGTGTTTGTATCGACTAACAAACTTCACAGATGTATGTAAGTGTCCACGGGAGCCCGCTCACTTGTTTCAAAGAAGAAAGATTTCACCCCAAAAGTCTCCAAACTAATTTTCTTGAAGCTATCTTTGATATCCCAAAAACTTGTCTGGAAAAATCCGTTGGCATCAACTGAACACTGGTAAGAATGATTACAAGTCATCCTTCAGATAGACCAGTTGATTTTTTTGTGTGTGAAATTATGTTCAAGGCCCTGGTTCTTAAGAATTTTATCAATTTGAAAAATTTAAAATACTCTAATCTATAATATCCAAAATTATATTAAGTTATAAATATTTGCAGTATATAATACAGAATAATGTTGGTGTCAGCCCCAAGGAAATTCTATATTTTCAAAACCTCAAATCTATCTGCTAAATACGTCAATTGCCACTGATTTTTTTGTTTGTTTGTTTTTGAAGATTTGTGTTATCCCTACTATACTAAATTTAGGAAAACGACAAGCATTAGTGCTTAAATATAGCCAAATATAATCTCCTTTTATAAGCAACAATCCTCAGTATGAGTAAAAGGGCTTTATGACCAGGATTCATATCCATACAATATGAATAAAATGATACGATATTTAACAGAACTTTTGCATTATGGAGTTCCTTGATGATGAGGTTAAGGCCATTTCACAGATGGATGAACATAGTTTTGAAGGTCAATGATTGAGGATGAACAATTAGTGCATCCCTCAAATCATAAAACAGAGTTATTGGACCAAGATTACATTGCTTCCTCTAATCACTGCCCACCCTGTCCCCTGCTGCAGCTACAATTCCACAGATTCACAGTGAAGAACGTTCATGCAGCTTCAATGATAGTGAAGAGCTCCAAGCATTAGGAAAAGAGAATTTTTTTCTCATGATAGTTTTAGGCACAGATTGAGCTTAAGTAAAGGTTAAGCATAAATTTCCTTCATGACAGACAATAGAGAAGGAGGACAATAATTTGATCTTTGGGAAACTGGGAATTTAATATTCTTATTTAAATCTTCTGTTCAGCTTTGACTATATATTTGGATAAGGAAATATTATAAAATATCATTTCAATTTCCTCTCCAAGTAATGTTTTAGCAAAGCACTCAGAATGCAAGGTTTCACAAGAATTTCTCAAATGGAATCACTTTTTCCCCCTAACAATTACAAGGGCTACATTAAACAAATTTTCACAGCCTTTAGAGATTGCTGGCATGTTTTATTACCATTTACTCCCATGTACTTCAGTGAGCTGCACTTTCTAAAAATTATCATCAGTAAAACAGTTAAAAATATGTTTTTATGCAGTCAAATGCTACAATGGAATATTACTCAGCCATAAAAAGAAACGAAATTGAGCTATTTGTACCGAGGTGGATAGACCTAGAGTCTGTCATACAGAGTGAAGTAAGTCAGAAAGAGAAAGACAAATACCGTATGCTAACACATATATATGGAATTTAAGGGAAAAAAATGTCATGAAGAACCTAGGGGTAAGACAGGAATAAAGACACAGACCTACTAGAGAATGGACTTGAGGATATGGGGAGGGGGAAGGGTAAGCTGTGACAAAGCGAGAGAGAGGCATGGACATATATACACTACCAAGTGTAAAATGGATAGCTAGTGGGAGGCAGCCGCCTAGCACAGGGAGATCAGCTCAGTGCTTTGTGACCACCTAGAGGGGTTGGATAGGGAGGGTGGGAGGGAGGGAGACGCAAGAGGGAAGAGATATGGGAACATATGTATATGTATAACTGATTCACTTTGTTATAAAGCAGAAATTAACACACCATTGTAAAGCAATTATATTCCAATAAAGATGTAAAAAAATATGTTTTTATGATTTTTATTCAAATAAGAAGGCCATATGGATCACTGCTCAATGCTTATAAACATAAAACTTGTTGAGAAATTTTGACTCTATCATTTGTAATATATATGTCTAGATTTGAATCAATCACATTTTTTTGGCAAGGATCTTCAAAAAGCTGTCACTGTCTTACTGGCAGATCAATAAAGGCGTGTGTTAACTGGTGGGTGTGAAATATTCTAGACACCCAGGGATGTCTAAGACTCAATAACTGAAATTTAACCTCTGTATATACCTGTCTCTGCAGCCTAATATCTTACATCATCTTAGAATACTAGGGGACAGCTTCAAATGACTCAACTTTGATAGTGCCCTAATTTCAGTTATGCTGATACATGCTACCTTAAGTTGCAGGTGAAACATAACATATAAAATAATGGACTTTTTAAGACTCAATGTTAGGTATTAGACAATCAAAGTGTAGATTTTTTACGTTAAAGTATAACTTAGATACAGTGAAAGAGGAGATCTAATATAAAGTTTGATCAGTTTTGACAAATGTATATGCCAGTGCAACCCAACCCCCTATCAAAATATAAACATTTCCATCATGCCAGAAAGTTCCCATGTGTCACTTCCCAATCTATCTCACCATCTCCCTCCCCACTACCCCACTGCCAGAAGCAATCACTGTTCTGTTCTCTAGCACCACAGATGAACTTTGCCAGTTTTAAAACTTCATAAGAATGTATGTAATCTTTTGTGTCTGGCTTCATTCACTGAGCATAATTTTGTTTGAGATCCATCCATGTTTTCCCATGTGTCACTAATTTATTTCTTCTTATTGCTGAGTAGTACTCAAGTTTCTGAGCATGCACAGTTTGTTTATTCTTTCTCTCACTGATGGAACGTGGGATGTTTTCAGTTTGGGGCTATTGTGAATAGTGATGCTATGCATACACTTGTAGAAAGCTTTTTGTGGACATGTTTTCATTTCTCTTTGACAAGTACCTAGATGTTGAATTGATTAAAGATAAGGAAGATGTATGTTTAACTTTTTAAAATAACTTTCAAAGTGTTTTCCAAAGGTGGCACCACTTTACACACCCAGCAAGAACATAAGAGAATTCTGGTTGGTCCATATCCTTCCCAACATTTGCTCTTGTAAATCTTTTTGCATTTAGCCATTCTAGTGAATGTTTACTGGTATCTCACTGTGATATTAATTTGCATTTCCCTGATGACTAATGATATTCAGCACATCTTCATATGTTATTGACCACATATATATCCTCTTTATTTACATAACTATTCAAGGCTCTTGACTACTTTTAATTAGTTGTTTGTCTTATTTTTTGGTCTGTTTAAGATTTTGGGGGCGGGAGCAGTTTTACACTTACAACAAAATTGAGAAGAAGGTAAAGAGACTCCCATACACTTTCCGTCCCCAGATAGCCTTCCCCAGTATTAATATCACTCACCAGAATGGTACATTTTTTTTTTTTTAACCAAGGATGAACCTACATTGACACATCATAATCACTCAAAGTCCATAGTTTACCTGAGGGTTCACTCCTTTTTTATTAACCTTTATCCAGATTGATTTATTGTTAACCTTTTATTCCATTTTTGTAATTGAAGTACAATTGCCTTACAATATTATATGAGTTTCAGGTGTATAACACAGTGATTCGATATTTTTATACATTATGAAATGATCATCATGATAAGTCTAGCTGCCATCTGTTACCATACAAAGTTATTACAATATTATTGACTACATTCCCTATGCTGTAGTTTATATCCCCGTAACTTATTTACTTATTAATTGGAAGTTTGCCTCTTAAACCCCTCTTGATGTTGTATATTCCATGGGTTTAGAGAAATGTATAATGGTATATATCTATCATTATAATATCACACAGTATTTTCACTGCCCTAAAAATCCTGTGTGCTCTGTGTGTTCATATCTCTACCATCATCATGTTGGCAAACCCTAACCTTTTTATTACCTCCATTGTTTTGCCATTTCCAGAAAGCTATATCGTTGGAATGTTAGAGCATTTAGCCTTCTCAAATTGGCTTCTTTCACTTAGTAATATGCATGTAAGGTTCCTCCATGTCTTTTCATGGATTGACAGTTCAGTTCCTTTAAGGGCTGAATAATATTCCATTGTCTGGATGTACTACTGTTTATTTATTATATCTATTAGACTACTGAAGGACATCTTGGTTGTTTCCAAATTTTGACAATTATAAATAAAGCTTCTGTAAACACCTGTGGGGAAGTTTTTGTGTGCACATACATTTTCAACTCCTCTGGGTAAATACTAAGTACCACAATTGGTAGATCATATGGTAAAAGTATGTTTAGTTCCATAAGAAATTGCCAAACTGTCTTCCAAAGTGGCGATACCATTTTGCATCCCCACCAGCATTGTATGAAAGTTTTCCTATTGCTCCACATCCTAAGCATTTGGTTTTGCAGATTTGGACCATCCTAACAGATGCGTACTGGTATCCTATTCTTGTTTTAATACGCATTTTCCTGATTACAAATGATGAGGAAAACTTTTTCATATGCTAATTGCCTTCTGTATTTCTTCTTTGGTGAGGTGTCTGTAAAGGTCATTGGCCCAGTTTTAAACTGGGTTGTTTGTTTCTTATTGTTGAGCTTTAAGAGTTCTTTGTAGGGCTTCCCTGGTGGTGCAGTGGTTGAGAGTCCGCCTGCCCATGCAGGGGACACGGGTTGGTGCCCGGTCTGGGAAGATCCCACATGCCGCGGAGCGGCTGGGCCCGTGAGCCGTGGCCGCTGAGCCTGCGCGTCCGGAGCCTGTGCTCCGCAACGGGAGAGGCCACAGCAGTGAGAGGCCCACATACCACAAAAAAAAAAAAAAAAAAAACAAGAGTTCTGTGTATATTTTGTATAAATCCTTTATCAGATGTGTCTTTTGCAAATATCTTCTCCTAGTCTCTGGCTTGTGTTCTAATTCTCTTGATACCATCTTTAGCAGAGGAGAAGTTTTTACTTTTAACAAAGTCCAGTTTATTAATTATTTCTTTCAGGGATCATGTTTTTGGTGGTGTCATCACCATACCCAAGGTCATCTAGGTCTTCTCCTATGTTATCTTCTGGGGGTGTTATAGTTTTGCATTTTACATTTAGGTCAATGATACATTTTTTGAGTTAATTTTTGTGAAGGTGTGTATTTAGATTCATTTTTTGGATGTGGATGTCTAGTTGTTCCAGCACCGTATGCTGAACAGACTATTTTTCCTCCATTGTTTTGCCTTTGCTGCTTTGTTGAAAATCAGATGACTATATTCATGTGGGGCTATTTCTGGGCTCTCTAGTCTGTTCCATTGTTCTATTTCTCTTTGTCTCTCTCTCCCTCTCTCCAAATACCACAGTTTGATTACTGTAGCTTTATAGTAAGTCTTGAGCTTGGGTCATAACAGCTTTTCAACTTTGTTCTTCTTCAATACTGTGTCACCTATTATGACTTTAGAACATTTCCTTGATATCTATAAAATAATTTACTTAAATTTTGATTGAGATTGCATTTAATCTATAGATCAAATTGGGAAGAACTGACATCTTGACAATATTGAGTCATCCTCACCATGAACATGGAATAGCTCCCCATTTATTTAGTTCTTTTTTGATTTCATTCATCAGAGTTTGTAGTTTTCCTCACATAGATCTTGTCTGTATTTTGTTAGGTTTATACTTAAGTATTTAATGTTTTTTGAAATGTGCTAATGTAAATTGTATTTTTTTTTAATTTCATTCCACTTTCCATTACTGGTATATAGGAGAACTGAATTTGTATATTAACCTTGTATCCTGCAATCTTGCTATAATTGCTTATTAGTTCCGGGAGTTTTGTTTGTTTAGGTTTTCTTTTTTTTGGTCAAATATTTTGGATTTTCTACATAGATGGTCATGTCATCCATGAACAAAAACAGTTTTAGGTCTTATTTCCCAATACGTATAACTTTTATTTCCTTTTCTTTACTTTTTGCATTAACTATAACTTTCAGCATAATGTTGAAAAGGAGTGGTGAGAGGGGACACCCTTTCCTTATCTTGATCTTAATGAGAAGGCTTCTAGTCTTTCACCATTAAGCAGAATGTTAGCTGTAGGTTTTTGGTAGATTATCAGGTTGAGAAAGTTCTCCTCTATTACCAGTTAACTGGAAGTTTTTATCATGAATGAGTGATGAATTTTGTTAAATGTTTTTTCTATGTTCAATGATAAGATCATGTGATTTTTAAAATTTTAGTCTGTTGATGTGATGAATTACATTAATTTGATTTTTCAAATATTGAGCCCTATTTGCATACTTGATGTAAATCCCACTTGGTTGTGGTATACAATTCTTTTCATACTTCTTCTAGATTCTATTTGCTAATAATTTGTTGAGAATTTTTACATCTATGTTCATGAGAGATATTGGTTTGTAGTTTCTTTTCTTGTAATGCCTTCGTCTAGCTTTAGTGTTAGGATAATGCTGGTCTCATAGAAGGAGTTAGGAAGTATTCTTTTTGCTTCTATCCTCAGAAAGAGATGTAGAGAATTAGTATAATTTCTTACTTAAATGTTTTACAAAATTCACTAGTGAACCTATCTGGGCCTGGTGCTTTATGTTTTAGAAGGTCATTAATTATTAATTTAATCCCTTGAATAGATGTAGGCCTATTCTGATCATCTATTTCTTATGTGAATTTTGGCAGATTGTGTCTTTCAAGGAATTCATCCATTTCATGTAGGTTATCAAATTTGTGCCACAAATTGTTCATAGAATTCCTTTCTAATCCTTTTTTCATGAGATCTATAGTGATATACCATCTGATATTAGTAATTTGTGCTCTTTCCTTTTTTTTTCCTTACCTAGCCTGGCTAGAGGGTTAATAATATTCTTAATCTTTTCAAAGAAACACCTTTTGATCTTATTGATTTTCTCTCTTAAATTCCTATTTTCAATTTCATTGATTTCTACTCTAATCCTTATTATTTCTTTTTAATTTGTTCTTCTAGTTTCCTGAGGTGAAAACTTAGATGACTGATTTTAGGTCTTTCTGCTTTTCTTATATGTATATTCAATACTATAAATTTCCTTCTATGCACTGCTTTTGCTGTATCCCACAGATTTTTATTTTGTTTTCATTTTCATTTAGTTCAAAATATACATATTTTAAATTTTCTCTTTAGATTTCATCTATGACCCCTGTGTTACTTAGAAGTATATTATTAAATCTCCATGTATTTGGGAATTTTCCAGTTATCTTTGTTACTGATTTCTACTTTAATTTCCTTGTGTTCTGAGAGCAGATATTGTATGATTTCTATTCTTTTAAATTTGTTAAAATGTGTTTTATGGCCCAGAATGTGTCTACCTTGTTGAATGTTCCATGTGAACTTGAGAAAACATGTGTATTCTGCTGTTGTTGGATGAAGTAGATGTCATATATATAGACATCTATAGATGCCTATATATAGACATCTATAGATATGATGACATATATAGAGGTCATTATAACCAGTTGATTGATGGTGTTGAGTTCAGTGATGTCCTTACTGATTTTCTGTCTACTATATCTGTCAATTTCTGAGAGAGGGATAGTTAAGTTTCCAACTATGATACTGGATTCATCTATTTCTTCTTTTTTCTGTCATTTTTTGCTTCATGTAGTTTGATCCTTTCCTTGTTAGGCATATACATGTTAAGAATTATGTCTTAAAAAATTGACTCTTTTATCATTAGGTAATGACCTTCTCTACCCTGATAACTTTCCTTACTTTGAAGTCTGCCCTTTCTGATATAATACAGCTACTCCTGCTTTCTTTTGATTATGTTAGTTAGCATGGTATATTTTTTTTCTCCATCCATTTACTTACAAGTTTTTTTTTTTTTTTGATATGGACCACTTTTAAAGTCTTTGTTGAATTTGTTACAATACTCCTTCTGTTTTTTGTTTTGGCTTTTTCAGGCATGTGCAATCTTAGCTCCCTGTGCAGGGATCAAACCCGCACCCCCTGCATTGGAAGTTGAAGTCTTAACCACTGGACCGCCAGGGAAGTCTCATCCATCCATTTACTTTTAATCCACGTGTTCTTTATATGTAAAGGGAGTTTCTTTTAGACAACATATAGTTGGCTCATATTTTTTGATCCACTCTAATAATCTCTGTCTTTTAAGTGGTGAATTTAAACCACTGACTTTCAAAGTGATTATTGATATAGCTGAATTAATATCTACCCTATTTGTTACTATTTTCTATTTGTTGCCCTTTTTTTCATATTTTGGTCTTCCATTCTTTTTCTGCCTTTCTTGGTTTTAATTGAGCATCTTACATGATTACATTTTCTCTTCTTTATTAGCATATCAGCTATACATTTTTTTTCAACTTTTCAGAAGTTTTAATTGAATACCAGACATAGTGGGCTAAAGAACAGTAGAGACTGAAGTAAATTACATTTATGCATAAAAAAGGATGCACATCTCCTTCTCTCTGACCACTAGCATTAACCTAGTCTTTAAAATGTCATGAGTCTGGGTTTTTGTTGTTGATTTACTTTGATTCAGTTCACCACAGGCTTCAGATGATTTGATGGCCGGAACAAATATTTCCTTTATCAGAGCTTGGGGTCTGAGTGCCCGGAGCATTCCTCTCAGGTTTCGTGCCCCTTTCTCAGCCTTTAGCAGGCTCAATGTACCTGCATCTCAGAAGGGGTTTCTCTTCCATCCTCACCCCTAGCTACAGATAGTCACTATCTGGTCTCAATGTAAGTCTTGGAGTGCCTATTAGGTTTCCCTCAATTCCTCCTCTGACTTCAGCAAACCTGGTGTCCATACACCTCAGAAAGAGTTTCTTTCAGTTTTCCTGCTCTCACTTCAGTCTTTCTTATGAGTACTTGGTGAAGGAGCTTGGAAAAGAGTTGTGGGTAGACTCAATTTTTCTCCAAGGTTCCTGGGTATTCTAAATGATCGTGCCTTCCCATTTTCAGCCTTTACAAATTCATCACAAGGTCAACTATTCTATTCTTTCCCACACATAGTTTCCTCCCTTCTCCCACTGCTCTGCCAAGGATGGATGGAACCATGGGTCTCTTCTTTCCTAGGAGGGATTCATTACTTTCTGAATTTCAGTTCACTAATTTTCTTTACAAACTCATACTTCTGATGGGCATTTTAAAAATGTGATTTTGTAGGTTTTTCAGCTTGTTCTCACTCTTAAGTTGGAATCGATGCTCTCTTGAGACTTCTAAGCAGAAGTGGAAGTGGTCTCAAAATTTATTTTTAAATGAAATACATGTTCAACCTCAACATAATTTATTATGTTTATGGTACATAACACGAAAAACAACTTAAATTTGCCTTATATGTTCCATATATATTACAGATAACAAATAAATGTGTCAGACCTTCAATTAAATAAAAGGTTAATACATGTTTTCTTTTTTTTTCTTTTTTTTTTTTTTTTTTGCTGTACACGGGCCTCTCACTGCCGCGGCCTCTCCCGTTGCGGAGCACAGGCTCCGGACACGCAGGCTCAGCGGCCATGGCTCATGGGCCCAGCCGCTCCGCGGCATGTGGGATCTTCCCGGACTGGGGCACGAATCCGTGTCCCCTGCATCGGCAGGCGGACTCCCAACCACTGCGCCACCAGGGAAGCCCACATGTATTCTTAATTGATCTCCTGAATATTGATCTTGGCAAGAAGATTTTAACAAACTTTTCTCTCAAGTCTTTTATGAAAATAATGGAGATCCTTCATTTCCAAATAAAATTTAGTTATAATATTGACTATGATTTTTAAAATTATATTACCTCCACCCTCTACCTACCTGAAAATTCTCATGTGACCCACTGATTAAAAGTATGGGTTCCAAATATGTTTTTAAAACCTCTACTTGGAAATTCATGAGACACATAACATAATATATCTCATTACTTATTGTCAGACTTTTTTCTTTCTTAAGTAAAATTGAATCTAGCTTGTTTAACCCCAAATGTCAAAAACTTTGAACTTTTATGACTTTCGAGTGTTTCTAAACACTAAGCTAATTCTTAGCACACTGGCAACAGAGGCATTTCTAGATGAGTAATGGTAAGGTCAGTCCCATGAATGTAGTGCTCGAGCACTGCCTTACCCTAATGGGGCATTATAGACTTTCAGTCCTTCTGAATCTTCTTAGAATGCTAAGGTTTAAGAAGATTCGATTATCTGTTGAAAGCATTGGTATCACTGTTTATTGAAATCGTTCAAAATATACACTACACCAGAGAGAAAGAAACAGCTTTGAAGACAGTTTCAAAATTTGAATTTCAAAACTGAGCAATGGAAACCACTGTAGTTAAGTACTTTGAGTTGAGGATCCTTCATTAGAGTAAGTGATTTAATAAAAAAATATCAGTCACATTTCTTTATAACCACAATTAAGCTATTTCAGTGGTCTCTGTCAGTGAAGAGACTCCTGTTTTCCAAGTAGTCAGCGCCATCTGGTCTATTACTTTATTTGCATTTCATCGATAACGTCTTTATATAGAAGATTAAATAAAAGAGAAGAAGGTGCAGTAGTGAGTTATTTATGGGATATGGTTACTTGCAATCTGTTACTCTACATTCACCTTTTATCAGGAAATCATTTATCTACATTGGAAAATTCCTTTTGTAGTTTAAAAAGTAATCAGAATCCATGTCAATGCACTTGTCCAAGAGGCAGTTTAAATTGAAACAAATAACAGAGCATAATCTTGAGAAACTGAAGTAATTTAGAATTTCTTAGAATTTTTTCCAGTTGACATACTTTAGAATTTTAGTATGAATTTAGAATTTAGAATTTTTTTTCCAGTTGACACTTCACTGTATTATGCTATATATTTTAGAATCCAAATACTAATTTGTCATATTGTTCATTTAAGTTTTTTTATCTTCATAACTTAATGCATCATCTAATTTTGAAAGTAATCTCTACATACTACAAGTATGATAAAGAACAACACTTAAAGATTGTAGTGTTCGCGACTGAAATTTGGCTATCCTCACCCTGAGAACTTATTCTGAAATGTTGCAAACACATGTACAACAAGGCACGTTATTTTCATCTCTACTAGCCTACATGATGGACACATAATATTTTATGTGCACCCACAGCAAACAGTGTTGAAACATACACATATACACACACACACACACACACATACGCAACTAATTCTACACACAATTTAAAAATGTATATATAAGTATTGATGCAGTCATAAAGATATGTTTCTCTACCCTACAGAATACGAATCCATCTTTCAGGAACTAGGACAACTAAAGTGCAGGGTGCAACAATTACTTGATAGTTTGGGAGGAAAGGTTGTGATAGAAGCACCCTGACCATCACGTTACATGACCATTGATCTTTACTAAGTTGCTGAAGTACTTAAAAAATGCACCCAGTTTCCTAGAATGAAATCCTTGAAAAGCAAACCATTCTAAAGGGTCTTCTAAGTAACTATGTCAGAACAACAAGAATAAAAAATAATGTACATCTTCAGTACAGATGATAAGACAATCATGTCTTGACTCTCTCAACCGTACACTGTCCAAGAGTTATTGGCCCAGTTCACATTACCACAGACCTATTTTTATAAAGTTGGATTCAAAATATTTTTCAATATTAATATAACTGAAAGGGTACACACTCAAACACACAAAGCTTAACATTAAGATTTCAGTGGCATTCATATTTCTAGCCATTTTCCCCCTTTAGCTTTAAAATTAATCACTTTCTGAATAACGTCATTACTTTTAAGGTGGAAATATATAATATTCAAATATTTGGACACAGGAGGCACAATCATTCTACGTGCCTCCATAGACATAGATGTATGCCCCTCATACCAGGTTGTAAAATGGCATTTTATCCATATAACACCCTCCCACCAATATACTGCAAGTTTGAGGGACAGGGATCATAACTCTTTTAATCACTATTGATCACTTTTGTAGCCACAGTACTGGTATATATTTCAACAAAAATATATTTTTGTTGAACTTTGATTCATTCATTAAACAAATACTTATCAAACACATTCTATGGGCTCTGTGATGCAGTGAAGATTCTGACATGAACATAACTAAGAAGTTCATAGTCTAATAGGAGAAATAAATAAAATGCAATGTGACAAGGGCAACAATAAAAGAGTACATCATTTATAAAAGTATCAAAGAGGGCTTCCCTGGTGGCGCAGTGGTTGAGAGTCCGCCTGCTGATGCAGGGGACACGGGTTCGTGCCCCGGTCCGGGAAGATCCCACATGCCACGGAGCAGCTGGGCCCATGAGCCATGGCCGCTGAGCCTGCGCGTCCGGAGCCTGTGCTCCACAACGGGAGAGGCCACAACAGTGAGAGGCCCGCGTACCACAAAAAAAAAAAAAAAAAAGTATCAAAGAAGAAGGAGGGCTTAATTCTCGCTGTTGAAGTCTATAAAAGATTCCTGAAGGAAGTGACATCTGAGCTGGATTTTCAAAGATGAATGGGTTTTTGCTAAACAGATCATGGAGGGAGATGTGACAAAATTCTAAATAAATGGTACACTGTTTGAAAAGGCACATTGGACATGATGATAAAAAATCAACACAACCCGTATTCCTAAAACATAAAATAAATCAGTTCTTAGAGTATAAGGCAGTTCTCACACCACAAAGAGTGAATTCTCACTCCACAAGTCTCATCGACATCTCTGATATTTCTATTGCTTGATCCTTTTATAATATTATCCAACACTATTAGAGTTCCATTCTAATTCAGTCAATATGTCCCACTTACCAGCACGAGGGACAAAATTAAGTCACATTTCTTTTACTCAAATTAAACATTAAAGGCTCTATTCCATATCTTCTGAATCCTCTCATTACTGATTGCTTTAAGACCCCCAGGGATGATGTCTTAATCCAGAGGGTCCATCTTGGTTACTCTCACCTCAGGGAGAGAGTCCAGGGAAGCACGCTCGGTCAGAGGAAGGGCCCTGTTCCTGCCTGCTGTACTTTGGCTGCTTACCCTGGACTGCTGCTGTAACCTGGGCAGCCAGCCCAAGCAAACACAGTCCAGGAAGGCAAGGTGTTTCCTGGCAACAATGTACAGCAGCCTGGGCACACACTAAATCCAATGTTTGGTGAGCCAGCATCCAGGTACAATTCCTGTCCTACTAAATAAAGTATTTCCTGCCTCATTGCCTGGCCCTAGTTGAAGGTATAAACAAGGTAGTTTCATGCTTATGTCTCACGGCTCCATGCAACCTTCTATTTGGGTTCCTGGCATGAAAGTTGTTTAATGACACAAATCTTTTTATTTATACACACATATACTACCCACATTTTATTTATACACCTTTAAAAATATTTTTCAACCAAAACAAGCCCAGATCTAGAGGGGTTTCCTATTTCAGCCACATGCTATGCCATGAGCTACGTTTTTGCATAGTTCCCAGCGTGCTGGAGTTCCTGTCTCTTCCAGGCACACTGCTAATCAGTTTCCTATCCTTGGGTAGTGATATTTCTATCGTGAAAATCCTGAATCCAATCCATCCTATACAATGCTTCCCAATTAAATTTCCTAAAGCATAACTTTTATTGTACTAGTTAAAAATGTCTAATGCTTCTCAATTGCATATCAAACTGTGGCCATAACCTTAGCCTGGCATCCAAGGGTTTCCATGCTCCAGTTTCATGCCTTTCCACTGATATCATAGCACTGTATATAATCATAGATTCTGATACTCTTTTATCATAAGGAATTAGGTATCATCAACTTCCAATTCAACCATTTTATTTTACTGATGAGGAAGCAGACATGGAATTTCAAAGGTATAATATGGACTCTGCATGTTCACTATCGTATATTCAATTCTGAGAAAAGTGCCATAGAATGTGCTCATTAAATATTTGTTGGATGAAGTTTCAATCCATTAATTTTTCAGTTTACTTCCAAGGTATATGTTGAAGTATATATATAGAATCTGACTCATAACACTCATAGTGAATATTAAAGTAAAAATAAAAATTATACATCTATCCATATTCACCCACCTAACATCAAAGTGCTTACATTTCTGACAGCTGTAATTACCATATTACTTCTATTTCAAAAAAATTAATATTTCTTGAACACTTTAGCATGTGTCATCATTGTTCTAGTACTTTATGTATATTAACTAATTCAATCTTCAAAACAATCCTATACTAGAGATGCTATTATTATATCCATTTTACAAATGAGAAAACTGAGACCCAAAGAAATTATAGAACAAGTACACTGAGAGAAGAATGAGGAAACTTTTGGCTTTATCTTGCATAGGAGCAGAGAGTGTCACAGGTAACTCCAAGTTGTCTGGCCTAAGTATCTGATTGGATGAAAATGCCAATAAGAAGATGGCAAACACTGGATGAACATTTGGATTTGGGAGTGTGCCTGTGTATTTAAAATGTTAGATTTGGATAATTTTTTGTTAGAGGGAGCTCTAAGACATCCAGGAAGAGATATTAGGATGGCAATTGGCTTAGAGGTCAGAAGAGAAGTCTTGAGTGGGGATATAAATCTTGGAGTCACTGACTTACAACTTACATAGTATATAGATATGACATGTACATATACACACCCACATGCTCATACACACATACATACACACATTCAGATAACTAACACCAGCTTCTGAATTCAGAATACACCATCTTCTGATACTAAAGCTTAAGGATCTGTATAAGTTAGGATTGAGTTTAGCTATTTGTAACAGAAACCAGATTACAAATATTACTTAGGCAACAAGTCTGGAAGTAGGTATTTTGGGGTCAGTGAAAGTGTTAAGGGATCCGTTAGGAATTCAGGCTCCTTATAGGTTCCTACTCTTCCATCCTAACAGTGGCATTTGCATTTATTGTGTTGTGCCGTATTCTAGGCAGAAAGAAGAAGAAAGTGAAAAGGACGAAGGGTAGTGTCTGTATCAGGAAAATAAAGTATTCCGTTTTGTTTCCAATTGTCCAGAATGTGTTACGTGGTCACCCCTATAAAAAAGGGCAGCTGAGGGGCTTCCCTGGTGGCGCAGTTGTTGAGAGTCTGCCTGCCAATGCAGGGGACACGGACGGGTTCGTGCCCTGGTCCGGGAAGATCCCACATGCTGCGGAGCGGCTGGGCCCGTGAGCCATGGCCGCTGAGCCTGCGTGTCCGGAGCCTGTGCTCCGCAACGGGAGAGGCCCCAACAGTGAGAGGCCCGCGTACTGCAAAAAAAAAAAGGGCAGCTGAGAATCAAGTTCTTATCTGAATATTGTAACCCCAAATAAAACTGAGGTTCTACTTTGTTAAGAAAGAAGGGGAGAATGAATATCAGAAATCAATTGGCATATCTGTCAGAGAGTGGTAGGGTTTTAGATCTTTACTAGAATTTGAAACTGCCCAGTATAAACCCTTCCATCTTCCATATGGAAAAACTAAAGTGACTTGCTCCAGGTTATACTGTGAGTAGGCAGAGTTGATAGTAAGTGAAGTTGGTAAGAACAAAACCTAAGTGTTCCAGCTCCTCATTCAGTGGCCCATCCATCATACCACCCCACAGTATCAACCACCTACAGGTATATCATACTGGTCTAACAACCTTATCCCAGAGCCTTCCATTTTCCACTCAACTCTCATAGTTCTCTGTGCAAATGGCCATCATAATACTTACCACACTCTACTGTAATTATTTGTTTGTCTATCTATTTGCCCTCTTAACTGGAAACACCCCCTGGAGCAGGCACTGTGACTTATTCATCTTCTTCTCCTTTCCCTTCCCTACCAGGGTTTCAGAGAACACTCAGCATACTGTAGCTAGTTAATAGGTCCTTGTTAAATGCATTAACCTCTCACAGAAGAATATAACCTCCGGATGATATTTTAGTGGTCTCTGATGGAAGGTGAATTAAGCATTCTTATGATGTTGCAGTTTGCCCCAACAGCCCCTGAGCCATTGGTTAAAACCATTATCACAATATGATAATCACAGCTCTTAGGGCTGTGAAAATCAGTCCCCATGATCACAAAGTTTCTTGTTTTATCAGAGTTGACTAAGGACCAGAGATGTTACACTGCCCAAGTTTACTGGGTCAGTGGGTGGAAAGGAGGAAATAAAGCCAGGAGTCCTCTTTAGGGCATTCAGTGTTGTTTTTCGGTACATCACATTGCCAAAACTTTAATGGAATGACAGATTTCACTTATATATTTTGTATGTTCAAAGTCTAAAATGGGCTATGCAATTTTAGAATACTGACCCTTTGATATATCTCTAGGTGAAGATGCAAAGATTTTCGTATGTATGATATTGTAAATGAACAACAGCAAAGAGAGCCAAAATTTATTATCAAGACTGAACTTGAGATTTTCCACTTGCAGGGATTGATACTCCTAATACATTTTTAGCACCCCTCCAGGGCAGCTTAGATATTCTACTTTCTATTTGTAACTGGGAAAATAGAGGTTAAGATAAAGGCCAGAGCAACTGTCAGAAAGCATTAGTTTTGCTACTCTATAAACATAACCATTTGCTTAAATTACACTGGCTCTTAGCATCCACACTGTTGTTATATGCAACACGGCCAACACTATTTTCTCAGCACTCTACTCATTTGAAAATGAAAACATGCATTTTATATGATTAAATAAATTAGACCGGGATAGGAGATGACACACAGCCCTTGTCCTCAAGGCCTAAATGAAATCAGGGAAAACTATTAAAAGCTAGAGAGTGGGCATAAAGACAATCAGGTGTGGAATTAAACATGAACTCATATTTATCATATATCTCTCATATCACACATAAAATATAACTTATATGTTAATAATATTCTTCATATTTATGTTACGTGTAGTCATATGAACTCTATTCCTCTGGAACATAAATTTCACTTAATATCAATGTGTTGAATAAAAGCGATTTATGTTTCTGCATCCATTTTTTTTTTTTTTTTTTGCGGTACGCGGGCCTCTCATTGTTGTGGCCTCTCCCGTTGTGGAGCACAGGCTCCGGACGCGCAGGCTTAGCGGCCATGGCTCACAGGCCTAGCCGCTCCGCGGCATGTGGGATCTTCCCGGACCGGGGCACGAACCCCTGTCCCCTGCATCGGCAGGCAAACTCCCAACCACTGCGCCACCGGGGAAGCCCTGTTTCTGCATCAATTTAGCGCAACATACAGAGGGAGGGAAAATTTGGAAGTTGTTTGAACAATGAGAGATAATTGAGTAAATCAAACAGCATCATATGGAATTTGCATGTCAAGGTTATAGCCCCTGATATATCCAAAGGGTTAGAGGCTAGGCTTCTGTTTACAAAATACATTCTCATTTTCATACTTGAATCAACTCGATCCTTTCCAAAACTTTGTAATGTAAAAAAGAACAAGTTTTCTTACTTCTGGATGAGGAAAATGAGGTTCAGAGAAATTCTGCAGCCTGCCCATATTCTGATAGCTACGAAGTCCCAGAGCCAGGAATCAAAGCTCTAAATCCAGGGAGTTCCACTTCTAAACTCTGGCTTCTTTTACTTCTTTTACCTCTTTTCCTGTTGTTAGAAGTGAAGCAGCCTGGGTGGGTTACATTGGGCAGAGCCAACATGCATTGTAAGAGCCAAGTTGATGTTTTATAATTTTGTTTTAAAAATTATTTTTCCATCTAGTTTAGTTGCTAAACAACTACACTTGAGACCAGTAATCATTTGAAACCCGAGTCATTTGATAAAAGTGTGAAACACCTGAACAGTAATTAGTTCTACTACGTAATTTCCTTGATATACTACATTTAATGATTATTATGCTTTTTAATTCATGATTGTCTAACATCTACCTACCTACTGCTATGGGACAAAGAGACTCTTGTCTGTGATATGTGTGCCCTGTAACCCTGTCTTTATAGCACTCCATGAGAAGCTGATTAGGAGTACAGCCCATTAAGGTCTATATTAAAGGAATGGTGGGAAAATAATGAATCAGAAAATGGACACAGGGAGTTACATGGAAAATAAATCCTTTAACACCTGTTTGTTCTTCTTAAAAATGTATGCATTTCCTTTGCAGGAAAGTTTTAGAAGTCAATTAAAAACTTATTTCAAATAAGATTTATTTTGAATCATTCAGAACCTTCTTGTACCCAACACTGTACTCTTATAACTAAAGTGCCCTCCAAATAACAGTATTATATATAGTACCATTACCTTTATATTTGTACCTCTTTAGTGCTTTATAGCCGAAAAGATAATTTTCACACATTTTATATCTTTGATCCCTTTATCTGTGTTAGTTTGTGCATCTTCTTCCATCTACGTACTTACTATATTTTTCTAATCATCTTCTGTCTAAAATGTTAGCTCAGGAGTTATTCTTGTATCATAGTGTCAAGACATGTGTAGGTGTTCAGTTTTGAGAATATATAGGGCATATAAGAACTTTAGCTAAGCAAGGAGATAAATGTCCTAAATGTCATGCAATAAATTTCATGACAAAATATTTCATAAATCATCTAGTAGCTCCTCATTTTCTTGGATCATAGAGACTTGAGAATTCCAGAAATGCAGTGATACTGTCATTGGACTACAATATTCAAAGATAACTCTACATCCCCATCTCTATCTGAGGTTGCACCTGAAAAATGCCTGGTCCTTCCCACAGACCAGGCCCCATTACTGTTAATGGCTGTCATCGAAAAATCTGGCTTAAAGGTGCCTCGATTTCTCATGTCAAAAGTTTTGCTTAAACTTTTGAACTCTATGTGCCAGGTTAGCTGATCTGCTGCCATTCTTCTTCCATCCTGTATCTCAGTTCCTCTGTTTAAAATTAGGTAACCCTGGAATGTCTGTTCCACACATCCACATTGCTTAGTACTTTGTATGTTTCTGTTCAGCTTCATAAATCTCTTCTACGTCTAAACTAAGACCATGTACGTAATGATAATGGACCTGGGCACGACAGAGAACCGGATGAAGCCTGACTGAAGGTGTCCTACCCTCCTCAGCGTGCATGATCCCTCTCATGTCAGTAGTTGTGACTCACCAATCACTCCTCCAATCAAAATCTGCTTTGAAGAAAGAGTACTATAAACACCAGTTAAACTCTTTTATAAATTTAAGCTACCTTACTGAAAGGTTTTAATATTTAACAAGTAACTCTACTTTTGGGATGAAAGACTATTAAAGATACTTCAGATCAAATGAGGAAGAAAAATTCATAGGAAGGTTGTGAGGGAAACAGTAAAGGGCAGAGATTTTGTTTCTGGAGTTTAAATCTTGCTGATTCTTTATCTGGATCAGAATCTGACTTGGTGACACTAAGAGTAGTTTTCTCTACTCCGGTCCTCTGACAGACATTCTAGAAAGATTAAGGATGAGATCTTTGCCATTTTAATTTAAACGCAAAGAGTAATATTTGGGTTAAGAAGAATGACATCAAACCCAGTGCCAAAAGCGAAACATTTCAACTCTTTTATTTCATCTAACACTTGAAAATATTTTGCAGAAGGAAATATATTCTTGAGGAGGAAAATTTGGGAATGGAGACATCTTTGGGAAAACAGGCAATATAATTGTTAAAGTACCTAATTTGTAATGACTCAGAAGGCACCAGAGTATTTCCCCCTATCATTTTGCCTACCTCCTAAAATGAAAGCTTGCCATTTTTATTGTACTTGGAACAACTACTGTATATGTTATTAAAATGTCAGCCTTAAGATAAAAATTGTTTAATAATCTTAGTAATGGGCTACAGAAATGCCAAGTATGTATATATCTCTTCAGTGGCAGATTTTCACAAGAAGGCTGCACCAATACATGTCCCATCTTACATATTCTTCATATAATGTGATAGCAACACCTGTTCAAAAGATGCGGTCTATATTTCCTCTATTCTTTCTCTTTCCCTGCCCTCTCTCTCTGTTTCCAGTCACTGTGGGAAGCAAGCCTCCACACAGTAAGCAAGCCCATACTAGCCCACGTGGAGAGACCATATAGAGAGTTCCACGTGGAGAAAAACTGAGTCCTCTAACAGTTAGCTAGTCACAAATGACAGCTACGAGCCTTCAGATGATTCCAGCCCCTAGCCTTGAGTCTCCCAACTGAGGCCCCAGGCATTGCGGAGCAGAGATAAGCTGTCCCCGTTGTGCCCTAACTCTTAACTCTCACGATCCATGAGCATATTAAATGCTTGTTTTACTCAAATACATTTGCATAATGTATTATATAGCCACAGTAACTGAAACATCATCATATTTGAAACAGTACCAATGTTTTTGTTTTCTACTCTTGGCTTCTGTCATTAGTGCATTCTTTTTTTTTTTTTTTTTTTGCGGTACATGGGCCTCTCACTGTTGTGGCCTCTCCCGTTGCGGAGCACAGGCTCCGGATGCGCAGGCTCAGCGGCCATGGCTCACGGGCCCAGCCGCTCCGCAGCATGTGGGATCTTCCCGGACTGGGGCACGAACCCGTGTCCCCTGCATCGGCAGGCGGACTGTCAACCACTGCACCACCAGGGAAGCCCCATTAGTGCATTCTTGATTGTTCACAGAAATGATGAGACAGCGCTGCATCATCCACTCCACTCTTTCAGTGTTCCCAAATTTCCTATGCAGGTTCAATACACTTCCAGAGGTAGGACAAGGCGCAGCCATATTCAAGATTAAATTAGCATTTTACAAGGCATATGGGAATAACATATTCTTTAGCCCTATCTGTGATGGTACGTAGATGCAGAGATATTTAACTTATTTCAACAGATACATATTGAGTATCTGCATGTGCAAAACAAAAGAAAGAGGGAATTAATGTTTATTAAGTAACTTGTACATGACAGGCACTATTAGTTCTTTAACTATTTACAACAACCTTATGAGATAGGACACCACCACAGATAAGATGCAGGAAGGTTAAATAACTTTCCAGATCTAATTCCAGTAGGTGGTTGAGTCAAGATTCTAGCTTATATCTGCATTATGTCAGATATATACCTTTTGCAGTCTGCCTTATTTTTATAATGGGAGAGTAATAGTATAACTTCAATGGTTGTGATGCAAATTAAGTAAGACAGTTTGTGAAAATTGCCTAGAACATGGTAAACAATATTAAATATTATTATTACTGTTATTATACCATTTTGTCTTAACTTTTGACTTATACTAGATACTGTAAAAATACAAAAATGAGTAAGATATAGTCGTTACCTTCAATAACTTTACATTATAATTTTGGTGTGTTGAGTTGGTGCTCTAGTGATTTAGTTGTTGAGGCAAATACACTAAAAAACTATAATTGATTGAAATAAATTTTAATAAATAACTCAAGAAAGGTATAGGAAAGTGATTACATTCAGTTGAGATATCAAGAAAGGTTTCATGGGACTTCCCTGGTGGCGCAGTGGTTAAGAATCCGCCTGCCAATGCAGGGGACAGAGGTTTGAGCCCTGGTCTGGGAAGATCCCACATGCCATGGGGCAACTAAGCCTGTGCGCCATGACGACTGAGCCTGCGCTCTAGAGCCTGCGAGCCACAACTACTGAGCCCGCGTGCCACAACTACTGAAGCCCGCATGCCTAGAGCCCGTGCTCTGCAACAAGAGAAGCCACCACAATGAGAAGCCCACTCACCGCAACGAAGAGTAGCCCCCGCTTGTTGCAACCAGAGAAAGCCTGCGTGCAGCAACGAAGACCCAATGCAGCCATAAATAAATAAAAACAAATAAATTTATTTAAAAAAAAAGAAAGGTTTCATGGATATGGATACAAGGATTCCAACCTTGAAGGTTAAGAATTTATTTGAAATGACAACTGAGCCTGCGCTCTAGAGCCTGCGAGCCACAACTACTGAGCCCGCGTGCCACAACTACTGAAGCCCGCATGCCTAGAGCCCGTGCTCTGCAACAAGAGAAGCCACCACAATGAGAAGCCCACTCACCGCAACGAAGAGTAGCCCCCGCTTGTTGCAACCAGAGAAAGCCTGCGTGCAGCAACGAAGACCCAATGCAGCCATAAATAAATAAAAACAAATAAATTTATTTAAAAAAAAAGAAAGGTTTCATGGATATGGATACAAGGATTCCAACCTTGAAGGTTAAGAATTTATTTTAATGGATAGCAAAAATGGCTAATTCCATTTAGAAGGAACTGTGTAGCAAAAGAATATGAAGGTACTGGGAATATTTAAAAATTCTAAGACGTTCAGTATTCCCAGAGAAAAGAACTCATTAATTTTTTAAGATGGAAAAATTACATATGTTTATAGGCTTCGGGGAAGGAGTCAAGATTTTAAGGATAGATGTAGAAGGATGAAGGCTGTCATGGAAGAGGCGAGAATGAGGTGGGTTGAACGAGGTGAAAATGGAGTTGGTTCTGAACAGAAAGTGGAGCACCTCATTTTCTGGGGAGTAGAGGAAACTATGGCCGTAGATTAGGTGACTGTGCATGAAAAGATGGGGAGTGGAGGAAGGATGCATATGGCAACCTCAGGTTCTCAGTTGGGTAGGAAAGGAGATTATATAAGTGGTGGGAGTGAGAAGAGGGCTTGGAGAGGATGGGGGAAAGTTTAGGATGGTTCTGAAAGGGAATAGAAGAAGCAACTGAATAAGGACAAACCCAGGGATTGTTGACAGTGTTGCTCCCACAATAAATATTTACTGGTTCACCTCCCATGCTAGATGCTGAGAGTATAATAATAAACAAAACAGATACTGACTCTGCCTTCAAGACAAAGATTAGGTAAGTAAATGGGAAATTACTATTCGGTGAGATATAGCCAAGGCACAGCTTAGGAGGGACACTGAGCTTCGAATTTGCAAGTTACAGGAACACTTTCCAAAGCACATGACATCTAGATTGAAAAGAACAACAATAACAAATCGATCAGTAGGTGTGAATTAAGCGAAGAGAGGAGTGGGGGAAGTGTTACAACACGTGTGCAATGACCCACAATTATAGGAAGTCTGGCATATTTTTCACTGAAAATAGTACCTTCTTTCTTTATACATTACATCAAGGAATGTGAACGAAACCCCCAAGATATTAGAGAAGCACTATACGGTTTTACACTGGAGAAAAATTGGCTCAGATCTACATTCTGGCAAGACGTCTTAGTCAAAGCTCTCGGTGGTAAGAAACAGAATCCTACTTGAGCTGACTTAGGCAACAAGGAGAAAGTTCTTAACTGTATACTGTAGTGATTTTCCACCTTTTTTATGTCCTGGCACAGAAGGAAAGTGACAATCTTTATACAGCACCCTGAAGAAAACAGATGAGGCTGCTTGTGGCAGGAAGTGATCAGCCTGGGGACTCCAGCTGCCCTAAGGGCTCAAGAGGTGAATATCGAAGGACACGTCTTCAGCACAGTGGCTGGGGAGCTTAGATCCATTCTATGAAATTACAGACTCACGGATAAATCATGAACCTGAAAGACTGGCTGAGCTTCATGAGGGGCTGAGGCTCGGAACTCTAAAGCCATCAGGAGTCAAGTTTGCTTCTCTCTCTTTCTGGGGCAATGGAGTATTATCTCTGCTCCTTTCTGTACACAGACTTCTTCCCTCATGAGCTAAAGTCTTGCTTCCTTGCGCGCATGGCAGATGATACTGCCTCATAACTACCACGTGTGCAAGTTCTTCCAGTTAAAATATTTAATAAAGCTAAATTGACAGCTCTTAGCGTTAACCCCAGGTTCCCATGAAAGAGCATCAGATTAGCCCAGGTGTCCGTCCTATTTGATTTTTGTTGTTGTAAGAGGTGAGAAACATAGGGCCACGGAGGCCCACCATGTGGTTGCAGGCAGACATCTCCCGAGAAGGAGCTGCAGAAGCTGACGCTGGAAGGTCCCTCTGACCGGACTATGTCCCGAAGGGAAGGCAACATGGAAGTCACGGAGAGGCGTTGAGAAGCTGCTGCTGCGAGCTAAGAAAGGGTGCAGAGTGGTCAGGGCTGGCGTGAGAGCAGCAGTACAGAGGTACAGGGACCTGGGCAACAGTGTAAAGGCAGAACAAGGCTTGGGGTTTGTCTACATGTGGGTATGAGAGAAAGGGAGCCAGATTTGTGGCTTGAACCAGGTGAAGAGGACGTTCTCTTTCACTGAGAAGGGACAAAAGAAAAATAACAAGTTTAAGAGATGAAAGAGCTTCAGTACTGGACACAAATTTAAAGTTTCCATGGGAAATCCAAGTGGATATATCCAACAGGTGGCTGGTTAGGAGAAACTGGAGTTCAGAAGAGCCATCTAAGAGGATAGATTTAGGAGTTTATTAGATAATGACTGAAGTTAAAGATGCAAGGGGAGAAAACTGTACAGCTAGGGAGTTTAGGGTGACAAGGTAAGTGATTTAACAGTGGAAAGACCCCTAAGAAAACCCAGATTTTGAGGATGGTCAGAGTTAAAAAGGTGTCCAAAAGGATGGAGAAAGAACACAAAAATCAGCACGGGGTGGGGGTAGGGGAATGAACGGCAAAAGAAAGGACTCTTTTTCTACAAGTAGGAAGTAGCCAACAGTGCCAAATGCTGCCAAGAAGTAAAAGAGAATAGGGACTAAAAAAGGCTCCATGGAGTTAGCAAAAGGGCCTTGGCAAGAAGGCAGTCTAAACAGTGGGATGAGTACTAAGGTCAAATTAGAAAGCATTTAAGAGTAAATGGGGGCTTCCCTGGTGGCGCAGTGGTTGAGAGTCCGCCTGCCGATACAGGGGACACGGGTTCGTGCCCCGGTCCGGGAGGATCCCACTGCAAGAAGTGAGGATCCCACCGTGGAGAGGCTGGGCCCGTGAGTCATGGCCGCTGGGCCTGCGCATCCAGAGCCTGTGCTCCACAATGGGAGAGGCCACAACAGTGAGAGTCCCGCATACCGCAA
>NW_020172316.1:5343934-5424863 GCF_003031525.2 Neophocaena asiaeorientalis asiaeorientalis
AAAAAAAAAAAAAAAAAAAGAGTAAATGGGAGGTGAGAAAGTAGAGCATGAATAAGATTTAAAAGAAGTTTGGCTGTGAAAGAGCAGAGAGATATGCCAATAAGTGTAGAGGGTTATGGGCTAAGGGAGTGTTTTATTTTGTTCTTAAATATGTCACACGCATTCCATATAATGGGGGTAGCTGGCTGGCATCCTCAGACTAGAGTGCAATTTGAAATGGTGTCAGTGGCTCAAAAGGAGTGCTGAACCTTTGCTACATGCACCTAAAAATGCAGAAAATGATGAAGTTCATGTCAGGATTCAGAAGTGGATTCTCTGATCACTGAACATATCAGGCGAACAAAGCCTCCAAGATGCTGACAGAGATCACTGTCACATTACCCATATGTGAGCAACCACAGCACATGGAGATGACCCTCACGGGAAAGCAACAGGTTGTTCCCTAAGCCAAAAAATGAGGCTGCTCAGAAGAAAAGATAACCCAAAAGAGACTGATGAGGGAAAATTCAGGGCTGTGAAATATACCGCACATGGTGCATGCAAATAAAGAGAAAATAAAAGGAGAGAGAGAAGGTGGTAACTAAAGGAACACAGAAGATCAAGGAAAGGGGTGCGTGTGTGTGTTTTGTTTTGTTTTTATGAAATGGGAGAGACCTAAGCCTTTAGTATCATATCCAGCACATAGTAGATACTCAATACATATAGTCATAAAGGAAAAAGAGAAAGGGGGAGAGAGAGGGAGGGAAAAGGGGGGGAGATGGAGGGAGGGAGGAAAAGTGTTTGAAGGCTCAGTAGAGAGACTCCTTCAAAGTTGGTGTCATCGAAGATACAGAAGAAAGAATAAATGAATGACAGTCCATAGTTCCAGGGAAGTTTGATACGGTTGGGGTCCAGAACCCACGGGGTTTTTTTAAAAATTGATTGAAATGTGGGTTTTATAAGTGAAAGGTTTTGGAAGAGAAATAAATAAAAATAAGGATAGAAATATCTGAAAGAGTAGAACAAAGTCCCAGAAAACAAAGGCTGATAACACCAAAGATAACTGTAGCATCTTCAAAATGGTGTAAAAATTTAAACATAAACCCTAGCATTTGTTGATTATTTACACAAGAAACTAAACTGTAATCTTAGCTTTAGAGAACCAGATGTAACAGGATGTTGCCATGGACTGAAGCCCCCAAATAATTACTACCATATTCTAATTGAGGTACAAGATAAATATACAAGATTTCAAAGGAGAAGGCCAAGAACCAGTTCTGTGATTATTAATCTCTTCCCACATTTAGCACATAAAACGTTTGGGAGCTTGAGGAGAAGGCTGGAGAAAAAAGAACTCTTGCAGAGAGCTGGTTTTCTCAGAGATTCCCTCCTGAGTAGAAGTTGGAGTTGACTCTTGCTCACCTCATGTCTAGGAAGCAATGCTCCTCAGGCAGCACTCAGGGGGTTTCATGTGTGTCCCTGGAGCCCAGGGAGACTCGGTGGGTTGTTGTCTGCCTCATACCTAAGAAATCAAGGCTCACAACACTGGGGCTGCCCAAAGCCTGGGGAGGAAGCGAGGAGGAAGTGGCTACACTGCGATGGCCTGGTGCCACATGTCTCTCAAGGCAAAGGGGGCCAGTATTTCCAGAGGGCCAAATGTCAGCCTCTTGTAACACAGGTAACAGGAGGCTTATTCAAACCCTGCCTTGAGGGATAAGAAGAGTTGAGCAGAGAGAAGGCGGAAGTCATCTGCTGGAGGCTGAGGAGCTCTAGGAGACATTGTAAGGCAGCAGTTTGAGAAAGATGTGTTACCTCTGTCCAGTCCACTGATAATGGGAGATCCCTACAGATGAGGCATCTCCAGGGAGCTCACAAAAGTAACATCACAGAAACTGTCACCAGGCCCAGACAGTGTTGATGCCAAATCTCTAATGCTTTCTTCAAGTAAAACTTTCCTGCCGCCCTTAATTTTATCTCCTCTGCCCCCATCCATATTCCAACCATGGAAGAATCAAAAACTATTAGAAAGGTGAACGAGGGGGAGAACTTCTAGACTGAGTGAGAGAGAATCTCGCCAAGACTTTCCCCTCGTTTCCTACTACAGGAGGCCAGCCTGGATAGGTCCAAGGAGGGAGACGATTAATTTATAAAGTTGGAGTGTTAATTATTACGCCAGGCTGGATATATTAATTATGGAAATGAGACTGTGATCCGTGCCTTGAAGTGGTTGGGAGAATTTTCACTATCTGTGAGTGACCGTGAAAGTCATGGGTTTGGCCAAGATTTCATCAAGGAGCAGGGTAAATGCTAACCTCATGCAATAGGTCTGAACAGTGAAAAAAAGTTGAGCTGTTTTCTGATTACCCCACAATACTCTCTTGTTCATCAATGTGTTTACACAGGTATTCATAACTACTTGCTCTCTTTCTCCAGGCAACAGAAAAACAGACATTTCTAGTTATCTTGCAATTTTTACCTGTCTTGCAACTTGAAATTTAAAAAAAGCAATAAAGGAATGGAAAGATCAGATGGAACCTAAAGTTATTTCACTTCATAAAATGCTGAAACAGTTTCTTTTCATTTATATGCTGGGAGAAATAACTTCGAAGTTTGAAGGAAAATTCCTTCTACCGACAGAACATAATCTTCGGTGCTGAATGTGTCCATACATTCCTGGATTAATTTACTCTCTTACTAGTGTTTTAATTCTTATTCTTGAAATATATTTTATTAATTACATGATCCCAGTGAAACATATTTGTTAGGAGAATAATGAAATCTGTCTTAGTGTTAAGGCCTATTTCCGTCCTGGCTGATTCTAGTTTGATAGACTGTAGATTACATGCTCTAGATAGAGAGCTCTTTCTTGCTTACATTCTGAGAATTCATGACTTAACTGTAGAATGCTTATTTCCACAAGCAACACTTGAAGAAGTGAAAGCCATCATTTGGAGGTGAACCAAGCTCTATGTCCATGCGAAGCACTGGACACTCAAGCCTAATATTAGAATTTGAGGAATCATCTCTGTCAAAATCACACATTGATTAGCTTAATAGTCAAGTAGTGTCTGACCCAGGCATTTTAAAATAAAGCAGGTTTGCACTGACTGAATAATTCTTGCAGTAGAATGTCTCCACAACATATTCTCCACCAAAATCAATTTTTGGTTAATAGCTTGTTGGCATATGGATGATACATTTTTTATAGAGGTCTTTTCGAGGCTTTAAATTTTTGAGAAGTAAAAGGTAAGTTTATTTTATCCTGCGACAGGTAGACTTGTTCAATTTTTCATTTGAGGCATAATGTTTTCTTAGTTTTTTCTTAGTTGTTTTAGGATGCTGAAATTTTTGCTGAGTTTGAATGATAAATTGAAAGGGTAAAATATGGTAAATGTGTTTCATAGAATAGTTTTACTTGAAAAATTCACAATAAATAGAAAATATTATATCTCTTAAAACAAAGGTTCACATGCCTTATTAAACATTTCTTTTAATATGTTTCCTTCCAATGGAAATAGTCCTGTAATGCTACAAAATGGAATAAAACAGATATTAACAAGGTCAAAGAGAAATCTGAATCATATGGTAGCTCTATTTTTGGTTTACTAAGTCAGACAGAGAAAGACAAATACTGTATGATATCACTTATATGTGGAATCTAAAAAATACAACAAACTAGTGAATGTAACAAAAAAGAAACAGACTCACAGATACAGAGAACAAAACAGTGGTTACCAGTGGGGAGAGGGAAGGGGGGGAGGGGCAAAATAGGGGTAGGGGATTAAAAGCCAAACTACTATGTGTAGAATAAATAAGTACAAGGATATATTGTAAAGCACAGGGAATATAGTCAATATTTTATAATAACTATAAATGGAGTATCATCTTTAAAAATTGTGAATTACTGTATGGTACACCTGAAACTTGCATGCTATTGTAAATCAACTATGCCTCAAAGAAAAAAAAATTTTAAACTAAAAAGTTTAAAAAAGAGAAATTTGAGAATAGAATTTGCAGTAATCTGAATTCAAAAGCCTGATCTAAACTCCAAACAGGTGTTCTTTTTTACAGTCTACTGAATGGAAACTTCTTATTCATCACAAATCTGGAAGTCTCATATTTAGTCTCTAACTCCAAAATACATTTCTTAACTTGGCACAGGGTCTAGAAAGTACAGAGGCAGTGTTTCATACTAGAGAGGAGTGTCTCTGGGAAGACATTAATAACTGCTTAGCTTGATGTTTTTACCTTCTGCCAGAGAATGCCTTTGCATGGAAGCAATTTTAAAAACTTCCTGCTGTAATCATTAAAAATAAAATATACACACAGCATTGGAACTCAGAGCCCATTTGTTTACTTCTTCTCAATTCATATTCCCCAGGAAAAGGGCATATGACTTCTGGAAGGAGAGTACGGCTCATGGCCAAAATGGAGCCAAGGTCCTCCTTCAAGACCAGCGTTGTTGCAAAGACAATTGCCTCCTTTGCTCAGTAAGTCATTTCATTCTTAGAATTCTGAGGAAAAAAATTACCTGACAAATGCTGATCCACACAAGTGGCATTAGGAATTTCATGCCAGAAAATTGAGAATACTTTATTTCACATAAAGTTGGAACTCTTGACTATGTTCCCAGTATTTTATTGTAATTTATGCCCTGAAAGACTCAGAGTTTTTTTTTTTTTTTAATTTATTTTTTAAATTTATTTTTGGCTGTGTTGGGTCTTCATTGCTGCGCGTGGGCTTTCTCTAGCTGCAGTGAGCAGGGGCTACTCTTCATTGAGGTGCGCAGGCTTGTCATTGCGGCTTCTCTTGTGGAGCACAGGCTCTAGGCACACAGGCTTCAGTAGTTGTGGTAGGCGGGTTCAGTAGTTGTGGCACATGGGCTTAGTTGCTCCACAGCATGTGGGATCTTCCCGGACCAGGGCTCGAACCAGTGTCCCCTGCATTGGTGGGCAGATTCCTAACCACTGCGCCACCAGGGAAGCCCAAGACTCAGTTTTTAAAACAAAAACTTCATACGGCTGTGACAGTCCTTTGGGCTTCTTCCCTGTCTTTCTGCATAATGCGTACCTGTGTAATGCATACCAGAGCGTTCACAGAAAATCTTGAGCTACTGTGCTGCCCTAGTTTTCATGCCCACCACCTGTTTGAATCCTGTGGCTTCAACTTGTTCACTGATTTGTTCATATATCCACTCAGTAAAATCCGAGCCACAAAAGCCAAGGTCAACATTATTCCTGGAGCCCTTCATCATAGTAAGGAGTGAACATTTATCAGTTAATACAAGAGACTTGGGCCCTGCCATCATGCCATTTAAGTCTGAGTAGAAGAGAATGATGGCAAACCACCACTGGCATTACTAGTTACTCCAATGCAATTGTGATTAAGTGCTAGGAATGGCAGTACAGGGAACTGTGAAAAGGCATAATGGGGGAATGTGAACTAATTCAAAGTCTCAAGTATCCAGGAGTTAAGGGGTTAGAGGCTTCCAAGAAGAAGAAATGATGATTGAAGAGCATGAGTGGAGAGAACATGGTGCACACCAGGAAATGAAATAAATCAGGGTAACTAAGACAGGTTTCTCAACTGACCTTCCATGGAATTCTAGGGTTCTACAAGGTGTCACTAGGGGTTTCACTAGATTGGGGAAAGGGGGGGCATTTTTTTTAAACTTCACACACCACCCAACGTTAGCACTTGCAGTAATGTCTAGTGATTGAGTGGCCCCATAGCAATTTCATTAGCAGTCTTGCAGCTCTGTTTGACAGTGTGCAGTAGGAACGTGTCACAGGTAGAGTGCGTTCTCAGCTTTTCCATGAGCTATAGGAGGTCACTGATAAATGGAGAGCGCTGTGGTACCCCAAAGGGAAGGTAGTAGATTGATGGCATCAGCCTCTCCATCCCAAATCTCCCACATCTTCCTCTTTTGTGCCAATGACTGCTTTATAGGAGTGACCTAGTTCTACTGGCATAATAGAAAATTATAGGGAAATTTTTATTCTAGAGAAGGTATCTTTATGCGTCATGACTCAGTTTCTCTCATGCTGTTTTGCTGTTATTATAAATGTTAGAAAACATGATTGTGTAGGTTAGCAGTGAATGATACTGTGGTTTCATGTTTTTGTGATTTTTATCATTTATTATTCATTATGTAATTCTGACATACTTTCTCAGTGTTTATGTTTTCCAAAATGTCTGGTATTCCATCATGGCAATTTTTGAAGACAGACTGAAGTGGAAAAGGAATATTCTAGGCCTAGGTTTATGGATAATTATGATGAGATTAGTGAGAAGAGTTGCAAACTTCTGAGTCACCTCCCTGTCCTAATGTGAGAAGAGCTACAAAATAAGTTGACTTTCACAATAAAAACTGGTTATCAATGAGTTTTGAATGGGTTGGTTATCTAAGTGGTTGTACTGCATTATGCAAATGAATCCATGGCTGCAGGAAAATTAAAAAGGCACCTGAGTACAAATCATAGCCATTTAACAAGTGACCGGTTGATTATTTTAGAGTAAAACTTTTGTTAAAAAGGTCACATTTAGTGAAAAGACTCAGGAAAAAAGTTATTTAGTAATAGAACTTATTGTCCAGAAAAATGAAAAAGATCATGCACTTGGTAAGAATCTAATAATACCAGCATATAAATATATAGTGAGGAAAATGCTGACAAGTAGAGAAACGGAAAAGATTCCATATAATACAATATGATAAGTTGTCATATTGATGACATGTCACATGATGCTGAAGAGCTCTGGGATGATAAACTACAGAACAACAGCTTCCCGTTAGACTGAGGAGTCAACAGATTTCATCAGTAAATGTCATGTTGTAGCATTTGTATGATTTCTAAATGGCGGTGAATTTCAAGAAAACTTTCTGTTGCATCTAGCCTGCCCAAACAAGCAAGGGCAAAACTTAACGTGGTGCCATCATATCTGGAAACAAAAGTCTTGGGGGACTATTGGCATCTGTGTTGACGAGTGTCCCATCAATGAGCAACATGAAAGGTTCTGTGTTTATTGTAAAAAAAAGGAAATTTCAATGATGTCAGACGAGTTCACTCAAGAATTTTTCGGGAACCCGGACAACATAAATCTGTTACCTGCCGAAATCCACATATTTGTTGCATAGGAGGAGATCTATAGGATGTGGGAGCTGAAACGTAAATTGCAGGAATATTTGAAAGGATACAGAAGGCCAGATTTTATTAAATGCTTGGGTGATAAAGAATAACTGCAGACAAACCTGCTTACCAAACATTTTTCATCACATTGAACCAGCTGGACAAGTCTCTGCAAGGCCCTGAAGAAAATGTTTTGACTTCAGGTGACAAGATGTTTGGCTTTAAAAGAAACAGAATCATTGGGAAAAAATCATGTTGCAACAGGAAACTGAAATATTTCCCATGCTGCTTGGATTTCAGGGTGAGAAAGATTATTAGCCATCTCTAGCCTTACTGAAATCCACTTGGTGAACTGCAGAAGAAAACTGCAGTTTTTTTCCTCCCATTCAGCACAAGTATCTGGCCGGGTGAAGGGCCCTTTCTCTGATTCGCTTGCTCAAAGACCTTCTTTTTTTCACATTTATGGAGTGAAAAATAAGCACGTTTCACATTAAAGAGGTGAATTTTATTCTGCTTTTAGTTTATGCGTGAACAGGCTTATAAGAGAGATCAAGAAAACAATACATGTGTATAAGAATTTCGTAACTGTTGAGGCCTATATTTGATCCTGACGTGGCTCAGCAAGAAAATGTTCTTCAAAGTCTTGTATAAAATCGTGCTTAAGCTATATTTTTCGTTCATAGTGCTTTAGCTAATGGCTTTGGTAGCTTTATTATTCAACACTGTTAGTAAACTTTCATGTTGAAATAACAATTAAAATCAATTTATGACCTTTATTTAAATGAAATATACAGAGCCTATCATTAGAAAAATTAAATTCCATCTTGGTTCAAGGCAGTTATTTAAAAGAAATTTATTATGTTGTTTTATAATTGTTTTTGAATTTATATAAAGGAAAGTGATAATTTCAAAAGCAGTAAACAACTGTTTTTTTTACGGAAATTTGGATAAAAATCATTTTTAGCTTTAAATAAGGAAAAATACAATTGTTCTTGTAAGTACCATATATCACATACCAACCAAACCTCATCTGCATTATATATAGTAGAAATTTATAAGATTTCTGTCTATTTGAATATCTTTTTTGTTTTGTTTTGTTATGCGGGCCTCTCACTGTTGTGGCCTCTCCCGTTGCAGAGCACAGGCTCCGGACACGCAGGCTCAGCGGCCATGGCTCATGGGCCGAGCCGCTCCGCGGCGTGTATGGATTTTCCCGGACTGAGACACGAACCCGTGTCCCCCGCATCGGCAGGTGGACTCTCAACCACTGCGCCACCAGGGAAGCCCGTGAATATCTTTTAAACATAAAATCAAACATAAAAATTTTGAATAAAAGAAAAGTTGGAGTTTCTTTTACCAGCAGGTTGACTTAAAGATATGTATATATCATATACAGAACATTCTACCCAGTAGTATTAGGTCGATCTGATCTCATGCATAGTTTAAGCCCAATGTTTCCTTATTGATTTTCTGTCTTCGTGAGCTATCCAGTGTTCAAAGTGGGGCACTGGGGACTTCCCTGGTGGCGCAGTGGTTAAGAATCTGCCTGCTATTGCAGGGGACACAGGTTCGAGCCCTGGTCCGAGAAGATCCCACATGCCACGGAGCAACCAAGCCCGTGCGCCACAACTACTGAGCCTGTGCTCTAGAGCCCACATGCCACAACTACTGAAGCCCGTGCGCCTAGAGCCCGTGCTCGGCAACAAGAGAAGCCACCGCAATGAGAAGCCCGTGCACCACAACAAAGAGTAGCCCCCACTCGCCACAACTAGAGGAAGCCCGCGTGCAGCAACAAAGACCCAACACAGCCAAAAGTAAGTAAATAAATAAATTTATACAAAGTGGGGTACTGAAGTCCCCTAATAGTATTGCATTGCTATTTCTCCCCTCATATGTGTTGATATTTGCTTTATGTATTTAGGTGCTCCTATGTTGAATGCATAAATATTTACAAATGTTACACCCTCTTGATGGCTTGACCATTTTATCATTACATTCTGACCTTCTTTGTCTCTTGTTAAGTCTGTGGCTTAAAGTCTATTTCATCTGATATGAGTATAGCTACCCCAGCTTTCTTTCGGTTTCCATTTTCATGGAGTATCTTTTTCCAACTCTTCACTTTAGTCTGTGTGGGTTCTTAAAACTGTAATGAGTGTTGTAGGTAACATACAGTTGTGTCTTGTTCTTTTTTCTTTTTGTCCAATTACCCACTCTACATATTTTGATTGGAGAATTTGTCCATCTACATTAAAGTAATTGCTGATAGGTAAAGGACCTACTATTGCCATTTTATAAATTGTTCTTTTTTTAAAAAAAAAATTCATTTGTTCCTTTCTTTGTCTCTTGCTCTCTCCCCTTGTGGTGTGATGATTTTCTGTAGTGGTATACTTAGATTCCTTGCTTTTTATCTTTTGTGTATCTACTGTAGGTTTTGCTTTGTGGTTACTCTGAAGCTTACATAAAACATAACAATCTATTTTAGGTTGATAACAACTTAACTTCAAATACACTCAAAAGCTGTACATTTTTACACCCCCTCTTTACATTTTATGTTTTTGATGTCACAATTTACATCTTTTTACATTATATATCCATTAAAAATTACTGAAGCTATAGTTAGTTTCGATACTCTTGTCTTTTAACCTTCACACTTGAGTTATAAGTAATTTAACTACCACCATTATAATATTAGAATATTCTGAGTTTAACTGTATAGTTACTATTACCAGTGAGTTTCATATTTTTATATGTTTTCCTGTTACTAGTTAGTGTCCTTTAATTCCAGCCTGAAGAATTCCCTTTAACATTTCTTTTAAGGCCCATCTAGTGGTGATGAACTCCTTCAGCTTTTGTTTTTCTGGAAAACTCTTTAGCTTTTCTTCAGTTCTGAAGGACAACTTTGCTGGGTAGAGTAGCCTTTGTTGGCAGGTTTTTTTCTTTTAGCACTTAGAATATATCATGCCGCTCCCTTCTGGCCTGCATATTTTTTGCTGAAAAATCTGCTTACAGTCTTACGGGGGCTCCCTTGCATCTAACAAATTGCTACTTTTAAGATTCTCTTCTTCTCTTTAACTTTTGATAATTATTATGTGTCTTGGTGTGGGTCTGTTTGGAATAAGGTCTGAAGATTTAATATTTTACATGGCGACTATAGTTGAGAAATTCTGGTCTAGAGAAGAGGAAGTAAAAGACTGACATACACTGGATGAGGCTGGGGATGTAGGTTAGAACCAGATCTGGAGTGTAGCTTCTATACACTGTGTCCCCACAAAATTAGTGTTGAAACCTAATCCCAATGTGATGACATTTGGAGATGGGGGCCTTTGGAAGGGATTAGTGCCCTTACAAAAGAGACCCTAGAGAGCTCCCTTGCCCCTTTCACCATGTGAGGACACATCTAGGAAGCAGGACCTCACCTAACCCTGAATTTGCAGGTGCCTCAACCTTGGACTTCCCAGGCTCCAGTAATATTGAATATTGCTAAGACTACAAGATTAGGTCTGAAGATCATATCCATTGGTTTTTTTAAATAAGCAGTAAGCAATGGGATAAGCAAGAGGAGATTTGTTGAAGTTTTAAGCGTCAAAGCAAAATCAAGTGAGGAGAAAAGTAAATACGGGATGAGCAAATGGGATGTAGCAAGTTAAGAAAACCTTGAGAAGTCTGTTTGTGAAAAAGGGTAGAGGATTAGGGTAATAGCTGGTAAGCCTGTCCTTAACACTGAAGAGCCTGGGGCAAGAGTACCAATGATGGCCCATAGGCCACATGTCCAAATATTTAATGTCATAAGTTAAGCTGACACAATGTTAAATAAACGATCTATCTTCCTACCTTAAAAAATGTATATTTATAGCCATCAAGAAAAGCAAGTTCAAATTTGAAATTTCTGTACTTCTCAGAATTGTGCACTAGAATGTGACAGCATAGAGAGTACCTGTTCCAGGTCTGTATCCCTGTAGTTTGTTCTTCCTTCTCTTTTGGTCTCATGAGGGATGTCACACTTCTGTGTAAGAACACCCCAGCCTGGCTGTTCAAGCTCTCCCCAAACCTTCTGCAAATTGCCCTCACTTGCCGATATCTTTGACACAATGTGCAATGTGGTGCATGCCTGGGAGGAGGGACCTGAAGTCCTGAAGGTGGGCTCGGAGTCTCAGTTACTTGAAACACGGTCTAGGAGGAGGGAACATGAGCTCTGTGTAGATACATCTGGTTGCCCTGTGGACTCCTGGCCCTATGAAGTGCAATGCAGTGAAGTCAGATCCAGGTCTTCCAAAACACAGGGTCCATTTGAGAGGTCCCTCTTCCTTAGTTCTGAGGGTGGTAGTGGTAGCTGGAAAGAGGGTTACTTTGAAAACTCCAGTCACATTTTTTCCTCTTTTGGAATTGAACAGGTAAGTAGAATGGCCTGCTTCTCTTTGAGTCTTTCCTATTCAACATTATCCAGAGGAGGAAATTGATAAGGCTGTAGTACAGTTTCAAATGAAATAGGCTGGTTACCAAATTCTTGTAAGACATTGATTTGTGAGTTATTTATTCAAGTTCACTGAATAAGCAATTTACAAATCACTTTTCATTGAGCTTGATTCAGCACTCTGAAGTAAATAAATATGGAATCTCTATCAGGCTTTTAGTGCAATGTCAGTCTTGCCTAAATAGACAAGGCTGAATTTATGTTATAAATCTAACTCTAATTTGTTATATATTTTTAACATCTTTATTGGAGTATAACTGCTTTACAATGGTGTGTGAGTTTCTAATCTAATTTGTTATATTTGGATTCTATCTGCTGTTGTTGTTGTTGTCCTGAGATTCATATAAAGGTTAGATCTACCTTAGCAGAATAAAATGAAAAAGAAAAAAATCCCTGCAACATTATTTGCTGCAACAATATATTTGAAGAAGATGATTTAGCCTTAATTATCCACATAACCAGATTAATTTTCTTCTTCATTTTAATTGAGTAAATCTGTCTAAATATAGAGATTTTTCCTACTCTTTCTCTTTTTAACATTTTACAGTAATATCAGATAAAAAGCACTGTCTCTTATATTGTACCTCTAAACCTGAAACTTGCAGCTTTTCATGAAAAATACTTTCATATGATTTATATTTTGCCCTATATCAATATAATTAATTCACTACATACTATATTCAGTGTATTGTTATAAACTGTACAGATTTGGGAAATACCTCATTTGCCATACTAAAAAAGACAATATTAATGTTCTATTATGCTATTTCCTTTCTTTACTTAAAGATTTAAAGAGGGAAATAGATCATCTAGAGAAACTGTATATCAAAGTGCTGTTCTGTTGTTTAAGAAATCTTTAGAGAATAAGACAACTAGAAGAAATTATCTGGTACTTATCAAATAATTATTTTGATAATTACTAAACTGGAAGAATCAGAGGCTAAAGATCTTTGTTATTTAAAAATAACAAATTGACATAAAAGTTAATCAATGAAGTTTATTCCCAGGGATTCTCCTGTTACATGGATTTATACAACTAGATTATGTGGTATATAAATGCCTTATGAATTATTCCCACAAGTTTCTTTCTATTTTTCCCATGTTTGATGCAGAGTATAACAAGAGGCCCCAAAGTACCATTTAGAATCCTTATGGGTTGTTTGAAAATCAGAAAGATTTCAACAATTTTGATCACATTAGAAATTGCTTTTCTTTCCTGGGATAAACCCAGCTTTTGAAAAATATTGATACTAAGGCAGTAGGCAGAGGCTGACTCATATAATAACACAGTAACAAGCAAAGGGAGCAAAGGTCCACAGCCAAGGGTCAGGTTTTACTGATGTCTCCCCAGGTTCATGAAAACAAATATGCCCACCCTCTTTTGGATAAGAAGTAAAAGATAAAGTAAATAAACAGGAAGATGGCAACAGAATCCTAAATTGTGTTAACCCACTATTTTCTTGATGCTGAATAATAGGGGAAATCTGTTTTTATTTTGGACCATACATAAAGTGATTTTTGCCCACAAAAGACATTTAAAGTTCCCTCACCACTCTCCTGACTGCAGATCCCCAATGGTGCATCCAGAATGCTGATCAGGTAGCAGGAAGACTCATCAATGAAAACACAAAGACTCTCCACTGAAAGGGGTAGAGAAGCAACACCAGGCAGCCATTCACACTAAGAACGCACACAAAGCATTCTGGGGGCAAGCATCATCTACCAAGTATGATTTAGTGCTTAAAGGTTTCCTTTGTATGATTCTGTAAGCAAAGATAGAGGGGGGAAGAAAAAAGTCCCAGTCATAAGAGACTTGAAACTAATGTACAGACATCATGGCACAAGAGAAGCATGACACCCGCTGAAGGGGATTCTCTCCTGATCAGAATTTTCATGAATACTTTTGAGGTTATTATATATTCCTAAGCAAAGAGGAAGTGAAAAATAGATGTTGATAGCCAATCCAATACATAGCTTTTGCAAATAGCTCTATATAATATGTGCACTAGACTGAATAGAGTTCTTATTACAGTGTATTTATTTGGTCACTATAAAAAGAATCCTTTTGCTGTTTTTGCAAAATACTAAGCTAAAATCTCCTCTACGTATGGCTATAGTTGGATAGCCAAAACTAAAATATATCAGGCTATAGAATTAGGCTTCTAGTGAACAGAGTGCGCAGCCCAGATAATCTGTACTCCATCTGAAAAGAAAACAACTCATAAACACTGCTTTTAATAAAAGGTTCAAAAGTAGGAAAGGAATGGATCAAAAGCAGAAAAGAAAATTCTAAAAGTTTTGCAACTGTCTTTAAGTCTTTTCTAGAACAATTCACAATATATAAATAATTTAGTTAATACGAATCTCAGTATACATGCTTAGATGAACTAGAAGTATAACTTTATATTTTATAAACAACTTAAATCAATTGCAAGCCTCCCAAGAGAAAAGAAATATAGTCAGTGAGTTCTGGGTTTCATTCTTCCTTCTTAAGATTATATCAGTGTCAGAGGGTTTATATGTCTCTAGTTCATAAGAGATGAGAGAAAGGAGCATGAATGCATGGATCCATGAACCATTTGGGCATAAGGTAAGGTCTAACCTTGAAATAATCCTTAACTCAGTCAATCTGAGGTGTGGGTGTCTCTGAAAAGCTTTCTATGGCTCACAGTTACCTATAAGAAGCTCACAGTTATTTCTTCTCTGAAATACCTATAATATCTTATAATAATTATAATTGGGATACCTCTGAGCTCTGCCCAAGAGATAGACACAGATGATGCTCTCTCTAAGGCCTATTAACACATTTGTATCTCAATTCTTCTTTGCTATCTCTCCCAGTTGTTTTCTAGACTGCAAATTTGGCTTAGGAGACCCTATACTCTTCCCCTTGTTTTTCCCAAATATCTAATCTTTAAAAACTCTTGCTTCTACTAAAGGCTTAGAATTTTAGAAACCACAGTTAGGATAATGCATGGGGTTTCTCTTCTCTCTGTACTGTCACACCTGATCCCGGAGGGATTAAACACAGAGTCCACTAGCTACTTCAATGGGATATTTCTTTCCAAGAGAAAAAAAACGGAGGAGAGAAAAATAATACTGGTTAATAGCTTAAAAAAAAGGCTTTGTGGGGTCTTTTTTCCCCCCAATAGCTTTTATAATGAGATAACCAAAAGACAACCTTTACTTTGAAATCCTCAAACATACCTCTCATAAAATACTGCCACATGTATACTACTAGAGCATGATTTTGGCTTTATATCACCAACTGTCATAGGCCATAATATGTAAGTAATGAATAAATGATACCTGGAACAATACTCTGACTTTAAAAACTTGGTATTTAAGATGTTCCAAGGATGAACATATATTTAAAACTTTTAAGCTAGACTTCAAGAATCAAAATATTATGATTTCTACTTTTTAAATGTCATCTTGTTCTAAGTCTTTTGCTTTTAATGATGAACAGACATTTCTGAAGATGTCCAGTAGCAGTCATGACATCAGACAGGAAGAGAGAGCCCTCCATATAACATACACCCGGGAGAGATGCCCTGCGGAGGAAATGTCACGAACAATGTTATGCTGGGGATTTCTCTAAACCCATCACTGCCAAGCACCTGTGCTCCAGGGCATCCATCCAATCAACTAGAGAGCAGGCACCTTGCCATTTCAGCAGATGGGTATTAATGTTGAAGGCGAAGGAACCATGTACAGTATATATTTCAATTATGAGTGTGGAGACTTGGAGTCCCAGTTGGAATCATGTCTGTTCCTTTCTTAGCCGGTAACAAACTAGAGATTGTACCATCCAGAATGTGCTTTACACAGAATTAGCTTTCAGAAAAAATACACATTTTCAAAGGGAAAAACATATTTTGTATGACAAGTCGAGAATCAAAGGAAATAAGCTGAGGAACCCTTAAAGAAATTTCCTAGGCTTTTTACTTTTACCAAAACAGCCCTGAAAAGGCAGAGGGGAGGGAACATTTTCACCACATAAATATACTGTGGCAGAATTGACAGAATTTTGAAAGCCTATGTATTCCTAAATGACAGTGTGTATTTCAGTTTTTTGAAGTGTTCTAGTTAAACAAACCTCAGAGGTAAAGTGGCTTCTGGGACAGGATCATCTTTCATTTCTGGTCTGCATATTCTAAGACACAGATGTCTAAGTCTATCCTTCTAAGCCATTTTTAACGGGTTTCAAGTAGAAATAGCTACGTTCTTATCCTGATTAATGCTATTCACTAGTCAATTATTATTTCAATTATTGTTAATATAACCTAGAATACTGTCTCACTTCCATTTAACTACTTACTTAATTATCATTATCATCAAGAATTACATAAATGCTAACTAATAATTTAACATATTATTCTGGCTAGTGAGCATTACAAAGCAAGTGGCCACACCTGGGTGAATTATCTAAAGAAACATCTTCTAGACTGTCGCCTTGCCTTGGTATAAAAATCCATGGAAGACTTCTTAAATAAGGATTTTAATCTCTTTTTTTCTAACAAGAAAGAGATTTTTCTTACGTTGACCAAAACTGTATCTATTATTGCACTTGGTATATCATCAGTTCTTATGAAATTGTTTTATAACACCTGGGGTTAGCATATGGGAAGAAGGTTAGCATGGGAAGAAGGTTAGATGGGAAGGTTAGCATGGGAAGAAGGTTAGATGGGATACCATCTACTCCATGAAATGTCTCTGAATTCTTGCTCAAGAATTCAACTATTTATTTTATTTACCAAAAGTGCTGCAGATATCCTCGTCCTGAGAAGCAGTCACAACTCAAGAGCCAAATGTGAACTAAGTTTAGTGGTAGGGCTCCTGCTAAGCCACTCTTGGTGCATTACGGTTGTGGACCAGTTACAGTGGCACAGGCTTCAGTCCACTGCAGTCATTCCAAAAACTGATAGGTCTGCTTCTTTTCTAAAATGCTGCTTAAAGCTTCCTCTCCTTTAATAGTTAACTCTGGTAACACAGAAACTGCAACACTAGAGGGAGGGGCACAGGCAACCAGATGGCTGAACCAGTCCCCAGAGAATAAGAGTAATAGCAGCAACAAATACACCCACCATACTACTGTCTGTCCAATGTGGATTGAGGAGCAATGTGTTGAATCTAATTCCTAATCTTGCAATCATTTCCTGTCTCCCTCTTCTCTTAGGGTCTCAAGATTAAGTTCAGAACTCCCAGGCTGCTCTCACCATCATCCTGAAATAGAGGTCCCCGTGGGTACAATGGGGCTGGCCCGGATCTGCATTCCCAGGCAAGAAACAAGACTTCCTGGCCTATGAACAGGCATCTTGCCCTGACTTACACTGGTATCCAATCCCACCAGTGCCACTGCCTCCTAATTATGGTAATAATACCTACTATGCTACTACGTATGAGCACATACTATGTATTAGATATTATGTTAACCACTTACTAACATTGCCTCATCTAATCCTCTCAAGTTGAAAGCACACCCAGCCTTCAGATATAACATCTCCTTTACACAACAATATTGTGTCATTCCACATTTACTATCTTGAAATGAAATTCATAGTTGATATAACTTACCTGCACACACAGTTTTTAAAAATTAGTATAATGTTCTAGCCAGAATATAAAGGAGAAATAAAAAGAAAGTAATTTATATTAAAAAAAATTTTACATTAATATACTTCAGTTACTTTATTTGAATGAGGGAATGCCAGGCATAATTATTAGAAGACACAATGAGAGAGTCAGTGGTTTACACCCATAGGTAAGAGCACTGTGAATGCAACCTCCCCAAAAACAGTCCGATAAGGCTGTTTTACTGAAGAGCAAATATTATGCAGGGAGTTGCTGCTGGCTATGTGATTTTTTTTTCCAAAAGGGTGAACAACTTTTGATAAGAAAGCACAAACAAAACAAAATATTATCTTCCCTCAATTTACATCATAGTAATTTACATTACTGGAAAAGTCAGTGTATTTTAAAATTGTGCAAAAATATGTTCGTACACAAAACACAGTTAGGTTCTAGGCTTAGATAATTATGAAGATTTTCACTTACATAAATGTCTTGGGGACATTGAAAATTAGTGCAGGACATGGTACAGTCCTCCATGCTGGGACTGTCTCACACACTGCAAGGGACCCAGCACCCCTGGCCCCTGCCCACTGAATGGCAATCCTGTGACCACCAAAAACTCCCTCCAAGGGAAAGTGCTGCCCCCTCCTCATTTGGGGAACCACATCCTAAAGAGTAGGCAACATTAGCCCTATTTTATAAATTAAAAACCTGACTCTTGGAAATCTGAATCATTTGCCTAAAGTCAATACCTAGTAAGTGCGATTCAGACCCATGTCTATTTTATTTCTAAAGAACGGGCTTTTCTCATTACACTACACTGACTTCTTAGGCCAATAATTCCTCCATTTAGAAAATGCACAGGTAACTGAATTAGGTAGGGCTGAAATGAGGACTAAACAGTGCCTAGACTCCAGATTCATATTCTAGAAATTTCTATCCACGTTTAACCTTGAGTAGGAAAATTCTTTAGCTTCTTTAGCACTTCCACTACCTGTTCATTTTCTCACCCAGTTTTCTAATTTCTATTTTGATTTTAAAACACTTTAAATTGACCATAATCCCTTAAAAGTTAAATCGAAGAAAATGAAGAATACAAGCTAGGAAACCAACTATTTTAATTCTATTTTATGTACCATAAGTGTTGCCTTTGTTACTCTAACATAATTCCAGGGGCAGCCTTCAACAGCAAGGATTCTTCAAACAAACACTGAGCCCTTTGAGATGTAACCATTTACCTTTCTTTCTCCTGAATCTACCCACCCTCAGGTTCTTCCCTTTGGCCCACCCCACAGATGAATATTCACTTGTCAAATTTTTCCTTTCAGTAAAAGACTATAAAGCGGGATTATCTCATCAATTTAAAGGATTTTCCTCATATAATTTCTACATAACAACTATTAGTATCTCCAGCCCCCTGTTGATAGAAACACTAAAGCAGTGGATCCCAAACTTTAGCGTGGATCTGGAATCATCAGGAAAGCTTGTTCAAACACAGCTTGCTGGGCTCCACCCTAGAATTTCTGATTCAGGAGGTCGAGGGTGGGGACCAAGTTCTAACAAGTTCCCAGGCACCTCTGATGCTGCTGATCTGGGAACCACACTTTGTAAACCACTGAAGAAACTTCGCTCCACTCCTATCTGACAAAGGAAATACTATATACAGTTTACATAACGGCTAAGAAACTACATACATATTCTTGTGTATGTTCCAACTAAATACTGAACAAATTGGTGCTGAAACCTTCATCAAAGTTACTTTTTTAAAAAATCCCTGAACTCCTGTTGTGAGGTGATAAGGAGGTGTGACTATCTAAACGAAATTTCCATACCTGGAGTCTAGACACTTTAACTAGGAGCCCTATTACCCAGGGAAACTCATGCTATAGTTAAGGTAGCAACATCTAAAATAATAACAATACAATATTGCTAGTAATAACAACCCATATTTATTTAATATTTACTACAGGCAAGGTACTGTGCTATGCACTTTCCCTGAATTATCTCATTTAGTATTAGCCTTGTAAGATGCAGCTATTATTACATTCCTGTTTTACAGTTGAGCAAATCAAGGCATAGAAAGGTCATACCCAAGGTATCAGAGGCAGAGAACTTGCTCTCTCTGGATCCAAAACATGAGTGTCTACCAACTCTGCTCAGCAGTTCCTCCTATTCTTCCTCCTTGCATTAGATGTTGACACTGACTAGAACACTTGAGCCATGAGATACGGGTGCTCATGAACAAGACAAATAATACCACATATGGAAAACTTTCTAGTGCCCCACTGATCCCATTACCAAATGGTTAGTTGTCAGACTGGTGCGATTTTAGGATCCAGAAGATCAAAAGATTATGGATTCTTCCAAATCGGAAAAGAAGAAGTAAAACTGTCACTGTTTGCAGATGACAGGATCCTACACATAAAGAATCCTAAAGATGTTACCAGGAAACTACTAGAGCTAATCAATGAATTTGGTAGAGTAGCAGGATACAAAATTAATGCACAGAAAACTCTTGCATTCCTATACACTGATGATGAAAAATCTGAGAGAGAAGTTAAGGAAACACTTCCATCTACCACTGCAACAAAAAGAATAAAATACCTAGGAATAAACCTACCTAAGGAGACAAAAGACCTGTATGCAGAAAACTATAAGATACTGATGAAAGAAATTAAAGATGATATAAACAGACAGAGACGTATACTATGTTCTTGGACTGGAAGAATCAACACTGTGAAAATGACTATACTACCCAAAGCAATCTACAGATTCAGTGCAATCCCTATCAAACTACCAATGGCATTTTTCACAGTATTAGGACAAAAAACTGCACAATTTGTATGGAAACACAAAAGACCCCGAATAGCCAAAGCAATCTTGAGAAAGAAAAACTGAGCCAGAGGAATCAGGCTCCTGGACTTCAGAAAGTCTACAAAGCTACAGTAATCAAGACAGTATGGTACTGGCTCAAAAACAGAAATACAGATCAATGGAACAGAATAGAAAGCCCAGAGATAAACCCATGCACATAGGGTCACCTTATCTTTGATAAAGGAGGCAAGAATACACAATGGAGAAAAGACAGCCTCTTCAATAAGTGGTGCGGGGAAAACTGGACAGCTACATGTAAAAGAATGAAATTAGAACACTTCCCAACACCATACACAAAAATAAACTCAAAATGGAGTCAAGACCTAAATTTAAGGCCAGACACTATAAAACTCTTAAGAGGAAAACACAGGCAGAACACTCTGTACCATAAATCACACCAAGATCCTTTTTGACCCACCTCCTAGAGAAATGGAAACAAAAATAAACAAATGGGACCTAATGAAACTTAAAACCTTTTGCACAGCAAAGGAAACCATAAAAAAGACAACGCTCAGAATGGGAAAAAATATTTGCAAACGAAGTAACTGACAAAGGATTAATTTCCAAAATATACAAGCAGCTCATGCAGCTCAGTATCAAAAAAAACAAACAACCCAATCCAAAACTGGGTGGAAGACCTAAATAGACATTTCTCCAAAGAAGATATACAGATGGCCAACAAACATATGAAAAGATGCTCAACATCACTAATCATTAGAAAAATGCAAATCAAAACTACAAGGAGGAACACACCAGTCAGAATGACCATCATCAAAAAATCTACAAACAATAAATGCTGGAGAAGGTGTGGAGAAAAGGAAACCCTCTTGCACTGTTGGTGGGAATGTAAATTGATACAGCCACTAAGGAGAACAGTATGGAGGTTTCTTAAAAAACTAAAAATAGAACTACCATACGACCCAGCAATCCCACTACTGGGCATATACCCTGAGAAAACCATAATTCAAAAAGAGTCATGTACCACAATGTTCATTGCAGCTGTATGTACAAGAGCCAGGGCATGGAAGCAACCTAAGTGTCCATCGACAGATGAATGGATAAAGAAGATGTGGCACATATATACAATGGAATATTACTCAGCCATAAAGAGAAACAAAATTGAGTTATTTGTAGTGAGGTGGATGGACCTAGAGTCTGTCATACAGAGTGAAGTAAGTCAGAAAGAGAAAAACAAATACCATATGCTTACAAATATATATGCAATCTAAAAATAAAAAAAAAAGGTTCTGATGAACCTAAGGGCAGGACAGGAATAAAGACACAGATGCAGAGAATGGACTTGAGGACATGGGGAAGGGGAAGCTGGGACGAAGTGTGAGAGTAGCAGTGACCTATATACACTACCAAATGTAAAATAGATAGCTAGTGGGAAGGAGCCGCATAGCACAGGGAGATCAGCTCGGTGCTCTGTGACCACCTAGAGGGGTGGGATAGGGAGGGTGGGAGGGAGACGCAAGAGGAAGCGGATATGGGGATATATGTATACATATAGCTGATTCACTTTGTTATACAGCAGAAACAAACACAACACTGTAAAGCAATTATACTCCAATAAAGATGTTTAAAAAAAAGATTATGGATTCTTTAATTAGCCTCCTTCTCTTTCATCATATGTAAATTTGACCTTTTGGCATCATGCTTCAGGAAAAAATATGTTAGTGGTTCGTTAGTATGTCCCATTTCTATGAACTGTGATAAATTCAGAACAATGTTAGCATACTTTCTATTAATTCTTGCCACGATTACACAAGCTTGGCTTCAACTTAAATCAGGACTCCAAGTGACCATCATGCAAAGCATGGTTTGAATACTTCACTAACAGGAAGCTGATGTGGGAGGTGTTTTAAAGGAACCTGAAAATTACAGTGAAAACCTGTCTTTATCTAGTCCCCTCAGCCACATCATGACCTGAAGTGAGGGACTCTAAATAAAGAAAAAGAGTAGTCGGAATAAATCTTTGCTTCACAGTTGGAAAAACAACAACAAAATAAAACTTCTTTTAATAAATGACTGCAAATGTTAATAAAATGTCAGTAGGGTAAGTGATCAACTGTTGTGACATTAAGAAAAGAATTAAGTAATACATATTCTAAAAGGTTAGCCCACAATTGGGGTGTCATTTTACCTCATTCACATCAGAGCCTATAAGCATGTCATCTATAAACACAGCTTACAAACACACAACGATAAATAAAAACTACTAATCCTTATATGGTAAAATACTTTTCAAATGAAGCCCTCACCTTTTTATTAAAAAAAAATCTATAGTGTGACTTGAGATTTTTATGGCAACACTGATGTTTTGTTTTTTAATTAACCATACCTTCTTTAAGTCCTTAGTATCACAGTTATCTCTAAATATTTAGGTTTCTAAACAACTGGGTCATATAATCTTTTGAAAAGTGTTTTCCTATTATCATTTTTGAGCAATTCACCTTTAATTAACACTGAAAAGAATTTGATTTGCCACTGTGTTTCCCTTGTGAGAATGAAGTTTTTACCTAAGCTACAGTTTCAAACAAAATTTTCTTAATTAGTTCATACTGGAGCAGTACCCTGAAACATTGCAAGAAAGTCAAAGAAAGATTTGCAGTTAATAGCCTCCACACAGCATGCCAATCACAAAATACTCACTTCTAAAAAGAAAAAGATAGCATTGAGATTATTTTATCATTTCAGCAGAAATTCAACTAACCTGGATTTACAAATTTAACAAGTAGAAAAATTGAAACAGTATTTCCCAGCTGTTTTTCTAAGAGCAGGATTAATTTTTCACTATATTTGAGCAAGGTGAAATAAAAATGGATAAAAATGGCAAAAAAGGGCATACACATTAGACAAAAATCAAATGTTCTTTTTGCTTTGCCCAAGTTCTACTGGTTTAATTTTAAAGCAAGGATGTGGCAAATACTCTCAGTCTTAGTTTGCCAGTATTTTTGATGTCTGCTTAATCCTGAAAAATTTTGGATTGTGACTGAGGCCAGAAAGGGAGATAGACGACTGAGGGTTAGGAATAGAGTTGGTATTAGGGCTGAGGCCAAAGGAAAAGGAATACAGGGCAGCAGGAGACAGAGAGAAGTCAAAACAAATTGGGGCTGAAGCCAGAGCAAGACAGAAGACTGTCTAATGTAATAGGTTGAAGATGAATTAAAAATGGAGGTACTCCAAGGTAAATCTCAAAATATCAGAAGAATTGGTTTCATAAAATCTGTCCTCGATATGTTGTGGTATTTTAAATTGTATATTTTCCAATACCTATGATTAGCTCGTCTGATCACAAAAACATAAAACATTTGTATATGCCCTTATACGAGTTGTCCATGGATTTTTGTGAATTCAGATAAGGGCCAAATATGGATCCAACTCTGCCTTCACAAACTTAGGCAACAGATACAAACTAACTATGTTCAAAATATTGAAGCAGAACATAAAATCCTTTTATAAAACTTTGATAACTATGATAATTAATATTAATATCTGAAATGATGTATATGCTTGTTAACTAATTTTCTCTTCTCATTTATTTCTATGTCCATTAAACTTTCATAATAAATAATGACTTTTGGCCACAGATCCTAGCTTTGACCTGTTGGTTTGCCCAAGGAAACCCTGGCATCTCATTCCCAGTACGCTGAACCACAGAGTAGAAATAGCCTGCAGCTGGTGTCAGATTGGTTCACAGCAGCCCATATGCAACAGGCAACCTGATCACAGTGCTTTACTGAGGTGCATTACTTAGGGCCCTTGGCAACTGCCAGCCACACTACACTCCATTACGCAAGTATTGCATCTGTGGTCCAGGACCGGAGGAGAAATAGATTTTATTAAATACAGGTCATATTCGAGAAGGAAAAAGGAAATAAATCCTATGTGCCCTCCACAAGAAGAGTGCTTTAACATCTATCTAAAAAGCTATTAATAATTATTCCTTTAGTGTTGAAGCAGTTGATGCTATTTTTATGCAGTTTTAGATCACAAATCACACTGGAATGGGATTTAGATATTTCTGGTTCTGGCCAGGTCTGAGTCATTTTGTAAAATCCCTACTAAGAATTGCTTTCTTGAGAATCTGCCTGCTAATGCAGGGGACACGGGTTCGAGTCCTGGTCTGGGAGGATCCCACATGCCGCGGAGCAACTAGGCCCGTGAGCCACAACTACTGAGCCTGCGCGTCTGGAGCCTGTGCTCCGCAACAAGAGAGGCCGCGATAGTGAGAGGGCCGCGCACCGCGATGAAGAGTGGTCCCCACTCGCCACAACTAGAGAAAGCCCTTGCACAGAAACGAAGACCCAACACAGCCAAAAATAAATAAATAAATAAAGTAATACTGCGTGCTACCAAAAAAAAAAAAGAATTGCTTCCACTGCTGGCCCTGGCCATCTGCTGCGATGCCAACCTGGATCAGAGCAGCTCTGTACGTGGGTGAGAGTGGTCAGCGGGGTTTGCCTGTAGTACAGCTGGTGCCCTTCCACAGTTCAAATACTGTGTCCCATGAAACAAATCCTAAAACCCCTCAAGACCTCCGTTAGAAATAGGGTGTTTCTCAGGATACAAATGATGGTAGATCTATACAATTTCTTCTCATTCTAACACTTTTTAATCCTCAATACCTCTAGGCACATCTGCTCAGAAAACAAAATCAGATTCTGCCCACCCCCTCCAACCTTTACAGCTCTTCCCTGCTAGAGGTACCAGGCTCTTGAAGTGTTTTGCATGCATATTCTCCTAAAGATCACAATAGTTCAGTGAAGAGTTAATCAGAAGCAGTTACCAGCATAACACCCCTGCCTCCTGTATTGGTTACTTAGTTTGGTATTTTCGTGATAGTGTGTACCTAGGCAGGCATATTTTTCTCTAAGCAGATTTTGTGTTTCTTAAGGAAAGCTAAAAGAACCCAGAAGGAAACTGGAAGGGAAAAGGAAGAAAAAGGAAAAGAGTAAATACTGTTAAGAAACCATTTAAGTTTTATAAGCCAAACACAGTTTTTGCAGGCATAAATTGTACTAAAAGCGATTTAAAGAAAACATCAAAAAGATCTTACTCTATTTTTCGTCCCCATGCACTCTCTCCATGCATCTATTACAGGGTACAGCAAAATATACTATAAATCTAAATTTTCATTGTCTTCCCCTCTATGAAGACAGGGACCAGCCCAATCAATTCTGTATTTATAGTGGCCACAGCTTAATGTCCACTGTTTAGTAGATACACAAAATTACTTTTTGAATAAATGCCAATTGAAAGAATGAATCAACAGTCTTAAAGCACCAATGTTCTCAGGATCCTCAAGGAGATTAGAGTAAGCCCTTGGAAACCGTTCTGGAAAAGAAACATCTTACCAAGGAAGTTCCTTAAAAAAGACTAACATGCAAGCACGTATATTTGGTTGACCCTCTTTACCAGCCCGGGATATAAACTGTCATATCTGTTTTAATAGTTAAAAATAATTGCTGGAAAACCTTCTTTGTCAAAAATAGCTGGCCCTCTAGTACCTCTCCCCTCTTCAGCCTTCCTTGTACAGCATATCTGGAAAGCTTCCTCAGTTTTCCTTTGAAACAAAAATGAGGTGATTACCTGAGGCTGTAAGAAGTTCCCCAGAAAGCCAGACTGGGAATGATTTGACTTTTTGGCTAGAACTAGATGAGTTGAAAACTTGCTCTACAAAAAAATTTTTAACAACTTTACTGAGATATAATTCAGATATACTATAATTCACTCATTTAAAAAGTACAATTCAGTGGGTTTCAGTATATTCACAGAGGTGTTGTTCTGCAAATTTTAATGCTTTCCTATCCACTGGCTTCAGAAGTAACCTTGCTGGCCCATAAATCTGCACAGATCACAGTGATTTCTTCAGGAAGGAGAATGCAACTTCTAGTGGTACCCAAGGTCAAAGGTGCCCAATGCTTAGGCAACACAGATTGTGACTCCATGCTTTAAACTCATAAGCCCATTGTTTCCAAAATACAACCCTTACCCCAATGCCAGTTTGCCTGAGTGAGAAGTAAATTCAGGTCTTGAAACAACCATCCACCAAGACCTGGCTATTGAACTCTGGTTAACAGTGCAGATTCTCTGTGGTATACACTGAGATGCACAACACAGAGCTCCCTTCAAAGAAAGACAGGCTGCCAGTTGCAGGCAAGATTGGTCAGCAGATGGCTGCCAGCTCTCAGTGCTTTTGGTTGTCTGCCTTGGCTGCGAAGAGTTGCTTGGCCCCAGATCCCGCCCTTCTTGGGGCAACCCACATCCAGTCACTGAGTGAGGCAGAGATATAAAAGTCCAGCCATCTGCTCTGATGGGCAATACTCATTCCAGAACTTTCTGCAGGGTGGGCTGAGATTTTGCTGGGCTGGTTCACTGTTTTTGTTTGTTTGTTCTCTTTCCAATACTGCTTCTCGCCCCTTCCTTTTACAAGTGTTGATCCCTAATAAACATCTTGCATCTCAGACTCCATCTTAGTGTCTCAGAAGTGACGGTTGTTTTCAGGAGTGGTGTGAGAAAGCAGGCAATAAGATGGTTTCAAAGCTGGATCACTTATGCCCAGCTGGCAATGAATGTCTCATCATTGGTGGAGGTGAAGCACCAACCGCCCCTGGCACAAAGTGGTAGCCCAGTCATTAAAACTTTCACTGGTGGTAAATTAGGTGGGTGTACAAGTGCACTGGGTACAGCCTATCAGGTATTTGAGACATACAGAAGAAATAGTAGCTATAACACAATTAGATGACTATTTCTAAGTGCCATTGACACTCTAAAGAAAGATATTATACAGTGAAGGGTGAGTGACAGCCAATTGAAATCCAGGTATGAAAGGAGTGAACCTCTTTGGTTACATACATACAAAGAAGTTCTCATTATTCACAGGGAAGGGCAGAAAAAAATGAGGATCAAGCTTAGTACTTAATAGTATGAATGACTTTATTTCAAAGAAGGCTAAACACAAAACCAAGGCAGGTCTATTACGTGCAGTTCGGAGAAATGTGTGGGTTTGTTGGAAAAACCCCAAAGTTGCTAGAAGACCTAGTCCATGTGAACTGATAGGAACAAGGAGAATAAGCATGGAAGTGGATCTGAGGTATTTGATCGGGAGACCAGAACATTAAGTTGCATAGGGAAGAGTCTATTGACCTTGGAGCTCTCTATTCAGATACACACTAACAAAAACCCCAAGAAAGAGTGAAGTCGCTACTAGGATGGATCCTAGAAGCATGGAAAAAGTGATGGCTCATTCTGAGGGAAGTCAATATGTCATAATTGTCATGGCAGACAGTGAAGGGAGGGAATAAAGTGCTCAGGGAAGTGGGCATTTGGGAATGAATATATCATGTGAGGTTGGAAGACACACCAAATGATCATGTCCCATGGGAATGCCCAGAAGACACACTATATAACATGGCTATAGGAATGCGATGGCGACAGGGACAACAGCATCACCTCACCGAAACGTTTTGTGGTGGCTCTCCTCTTAAATTCAAGATTGACAATAGGAAAGTTGTTATATAAACTTGTTTGTTGATGGCAAAAGAGGTAATAGGACCCTACAACCATAGAGCTAGGTAGCAGTGCTTAATCTCCAGAAGTCAAGGAGTTGCAATCATTGTAATGACCAAGCAGGTCAGAGTTGCAGCCAAGAAGGCCTGAGCTGCACAGAGTTATAGAGATGGAAACAGAACACAACACCCTAAGGGTCACAAAAATGTGTAGCCAACAAGGGTACTTCTCAATTTGTAATAGCAGAAGAACTCAAGCATGAATAACCAGAGGGCCGAAAACTGTTGTCCCAATAAAAAGTTACAATCCTTTATTCATTTTTCAAACTGGAGTTATTTCGCAGACCCATAACACAATGACTGAAGAGGTGGCTGGATTCTTAGAAGGGAGGACCCTGCACACTACATCAAGTTTACACAATAATGATTCCTCCATTCCTTCCCCAAAGGGATCTACGGTCATTTACTCAGACAACTGTACCTTGCAGAAAATAAGATATGTCCAGACATTTTAAGGACAGTCACACACAAGGTCAGAGTTGACACTGATATCTGGAGAACTGAAACATCAAGGTATCCCTGGAAGAGTGGGCCACGTGCCAGATCAGGTGCTCTGAGAAACAGATGCTAAATTATGATTAGAGATGAGAGAGATTTATTGGGAGAAACTCCTGTGACAAAGGAAGAAATGGGAGTAAGCAAGGAGAGTCTTCAGTTTTTCCCTAGAACTATGTCATTTCTCTAGCCTTCTTTCATGCATGTAGGATGATCTGGACATCATGCAAAACACCACTTGAGCCATTATACTGGTGACTTTTTGTTGGTTGGGCCAGATGAGGAAGAGACAACTAGCATATTGAAGGTCTCAGTAAGTCACATGCACTCCAGACGGAAGGAAATAAACTTTATTAAGATACAGGGACCCACCACAACCATACATTTTTAGGAGCCCAATGGTCAAGGTATGTCAAGACATCCTCTTCAAAGTAAACAACAAATTAGCACATCTTGTGCATCTTACCACAATGCTCAAGATGTGATCATTTAGATAAAGAATCACCATGATGGTGGGCCTCTTCCATCTCTGGAATCAGTGCATTCCACATCAATATCCAGGATGATAAGACTACCAGCTTTAAGTGAGTTGCAAAGCAGGAAAAAGCTCTGCTGCAGGTCTCAGCTACAGTACAAGCAGCCCTCACACTTGGACCATATTATCTGGTCCACCTTGTGGTGTGGGAGGTACCAGTGGTGGGAAAAGATGCCATATGCCAAGTCCCGATGGGAGAATCATAAAGTGGGTCCTCCGAAGTTTGCGGGCAAGGTACTGCCACTTGCAGTATGAAGTTATACATCTTTTGAAAAATAATTCCTGGCATGTTACTGGGCTTCGATAAAGATGGAATGTTTGACTATGACTCACAAAGTGAACATATGGCTGGAACTGTCCATAATGAGTTGAGTCCTATAAGATCCACCAAATGACAAGGTACTGTGGACCCAGAAGCAATCCATAATAAGGTGAGATGGTACATCTGCAACTGAGCACAAACAGAACTAGAATCAACCACTGTTACACCATGCCCCTCTCCTATGGCTCATTCTTACAGCTGTGTGGGGAGTCTTAAATGATGAGCTAGAGAAGGAGGAAACCCTCCAAATGAACAGATAAGGTGCAGTGTACCTTGTCTTCATTTTGGATAAAATGAGTGAGGTTATAATACATTCAGACTTATAGGCAATGGTGAAAGGCCCAACCAATTCTTCAGGGATATGGAAAGAAAAAGATGAGAAGTTTGGGGATAAGGAGGCTGGATTAAACATGTGGATTATGTACGAGATGGACATACGTGAATGGGTATAAAGTGTGAAGAAGCCCACTAAAGAACATCTACCACAGAAGATGAAGTAATCAACCAAGTAGGCAAGATAGCCAATTAATGTCAGCCAGGCTCTGTCATCAGTCACCTCAGTGCTGGCTTGAGGAACAGATGAATAAAGTAGTCACAGTGGCAGAAAAGAACATGAACGTGCCAACATCATGGACTCCCACTTATCAAGGCCAGTTTAGCTACTGATTTCCAACCTGCCAACAATAGACATCAATGTGGAGCCCCTGATACGGCATTGTTCAAGGCACCCATCTAGCTACATGAGCCATCTCCATCCAGAAGGGACCATTAGTTTATGTTCATAGGACAAGATACAACATGTATTCCAGGTACGGGTTTGCTCTTTTTGCCCAGGGCCTCAGGCAGCACTCTATATGAGGGATTATGAAAGGCCTGATCCAAAGTATGGAATCTATTAAAAAAAAAACAACTAATAAATTAAAAACCTCAACTAAACAGAGTTAGGAGACCAGAAGTGGAAGTTCTCATGCCCCATGGTGACAGCAGAGCCCAACAGGAAGAAGAAAGACTCCTCTTCCTTCCTGGCAAAGACTCGGCCAGTGAAAAGCAAGAAACTGTTTACTATAGCCCTTCCAACTTCTTTCTCCTCTCTCTAAAAACATTCTCCTTCCCTTGCCGTGGGGGTTCTTGCATGTGGCTCAACACAGGTGCAGACCCGAAATTGCAATTCTCTGCTGATTCTGTATAACTCCATCTTTGCTGGAGAAATATCTGGCAGCCTATTTGTTTTAGGTCAACATTTTGGTGGGACCAGAGAAAATTCCCGATGGCTCTGGGGCTGGTGAGCAAACAGGTGTGGTATCTACAACTGAGCCCGTTGTCACTCACTGTTTTTCTCTCTGACCCTGGAATTTGAAGATAGGGCTTCCTCCTGGAATTGAGGCCATGCTCTCCTTGCATTTGAAGCTCTCCAGGCTTTATTCAAGATTTATTTAAAGGTTTCGTCTTTCTGGTTAAGGTCTTGTTCTGTACGTGAGGACTAGTTTGGCACTTCAGTCTGATCTTGAGATCAGACTGTTTCAACTAAAGCTGGCTGAAAATGCCTTCAGCCCAACTCCCTCAGGAAGGGGCTGCTTCAAATGAAACTGTGCCAGTACGGCTGCTGGCCTCTCCTTAGGGAGGGCTATTCTCTGGAAGCTGGCTGATAAAGCCTTTGACATGGCTCCTCCAGAAAAAAAAGCTGTTTCCTTTGAACTGGCTGGTAGTCAGGCTTGCAAGATGTTTGAACTGAGCTGGTTGTGCTTTAAGCTGTTCAAGACATTTGAAAATTGTTCTTTACTCTAGAGGAAAAACCTCTAGAAAATGGGATCCCAGTTATCTAAGTATTTTGAGCCACCTACAGGGATTCCAGCCTATTTTGTGTTCAAAACCGGCAGTCCTTCTTTATGTACATTTCTAACCAAATGGACCGACCTGACCAAAGGCAGTTTAGAATACCAATGGCCATTATGGGGAACTTCTGAAATTCCCAAACTTAATTTCCTTGAAACTGAATTGGACTATAATAGCTCAAAAATTTCCAGAACTGAGTGGAATGTTTATTTCAAATGGTAATTTGAGGTTTCTCAACCCTATCAGGAATCTAAATTTGCCTCTCTGCAAAATACTATTTTAAGATTAACTGAGGGGGCTTCCCTGGTGGCGCAGTGGTTGAGAGTCCGCCTGCTGATGCAGGGGACACGGGTTCGTGCCCCGGTCCGGGAAGATCCCACATGCCGTGGAGCGGCTAGGCCCATGAGCCATGGCCACTGAGCCTGCGCGTCCAGAGCCTGTGCTCCGCAATGGGAGAGGCCACAGCAGTGAGAGGCCCGCAAAAAAAAAAAAAAAAAAAAAGATTAACTGAGGCAAACTAACGATTGAAAAAAGATAAAATGACTCCTGAAGCCCGAGGCTCTCTTCCTTGGCTTTTTTGTCTCGGGTTGCACCTCTGGTGCCATCTTGTCTCTCTCCCTTAGCTCCTCGTGGCAAGACTCTGCCTCCATTGCCACCTTCTTCCATCCCTTCTACTCCTGTGTCTCCACTATAACCTCAAGTCCTCATACTAATTATTTCACCAAATTTCCCCTTTTCTCTGAAACTCTCCCCACTCCCTTTTCCTCTGAACTTACCAGAATCTCTTCCTTTAAAATTAAGCCTTCTGAGGATCCAGAAGCTAAACTCTTAATTTCTTATATTCCCTGGACTAAAGTTGAACTGCAAGCCACCAACAAAGATTCTCCTAAAGTAACCTAAGATCCTCACAGATTTTCTGAGGAGTTCAATATAGTCATTCACATTTATCAACCTGGGTTCTCTGACTTATATCAGCTAGTTCGTATGCTTGTCAGCGAAGGCCAGGCCCAGCACTGGATGAAAACCCTAATTGGGAAAATCCTGAAAGGTATCTAGAATTACAACTGGGAAACCAGCCAGCTAACTTATTATATGATTAGGCTTAGACAGTCTCTAGGCGACTTCATCAAGCAATTCCGAGGGCCTTTCCAAAGCCTGTTGATTGGAACGAACTTCATGCTTGTACACAAAAATCTGACTGATCTGTTCATGATTGTCACAATCGACTTCACAATGTTTTTAAAGAAAATTCTGATCTTCCTTAAGATGTTGATTCCACCTGGGTAGCTTCTAACTCTTTATTAATAGGCACAACCAGGACCTTTCCCTTTTAATACAAAAGACCACGATAGAATGGGAAACTATGTCCACTTCAGATTTAGTTAATCTGGCATACCAGTTCTCTCATACTCCAAATGAGTTACCTCCAAGGAAGACCGATATAATTCTTAATCTTCAACTCCAACAAATGAAGGCTTCTAAACGAAACCAAAACCCTCCAAGTTTCTGCTATGATTGCAAAGAGCCAGAATGTTAGAAAAGAGATTGTTATGAATTTAAGAGCTTTAGGTACCTTCAGCCCTCTAACCAGCCTTCTCTTTGTCTTCCCAATTCTCAATGACAGGGCTCTGAGGAACTACAGGGGCTCTTCCCAACCCTTCTTCTTAATCAGTTTAGAGAAACGTTTCTCCAGATTGGAGATGAATCTCTTCCACTTATAATTGACTAGAGCTACACTCTAGGTGCTCAACCCCACTACAATAAAACAGCCCCTGCCTCGGCATACTAACTCAGTTCAAATAGTTGGGATTTCTCATGAAACTCCTGTCTCTGAATGTATTTCCTTTTTTTTTTAGGCCCTTTGAGAGATATACACCCTTTTCTCCTTATTTCCTCTGCCCTTATCCATTTATTACATCAAGACTTCTTAGAGAAGTATAATGCTAGAATTTCTTTCTCCCAAAAGGGGGAAGTATTCAATAATTCTAGAATTTGACAGTTGTCATCAAAGTAACCAACCAGGTGAATTAAATGACACTCTGACATCTTTTATTTGTTTCATCTCTGATGGTACTAGAGCAGATTCTGGAAACACTGATCATTTGACCCTATTAAATCAGCTACCACTTTCCTTATGGGCAAAATCTCCAACTGATGTTGGAAAAATTCACAGTGTACCTCCCATCAAAATTCAAATAGACCCCCCAAACCTCTCCCCAGAATTAATCAATATCCTACAAGTGAAGAAGCCCTTCAAGGCATAAAACTCATAATAAAAGATTACAAGGCTCAAGTCTTCATGATCCCTTTTACTAGCCCCTGTAACACTCTCATTTTACCAGTGAGAAAACCTAAAGGCCAAGGGTGGAAGTTTATCCAGGACCACCGAACGATAAACAGCACTGTTATCCCTCAACACCCTGCTGTTCCTAACCCACACACATTATTAACATCCATTCCCACCGGAAGTAAATTCTTTACTGTTATTGATTTACACAGTGTATTCTTTAGTATTCCAGCTGATGAAGCTAGCCAATACCTTTTTGCCTTCACTTGGGAGGAAAAACAATTCACCTGGACAGTAATGCCTCAAGGTTATACTAAGAGTCCTTATTTTTTGCAAATTCTAAAGGCTGAACTGGATGATATAAAGTTCCCTAGAGTTTTACTTTGTTATAATATGTGGATGATTTGTCTTTTTGCTCTTCTTCTCAAGCCTCCTCACAGGAAGACACCATCTACTTGCTAAAGCTTTTAGCCTTAAAGGGACATAAGGTTGCCAAAAAAATTGCTATTTTCCCAAACTCAGGTTTGATATTTAGGGCATCTAATATCAGAACGAGATCTACACCTAGATCCAGATAGATTTCATGGTGTCCTAAGTGTCCCCAAACCCAAAACTTAGCACCAACTGACAGGTTTTCTCAGGCCAGTTGGTAATTGCTGAACTTGGATTCCAAATTTCTCTCTTACAGCCAAACCTCTGTATCTTTTGCTCAACAACAACAACCCCAACCTAATTTTACAGGAAGAACTGAATGACATAGCCATCGAGGCCTTAAAGGAGAGTGTGATGAAACCACCTTTCCCTTAGGCATCCCAAGGGATGTCCCTTTTTGTACATGAAAAGGAAAGGAACACCCTAGGGGACTCACTCCCAAACATGGGGACCACCATCATTAACAATCAATTGACAACTGAGTCTTCATTGCCCCATTTACAATCATAACCAAAGATCCATGGGGAATTTTGTGCTCCCTGTCCCTTCAACTCTGCACTCTGCAGGGTTAAAAGTCCTGATCTACAAAAGGGTGACAATTTTACCAGAGGAAAACATGCAAGCCTATAAGCTACGACTGCTGCCTAGGGATCTGGGGCAAGCAGAGGAGTCATCATCTTGGCAGGAATAACTGAATTAGATCATCAGGAAGAGGCAGAACTGCTGTTACACAACGGCGGCCGGAAAAGATACCTATATAGGACCCAGCTAACCCACTTGGGGGCCTTGTGGTAATCTCTTGCCAAACTAAGTGTAAATAGACAGATACAGCAATGCAGGTATGAGACGAACATGGCGACCAAGAGATTGGACCCCTCAAGAATGACAGTCTGGGTAATGCTACCAGATGAGCCACCAAGACCAGCAGAGGTGATGGCTAAGGGTGCAAGAAGTCTAAAAAGAATAGTACAGGGGAAAGAAAGCAGCAGTTGTGGCCCTGAGGTCAACTGCAGCAGTGGGGCTGGAGTTGATTCTGCTAACCTCCCTCTTTTAAATTTCAGGTCCACAAGAATCCTGGAGGAGCTGCTCCTCAAACATATACAGAAAAGGGGATACAAGAGACTAATGCAGGGGTTGGAGGGAGGCTATACTGAATATTAAGATGTGCCACTCAGATTCTCCCCCAGGGAAGGACTAGCTGCCTTCAGGGTTTGTCACAGCTGTATGAGCTATCAATTGCTGCTATCAAGCTATCCGCCAAACTTAGCAGCTTAAAACAAGAATTTTATCTCAAATTTTTATAGGTCATGAATCAGCATATGGCTCAGCTGGGTGCCTCTTGCTCAAGGTCACTCATGAGGTTGTATCAAGCTGTTGACTGGGGCTGCAGTCTCATCTGACGATTCTACTATGTGGGGGATTTGGAGCATCACTTCTAAGCTTACTGATGTGGACCCACAGCCCCTTACCAAGTGAGCCTCTCTGAAGGGCTGTCTCACAACACAACAGCTGGCTTCCCCAGGGTGAGTGATCCAAGAGAAAGTGTGATAAGGAGCCTCACCCCAGAGCAGCCACACCCAGTGACTGAATGAGGCACAGATAAAAAGGCCCAACAAATTCACTTTAACATAGGTTGTTGACAGGTAACACGCACCTCCAGGATCCATGCCAGGCTCCCTGCCAGCTTGGCCTGGGCATTGTCAGACCTGAATCACAGTTCAAATTTTTCCTCTGCCCAGTCCTACTTACCTCTCCTTCCTCTCATAAGAGTTGACTCCTAATACACATCTTGTACCCCAAACTCCATCTTCTTTGTGTGTGTGTGTATGCATGCGTGCACAGGAGGTGGCATGATTTCCTTTCCTGTTCTTGCTGAGTGTTTTCCTCCCGGGAGACTCCAAGTCCCTTTTCTAATTCACTACTTCCTCCCCACTGACAAGATCTATAGGACAGTGGACAGGGAGGGTCAGTCACCCTTAAGCCATAATGGTCTTGTAATACTTTTCCCAAGGTAGCAGCTACTGCCTGGTCTTGTAATTAATATGGTTTTGGTTGTAACGATGGTAGATGAGATGGAGAGAAGTTCTCAATTTTCTTGAATTAAGAGGTCTATCCTACACTTAGAAATTTAACCTAAATAGACATAATTAACTTTCAAATGGCGATTTTCTTTAAATTTCACAAAATCTACTTAGTAAACAAATAATGGTATTACCATGTGAGAGGTTCTCCTGTACATATACATGGAGAGTGGCAAGAGGCACATCAAACAAAGCAAACAACTCAGTTTTGTTTTTACTTTTGTTAATAACCTAGTGATTTAAATGTTTTAAAATTTGGAATGTACATACTACTTAGGTTCCATCTCAAGATATATATTCTTCAATGAAATAAGAATTCTCCAATTCTTCTGAGTACATAAATGACCAAACATAATACATATAACTTAGAAGCAGAGTTATAATGAAAATGCAAATTAATTCAAAGGTCCATAGTGAGATCATTCGGCCATATGGTCACTAATGAAGTTCCTAATTGTTACAGAGTCAGCACCCCAGTCAGAAGACAAGATGGAAAGTATCTGCTGTCTTTTGATTTCCTTATAATATTTTTAAATTTTTAATTAAATTTTAAGAAGTAGTTTCCATCTTAGAAATGTTTTTTTACACCATGGAGCATTACAAACTTTGTAACTACAAAATGTTAAAATTTTTTGAATAATTATTTCCCATGTTGTATAATGAAATCAAAATACTACATTTGTAATTTAGCATACAAAATATATACCAATGGGGATTCATTAATTTATTCATTCAGCCAAGACATATTTATTAGCATCCATAATGTGCCAGGAACTGTTCTAGGTCTTGGAGAGATACAGCAGTAACCAAATCAGACAAGATTCCCTGCCTTTGTGGTGTCTCCCTGGGAGACATAAAGTAAAAATAAATAAAATATGTAGTACATTAAGTAAGTTAAAAGTTCTAAAAATAAAAGCAGAGAAGAGTGACATGAAATGTGGGTGAAGGGTGGGGAGTGAGAGTTGAAAGTTTAGATTCTGTGTTGAGGAAAGACCTCACTGAGAAAGTGACTTGAGTGAAGACCTAAAGGAAATGAGGAGATGAGCCTCACACACATCTTGGGGGACGAACACCCTCAAGCAGAGACAGCAATTGCAAAGTCCCTGAGGCAGGAGTCAATCTTGCATGAGTAAGAAACAGCAAGGGGGCCAGCGCTGCCATTGAGGAGTGAAGAAGGGCAAGATACCAGAGATGAACTCTGAGATGGGGAGGCGGGAAGGACACTTTGAGGGTCACAAGGAGTACTAGAGCTTTACTCTGCGGGAGACGAGGTCTTTGGAGGGTTTTGAGCACAAACAACATGGCAGGATCTCACTAAGTTTTAACAGAATCACTCCAGCTGTCCTGGGGAGTGGTAAATGGAGCAAAATTAGAAATGGGGACCCAAGTTCAGAGTTATATCAAGGAGAGAGGTGATGGGGACTTGTCCAGGATGATGACAGCAGAGCTGGTAAGAAATGGTCACTTTCTCAGGTAGACCTCTTCATTCAAGGACTTCAAATACTCACGGCATTTTACTTTACTCTGTAATCCTTGTCATGTACAGAGAGCCACCTAATTGTTTTCTGTTTCAAAACAGACAATACATGGGACAACCTAGGACAACCCTTTGCAAATTAACCCAAGAAGCCTTAAATTTCCAGTCATTTTCTCCATGCTGCTTCTGCTAATCTCTTAGTCTGTCATGCCTTTTCTGTCCCCTTCCTCTTACTCTATCCTACCCTTGAACTCTATTTACAATGGTTAAATTTATGTGTTAACTTGACTGGGCCAGAAGATGCCCAGATATTTGGTCAAGCATTATTTTTGGTGTGTCTGTAGGGTGTTTCTGGAAGAGATTAGCACTTGCATTGGTGGACTGAAGAAAGTAGATTGTCCTCCCCAATGTAGGTGGGAATCATCCAACCCACTGAGTGCTCAAATGTAATTTAAAAAGTGAATGCAATTGAATTCTCTCTCTGCATGACTGTTGAGCTGAGACAATGGTATTCTGCTCTGGGACTGGTACTACAGTCTTGGTTCTCAGACCTACAGACTCAAACTAGAATTTACATCACTGTCTTTTTTGGGTCTTCAGCTTGCAATGTGGGATTTCTCAGTCTCAATAATTTTATGAGTCAATTCCTTACAATAAATCCCATTTAATATTCTTCTCTCTCTCCCCCCCCCCCCCCCCCAATTGTTTCTATTTCTCTGTAGGACCGAGACTATTAATACACTATTCAACCCCATGCATCAAGACTCATTGTTGAAGTGATACTTCTTATATTATTGCTTTCTTATTTTTTCCAACTAAAAAGGAATCAATTCGTCTTTGCTCCAACCACAGTGTCTTCTATTTCTCTCATTTCTACCTTTGGACTTGTACCATGGTACAATCCTTACCACAGCCATTAGAATACAATCTTTGTGCCTTCTGGTTTCCGGAACAGTGCTGTGAATATTTCTTGAACTTACTTAATACCCAAAGGGCCTTTGTTTATAATTAGACTGAGCCAAGAATGAATGCCACAATTCTTTACACACTTGACATTATGATAGTTGTTAGGGATACTGGTATCAACTGTATTAAGTTAGCTCAGTGATTTTTTTCCCTAGGTAAAAAGAGCCAAATTATTAGCACCATAAAATGGCAGGAAAAGAGAAGACTAAAGAGAGAAGAATAAAGTGATGTAGTCATTGGATACCAACCAGGAAAAAGAGTAGGGTCTCCAGACAAGAGCAGAATATAAGATCTGGACTAGACTTAGACACATGGAAGCGAAAATGGGACAGGACCTTGTCTATAGGACTTAATATCAGAAAAATAAAATAAAATTCAAAAATCAGGGAGGGAAAAAGAAAACAATTGAAATTAAAATGATTCTAAAGATTTAAGAAGCTGACACAAACTTACCACAAAAAAAAAAATGGATACAGAGTCCATTAGGAGCAGCTCATTTATTGTTCAAATAACAATTATGGGAATAACAAACCAAATGTATGTTGGAAACATTTATAAGCACTTAATTGCAAAAATGGAACCTATAGATGCCTTTCCCAAAATAGAAATATAATGCCAGTAATGAATAAGTTGAAATCAAGGTCAAGAATATATCAGTATGACACATTTTGGAAGTAGTCACAAAATTCCTAGAAAAAGTTCATTGTTATTAATGTAGGGCAATCTAAAATGAACCTCTTAAAAGAGAAGTTGAAGAAATGAGCCAGCACACAGGATCAGATTGTCAAACCAGATTCATGACTCATATTTTACTCAATATCAAAGCTTGCTAAATAATTATAAGAATATGAGGCATTCAAGAGGCTCAGATGAAGCAGAGTGAGCTCTAGGACATCAACAGTGGCCCCCCAGGTCCTTTCCTCCCACATGGGACATGCATCTCTAGCCCAGGATAATAAGTTCTTAAAGAGAGGCTCTTGGGTTCCTCATGCAGCAGGCCATGTTTAAATTATGAAATGTCTCAGCTTCATACTCAGTAGTGCTCTGTAGCCTCTGCAACATTTTCCAAGGAGCATGTCATTTATCCTGGGTTCCATTTATTGTATGTAATCCTTAGTTAGGGATATCCTACTATGGCATTTTAGAGATAAGGTCTGTTCCTCCTAGCAAATAGCTAGTCTATTTACCCAGAGGTCCATTTGTTAAGGAGATTAGACTGGGTCATCTGCCTTCTTTTCCTTCCCTAGGGGACCTTCCTCTGGTGAAGGAAGAGAATGAATCCCATGGATCCTGGCCAGCTGCTTTAACATCTTCCTCCCAGGAAGTTTAAGACATTGTCTCTTATGACAATGTAGTGCTTTTTGTAAGAAAATGCAAAGTTAGTTTTGGAAGGGGGTGGGATGGAATGTATCTTAAAAGAATTAAGGTAAATAAGTGTTTATAAAATCCCTGAGTCTCCAATTTAAAGACAAGGAAGTGAGAATGGTATTTGGAGGAAGGGTAAAATAAATGACAATTCTATTGAGGATATTTTTCATAGCATCTGGGGAAACACAGGGTAATGTGTTTAAAACTACAAAGAATGTGGAATGTTCTCACATTATTGGTAGCAACAATGATTCCCAAGCTGGCTTTAGCCATGAACTAGATCACCTCCCTTCACAAACAACTTACATATGTTGAAAAAATAAAAACTACATGTGACAGAATATTAAAATGAGATTCTTCCTGCTTCCTGCAGCTGATCAAGAAGATAACAGATGCTCTATCCCTAGGTGAGTATTACCCATCATGACCTAGAACTCATTAGAGGATGTGAGATAACAGGACCCCAACAGCAAAGACTTTGAGGAGTGTCCTGCCAAAAAATCAAGGGCCACTGGAGAAGCTGTAGCAAAGCTGCAGCCTGAGGGAAATGCAGCACTGCAACCCAGGAAGTTGCAGGGGGATGTTCTTGGTGAGAGCAGAAACCCTGAATGTGTTCCCCAGAAAGGGGCAACTTCAAAACCTGCAGGCTCACAGAGCACCAAGTGTCTTAGGAAAAAAACTAATCAGGTAATAACTCTCCTGTCCTGTCCCTTTCCTTCTCTTCTTCCTCTACCTCCAAATTTTTCCCATTAGCAGCCTAAAAGAAAAGTAGAAACACTATAACGATGAGGAAACAGAGAGGAAAGATCAATTTTTCTGTGTTTAGGTTCTGTCTGCTGTCAGTCTCAAAAGTTTATTATCTGGGACAGGACCTTCTTAATTACTGAGTTGAGATTTGGGGTGTGTGTGTGTGTGATTTCTATTACCTAAGAGTAACCAGAAGAAAATTTTATCCAGTTGTCAAGGTGGGGATAATACCCACTGATTAGATTTAAAGAGACCGTGAGAGACAAAATGAAATTGCTTTGCAATTATACCTTGTGAAAACTGCTTGTTCAATGTATTGGTCACATTTATTTACTAACTTTAATCTTAATATCCCTGCAGAAACATAATTAGTAGAGTTGAAAGTACCTTAATTGGGAAAAAAATGGAAGAAATCAAACTGACTCTAAAGGAAGAGAATATGATTTAAACTATTGTTTCTATTTGTTAAAATAATGAATCAATAATTGGCATGTAATCAAAAAGTACACATTTGTTATTTTACAAACTGAGGAAGTGCATAGAAGCACAAACAAAAGAAAAATAATTGTATTTTATCTTGCAGCTAATAACCACTATTAAAACTCTGGATTATATCTTTTCAAGTGTTTCATAGATGGAATTCTCTGTGAATATTTTTTCTACTAAAAACGTATCAAAATTCCATGTCAACAAATATAGCTTTTTAATTTTAAGGGTGGTAATATAGCCCATTTTAGTTAACCACTTGCTAATATTAGATATTCTTTACAATTTTACATTATTATAAACATCACCCTTTACACTCATTATATATTTCCCCCACTTTTCCACTCATTTTTAGGATGAATTCCTAGCAATAGAACTGGAGGTTCAATATATACGACTTTTATTTATGCCAATAAATATTGTTCCAGATAACTGTTATATTAACTCCCACTTCATCCTCAGCAATTAGGAAGGTAATCTTGATATTTACCTGAGAATTGGAAAATGGTACCTTATTTCTGTTTGTACTAGGTTCATAGGGCGGCCATAACAAAATACCATAAACTGGGTGACTTAAAAACATCAGAAATTTATTTTCTCACAGTCCTGGAAGCTAGAAGTCTATGTACCAGCGCGGTTAACTTTCTCTGATATTTACAAGAGAGAAACCTTTCTTGCCCCTTTCTGGTTTTTACTGGTGGTTGGCAATCTTTAGCTGCTCCTTGGCTTTTGTAGCCACATCACTCCAATCTCTTCCTCTGTGGTCACATGGTATTCTCCCTGTATGTCTCTGTCTGTGTCCAAATTTCCCTTTTCTAGGAACATCAGTCACATTGGATTAGGACCAACCCTAATAACTTCATCTTACTTGATTATATTTGCAAAAACCATATTTCCAAATAAGGTCACATTCACAGGACTACGAGTTTGTACTTCAACACATCTTTCTGGGAAACACAATTCAACTCATTACACTGTTCTAATCTATATTCCTCTGATTACTAGTAAAGTTGAGAAATTTCATATTTTATTTGAAACATTTTCATGCTTGATCCTTTGTCTATTGTTCTAGTAGAGATATGTATTTTTTAAAATTTACTGGAAAAGTCTTTTCATAAATTAGACATGTTAGTTATTTTATAGTTTATATGTTGCAAATGTTTTCCCATTTGTCATTTGCCTTTTAGTTTTCCTTACTATTTTTTTCCTTTACTACATAAAAGTTCAAAATGTTTTCTTAAATCTAGCAGCACTTTCCTTTGTGAGCTCTGATATCAGTGATAAAAATCCATCTGAATAAAATATTACATTGATAATCATGTAATTTTATTCTAAGTACATTTCCAATTTCATTTCATTAAATATTTTTAATTTATCTGAAATTTATCTTAAGGAAAGATGTTTATATAAAGTTCCAACTTTGTACATAGAAACTATGACATATATAATTATATTGTTAAAGTCTAATCAGCCAAAGACTAGTACAGGAACAAGCCTGTAGTCCAACAAAATCAGATTTATCAACTCAGTGTGACAAGGCACTCCAGAGGAACCATGGAATGCTGCCCTTCACCAGAGACAGAGAGAAGGAGAGAAAATTCTTTTGTAAGCTTTGAGTTCTTACACAAGTATTCTGAAGAGGAGATAAGGGGCTCTGGGATCAGCTCTGAATTGGTTACTATTTCTGAGGTGGGATTGGAGAAGCTGGATTAATTCGGATTGGGTGCTGTCACCAGACAAGGATGGTTTAGCAATTGTGTATCCCAAGTAGCAGATGGGTGCAGCAAAGTGGTCTGGGGGCATCATTAGTACAAAAACGGTAGTTACACAAAGAGTATTGTTTTGGCATTTTTCAGGTGTTGTATCACCTCAGAAGAGACAGTGGTTCCTTGTCAACTTTGGAGCAGGCTTTTTCTGGGTCTGTACCCAAAGCCTGATGAATGGTAGGACTACTTTTTCCTTTTTTTTGTATAAGCTGATTTTCACTCTTTCAGTCGCAGGAAAGTTTCTACTCTTTCAATATATTTATTATATATTTAATATACATATTTATGTATTATATGTATATATTTTATAACAACCCATTGGTCATACTTTAACCCACTGATCTGAACTGCATTATTAATCACATTTCTATATATATTTGAACATTTCTATTCTGTTTATTTCATTCTAAGAAGGTTTCTGATTATAGTGGCTCCAGAATTCTATTGTTTTGATTTTAAAAAAAGAGAGACATAATATTCTCTTTCTTAATCTAATGTCTGATTCTTATTTTCATTTATCTTGAATTACAAGTTTAATATTAATATTGCAAAATGTACTTAACAGTTAGGATTAACTTCAACTGTAAGTGTGAGAAACCCCAAATAAATGTTAAGTCTTTTAGAAGGTTAGTGGTCTAGGACAGATAGGGTGCTCCCCTGTCAGGGAGCCAGTTCCTCCTGTCTTTATTACTAAGTTGTGAGTAGCCTTAAGTTTATGGTCCTGGAGAGTAGCAACCATGTTCCCAGCTGCAGAATACGGAGAGGAATGAAGACTGAGGAAGGGATAAAGAAGAAAGCAAAGAGCACATATATACTATTTCTTAAGGAAGGCTTTAAGAAGCTGGTATGGGACAATGCTGCTTACATCTCATTGGCCAGAGATGTCACATAGCTAAACCTACTAGCATAGGAAGCTGATAAATATGGATTTTATTCTGGGATACTATGAGATTAGCTAAAAATTCCATTATCATGGAGGAAGAGGAGAGGAGACATATGGGAGCAGCTAGCAGTCCCTACAGTAATGTACCCAGTATCTCTTCTCCAATTCTTTTATAATATTTATTTTTTCCTTTCATTGGTATCAAAATTTTTCTTTTTTATATTTGTTTTTTAATAAATTTTTATTGAAATATAGTTGATTTACAATGTTGTGTTATAGTCAGGTGTACAGTAAAATGATTCAGTTTTATATATATATAAATATATACATTCATTATATATATTCACTTAGATTCTTTCCCATTATAGATTATTACAAGATATTGAGTATAGTTCCCTGCGCTATACAGTAGGTCCTTGTTGGTTACCTATCTTATATATAGAAAGAAGTGTGTATATTTTAATCCCAAACTCCTAATTTATCCCTCCCCCCTTCCTCCTTGGTAACCATAGGTTTGTTTTCTATGTTGGTGCGTCTATTTCTGTTTTTTAAATAAGTTCATTTGCATCATTTTTTTAGATTCCACACATAAGCGATATCATATGACATTTATCTTTCTCCGTCTGACTTACTTCACTTTGTATGATAATCTCTAAAGCTTTTGCACAGCAAAGGAATCTATAAACAAAAAGACAACCTACAGCATGGGAGAAAATATTTACAAAGGATGCGACTGACAAGGGCTTAATTTCCAGAATATACAAACACCTCATATAGCTCAACATCAAAAAAAAAAAAACAACCCAATCAAAAAATGGGCAGAAGATCTAAATAGACATTTCCCCAAAGAAGATATACAGACGGCCAACAGGCACATGAAAAGATGCTCAATGTTGCTAAATTATTAGAGAAATGCAAAACAATACTACAATGAGTTACCCTCACACCAGTCAGAATGGCCATCATCAGAAAGTCTACAAATAATAAATGCTGGAGAGGGTGTGGAGAAAAGGGAACCCTCCTACACTGTTGGTGGGAATGTAAATTGGTGCAGCCACTATGCAGAACAGTATGGAGGTTCCTTAAAAAACTAAAAATAGAGTCACCATATGATCCAGCAATAGCATTCCTGGGCATATAGCTGAAGAAAACTATAATTTGAAAAGATACATGTACCCCTATGTCCACAGCAGCGCTATTTACAATAGCCAAGACATGGAAGCAACCTAAGGGTCCATCAATAGATGAATGGATAAAGATGATGTGGTGTATATACATAATAGAATATTACTCAGCCATAAGTAAGAATGAAATAATGCCATTTGCAGCAACACGGATGGATCTAGAGATTATCTTTTTTATATTTGTCATAGAAGAATGTACCAGCAATAATTTTCTAAGTTTTATTACTGTCCCAAGGATTCTCTCTATATCCTCCACAGAGGCAACCACTATCAAATCTTTGACTATTACATTCCAAAAATCATTTTACAAAACATTAGGTTTATGCTGCCATTTAAAAAATGTTTCTGTTTACTATGGATGATCAGGAGTTAGCTTTTTCACCACCACTCTCCCTCACCCACATATTTCCCATCCACCTAGGATCCAGTTAATTATAATTGGTTAGATCAGCATTCATTTTTAATGTAATTATGATTAGGTAAATGTTAAAAGCTGAGCCGTGTGGTATAAGCTGATTTCATTTCTTCTTTTATAACCTCTCCCAATTAATTGTTTTGTTTAGTTTTCTAATTCTTGCCTATATTATCTGCTATCAGCCATTCTCTCAATTTCATCTTCTTAGACCTCTCTGTATCCCTCTGCTCCAATCTGCAGTGATGTATCACTAGTACACACCTCTCATCCTTGTATTTCCCTTCACTGTCACCAAGAGGATTCTCCTTGTCTCTCTCCTGTATAATATTCTCTGATTCCTGATACCAGGTTCCTCTTTTTGGTTCAATCCCACTTTTTGATGGGATTGAACTCTTCCAGTAGGTAACTAAGATTGTTGTTCAAAAAATGAAGTTTTTCAGAATTTTCTTTTTTGAAGGTATGATAGAAACTTGTTCTTAATCTTAACTTCATGTTTGAAAATATATGTTGAAATTCTTGATATCTAAAGGATAGAAATAATTTCTGGACTTGTTATATGCTCCAAACTCCTTATAAGTCTCTTACTTGGATACAAACATCTCTAAGAATAAATGAAAGGTTTTATCATCTCTAAAATCCTAAAATAGAGATTTTTTAAATATCTTGACCTGAATCTACTTTCTAAATGACATATATAAGTAGTTTCAGTCTTTGTGTGAGATTGAATCTGGCCTCTTTGTTGGCACTTTTATGTCTAAGGTAGAGAGGGCACCAGCTCTCTGGAGAGACAGACTTCAGATTCAGAAAAGCGTTTTCCCAGATTCAGGGGAACCCATCAGAAAAAAAAAAAAAAAAAAGTTAGAGAAAAGCCCACCACTGACAGGCTTTCTATTTGGGTTAGCCATGTACTTGATCTTTTCCTGCTGAAACAGCTGAGTGAGTGCTGGTATGGATTTTTGACAGGACGAGGGTCTACACTAGAGGGCTCTTATCCCTCCTATGGACGATATGTGCCTTTCCGCGTACGGAGTTTGCTTAGATTTCCATTTCTTACTTCTCACAACAGCACGTGGTTTCATCTGGAAGAAAAACTGGAGTTAAGCTGGTTCCACCTGTATCCACGTAGCCATATTTACTAAAAGTTTATGACATATTATAAGTATTTTTTGCTTGCTTCAGCAAGTGGCTTCGATTAATTTTGTTTACCCTGATCCCACCACCCTTTGACAGTTGTACTCTTTTACTGGAGGAAATTTTTAGAAATTTGCTCCTCTTAGAGTTCCCTTTATCTCAATTTTCCCCCCTAAGGTAAAGACAGAATACTATCCGTACGATAAATTAGAAATTCATCATTTTGATTTGAAATTTTGGAGAGAAAACATAGCACTACTTTTTAGAAATTAACAGAATGGTAATGGGTTTTTTTCCTATCTCACCAGAACTGGTTACTAGGATCCAGAGTTGAGGACAAAAATTTGCCAAGTTTCTGATATTCTCAAGAGAACAAAATTAAAGAGGAAAGAAAAACCACTTCAGAATTCATTAGAAGACAGACAAACTATCTCTATTACCTTCTACTGTTATCCCAGAGCTTCCTAACCCCAGTCTATACACATTGAAAACTAAATAGGAGAGAGATGTGAGAGGAAGGGAGTCACAGGAGTCTTGAGATATTGGCTGTATTCAGAGGAAGAGTCCACAGAGTTGAGGGAAAGGAGATCCCAAAGAATCACTCACAGAGGTTAAGGATGCCAGTGAGTAAGGAAGACTGGCATTTCATTCCCCATTAGAATACTTCTGCAGCAGCAAATTTTCTGATCTTCTCCTGCATTTATCTGAACTAGTGAGAAAAGAAGAGAGAGACAGCAGGGCAGAGAAGAGTTCAACAGTGTAGCAACCTGCAGTTCCATCATGTGGCCTGGCAAGTTTGTGGCTCAATTAGATACAATGAAAGTTAGCCTGACCCCTATCCAAGATGACCACCTGCTGGAAAAATAACCCTAGTAACGAGCAGCTATGGGTACCCTGCTGGGGTATACATGAAAAAGCAGAAGTGGAAAAATCTTGGCAGTAATGAGGATGTCCCCATAGGGCACCTGAAGAACTCAACCACGCCTTCAATGAAAATGATAGCATTTGTGTCTGCTGGCAAGAGAACATCAATGGCTAGTCAGGATTCTCCAAAAGAACAGCAATATCAGAGGGAAGACCACAACACTAACGATGAAAGAGACACCTGTGCCTTTCCACCTTTCTTATTCCCTCCTCCCAGACTCCAACCCCGAAAGAGATATGGATCCAGGAGTGAGAGGGGGGAAATGAGTGGAGGAGTAGACTGTGCCTCCTTTCCACTTCAGGATGAAGTTCAGGTATTCCTGGGAAGAGTGGAAAAGATGATAATGAAATTGAATATAAGGTAGATGCTTTTAAACTGGGTTTAACTAAAAATATCTTTTTAATAGTGATCAAAGAGTTATGGGATCTGTCTGAGATAGCTTTAGGGGATGATAAAAGGAAAGTCTGCATGGTCCAGTTGGGACAGCAACTGGAGTAAAAGATTAGACAAGCACTGTTATGCTCATATCCTACTGGATTTAGCCTATTAAAAGGAATAAATGTAGAAGAAAACAAATATGAAATAAAATAACTTTATAAATAAGTTCAAAGAGGAAAGAATATAGATAAATTTTGGTTTTATTTGGAATTATAGGGGTGTGGGCAAGGATGTCAAAAGAGATGCTAAGGAATTTTAATAATTTACAATTGCCAATGAACAATTTTATGTCATGATTCTTAGAAAGCAGCTTTTGATGGTCATAAAGTGAAAAAAAAACCTCAGAAACATTTTCATGCATTCTTTTCTTCAACTGATTGAACATCTCTATGTACCAAACACTGGCTAACTCACTAAGACACAACAGACCTCCTCCTGCTCTCCTGAAATCTATGTTTTTTCTTCTAGATGCTCAGAAGAAAGAGCTTCTTAGGACACTTAACAAAGGCACAGAAATCCCTACGATCCATGATCTTTCATGTAAGGGAAGAAAGCATTACCTAAGCACCTGTTATGTTCTAGGTGCTTTTATGATCATTACATAATTTAAACTTTAGCGTAAATATGAAGTATTTGTCCCTATGTGGGGAATGAACAAATTGAGGCTTTGAATCAGTAACTTGCCTAAGTTCACTCAGCCACATAAATGTCAGAGCAGTAATAAGACACCAGCTTTACCTGGTTCCAAACCCCGTGCTTTTTCTACTACGATCATGCAGCCTCTCTATGAAATAGCTTCATAGAAACAAACTAAATCTGTAGAAGAGATATTGACAATTTACAATTTGGAGATCAGAGCATTATGGGACCACATTTCTCATGAGCATTATGGAGAAAATTCCATGTAACATGGGGTCACTTTGGATTTTATCCTTAAGGTGTAATTCCCTACTAAAGACCCATTAATAAAATGAGTGCACGTGTAACTAAAATCATATAACTTCGACAAAAGCATTTTGAATTATTTAGAGGAAATGTACTTATTATTTTAATAAGAACTTCCATTTAGTGTAGAATTTCCTAATATAATTGTTGTGACCCCATGATTTTCAAATATTTACAGAAATTAATTTCCTTTGTTGCATTATCATATTGCCTAGACAATTTACAACTGTTCCCCAAACATGAAAACGAAGAAAAAAGCAATAATAAGAAGAAAAAAGCAATAAAAATCTTCCCAGGATAAATATTACTATAACCCCCAGCATGTAATAACATATACCACCCTTTTGTATTGTCAGAGAAGAATTATCATAAGGACAAAGTAGTTAGAAAGGCTACATTCTGACCTCTGGTACATACTGATGTTCCCAAATATTAAATGATGCCAGAGGAAAATGCTTAAACAAGTTATTGTTATTCTTATCTATACACATCCTGGCATTTATAACTTTAATTAGGATGTACCCAATTTCAAACATTTATTTATCCATCAAGCATTTATTAGGAAGCTACTCTCACTTGGGTTCTATGAGACATGAGAAATAAGAACAAATAGAATCTCTACCAGTAGACGATTAAAGTGAAGCACACACATGGAATATATACACAATTTCTACAAGATATAGTGTGAAAAGTGCAAGAAATAAATGCAGAGATATGAGAGTTCAAAGCAGTGATTACTTTCAGCCAAAGGAATCAAGGATGACTTTTTGAAAGAGGCAGCGTTTGAACTAGGCTTAAAAAAGAACTTTGAAATTTACCACGTGCTTTTTAGTATTTAAGTGAGATTAAATTGTTTTCCTCCTTTGATTAAATTTATATAACTTACTTAATTTCTTAGTAGTAAGTCATCTGTATATTCCTGTAAGGAAAAATACATTTTAAAAAATATTATGTTGGATTCAATTTACCTGTATTTTATTTTGAACTTTTGTACAGACTTATTCATGTATATTCCAGGAGACTGATGGGTGGTTTTCTTTCAATGTACTATGTTTATCAAGCTTTATTATCAGGTTAACATAAATCATGTAGCATCCCATCATTTTCCATATACTGGAAGAATTTATCACGGGAAATCATAGTCCCTTGGAAAATAAGAAAGGATCCTGGTAAACCTATCCTGCTTTGGATCCATTTTTCTTAAGGTAATTGGAAACTCTGATGGAATTTTCAGTTTCCTCCATGGCTATGGACACAACAATATCTCTGTTTATGTTTGTTACTTTTTCCTAAGTTAATTGTAGTAATCAATATTCTCTAGAAAGTGGTCCATTTCATTTCATTGAGATTTTAGAATTCATTTTCATAGAACTTTACATAGTTTTCTTCTTCCTTACAGTCTTTTAATAGACTTCTGTCATTGTAACATTGTTCTTTCTCTAATTTTGTTAACTGAGTCTTTTTAAAGGTTCTTGGTTTATTTATTTTCACCAAGAAGGCTGGTCTTCAACATGACTGAGATTGGGAAGCACAAAGGTGGGCAGGAAAGGATATGCTAATTGGCTGAAATAAAGACATTAGAGGTAGAAAAAAGGAAGATAATATTTTTATTAAATGAAATACTTCTTTAGTAGTAAGAGAAAGAAAAACAAGATCGGGTCTTCCATGGATAAGAAATATTGTTTGTATTGATAACATAATAATGCTTTTTAAAGTACTATTATCCCCACTTAAATGAGTACTGTATATTAATAGGCAAGCATATTTATCAAAATAAATGTCTGCAAATATAGGTGGTGTGGACTAAGGCTTCTATTTATCCAGAGAAAAGTACACTGAAAATCAAGACATGTGTGGACTGGTAATGATATAAGGCTGGGAGAACCGTTTTTAAGTATTTTAACTTCCTCTTTCTCATCCTATACCAGTAGGGGATGATACTGGCTCCATCTTTAGCTTCCAAGGGTATTTAGATGATGAGTAAGGAAACACACAAAGTATTTTGAATCTTTATAAATGGGTGGTTAATTAGAAAAATGCAAAATTTTCTTTTAAAATATATTTAAAGACACATCTTTCCTGGCTAATGCTAATACATTTGCATCTTTACCAGAATACTTATGACATGCTTTAATTTCAGTGTTTTTGACCAAATGGAGCGAAATCAAGGTTATTAAAGAACTGCAGCCTCAGTTTGAAACATCTCAAAGCAGCACTGTGATTCCTCTCTTAGGTACAGGCAACTGGCAATGTTCAATGTCAGACTGTCTCCATACTGAAATAAGCAGAGCCATTTCCCCAGGAAGCCTCCCTTATTTACATTGTTGGCCCCCTCCCCTTCTATCAGCAAGCACAAGTACAATGAGATCCCGGAACAAATGAGCTTATTAAGATCATGCTTAGACATATCGTTTTTCAAATCACTCTCTACGAGACAGATATGCTGGCAAAGCTGTAATAAACATCAAGGCTCGAGGCATCATCCACCATTCTTTTCAGCAGCCCGATGGCTTGGCTAGAAAAGCTTTTCATAAATTTTAGTGCACACCTATCAAGTGGCAGGTGTGATAGTCTGCTACTGCGGAACCTAAGCTGTGATTTCCGGGCTGGCAGCACCGTTATCGTTTTCAGTGCGATCATGTGCTTTTCTCTGTTTGGGACCAACGAAATCTATGTGATCACGCTGAGAATCTGCGAGTTTTGGAAGACCTGCCAGGGGTATTCATCACATAGAGATTATTTTAGATTGGCTGCCATGAAGTCTTTTTTCCCATTTCTTAACACAATGGGGTTTCATGACGACGACAACTGAAATACATTCATTTGTATATGAGTCTTGTCCTTGTTGCAGTTACAAACCCATTCCACCTTTCCTGTACTCCTTTAACCTATCACAATCAATCTTCTACATGAAAGGACTGCAGTGCTAATTAAGTCACATTTTATGTTAGGGAAAAATGAGGGGAAAAAACTTTTATTTTAATAAGCTAAATTTGTGAGTTAGAAATAAACTTTTGATCCAAATTATGTGAAATAAAATTGTATGTCATATACATGTATATATATGTATGTGTATATGTGTGTGCGTGTGTGTGTGTGTGTGTGTTTAGAAAATTTCTGAAAGGAAATTCAAACTGTTTATAGTGACACCACTAAAGAGAAAGGAAGATTTGGAGACAGCTGAGTCAAGAATCTTCCATTTTCTTCTCTGTATATTATGGTAATACTTGGATTTCTATGATAATATATTCATATATTCCTTGTGTAATAAAAAAGTAAATTTTAAAAGAGAAACCTAAATATTGATATCAAGAAGAGAATAGGGCCCCAAAAGACCATACTTAGATCAATAGCGCCGTATGTTTATAGAGTGCTTTCATATATATTGTATTGTTAAGTCCTCACAGACACCTGGAGGGATGATTGAATAAGATAGTAGCATTCTCATTTACACAGGTAAAATCGGAAACTTCATGAGGCTCAGAGACATGGTTAAGTTTTCAGTTAAGTTTCTAAGTTGGGAATAAGAACCTGGTTCTTCCAACATCTGGTTGAAGCTTCCACTGCCTCAAGCCCTACCCTCCACTACCTCATTTTCTGCTCTGAAAACAATATCAACAACAAATATATTCTTAGTGTCGTTCTATTTGCTATAAAACATTTTTTCCCATTTTTAAGTACTTCTGAGATAGATATATACACTGTGTAGATATTTCAAGTTACCAATAGAGTCACAGTTTTATATTAAACAGATCAATCACTTCATAGAATTGCTTAGACATAAACAGATTCTGGAACATGCACAAAATTTTAATACTAAACTTTCTGATGAAGAAAAAAATAATTATGTATAGCACAACTTTTTTTTTTTTTACAAAATTATGGCAAATGCAAGGCCTCTGGTTTGTTTAGTGGATGTCTGCCATAAATACTATTTAAGAAAATAACTCTTAAGTGGAAATATTAGTTTGCACTGATGGCATAGTCTACTCTACCAGAATTAATAGCAATTCAGCAGTTGAGAACAGGCACATTTTTAAAACATTAATCACTAACGAATAATTACTTAGAGCAAAAGTTTCATGTGAAAATTTTAGGAAAATGCTTACCTTCCCACCCTTTCTGTATATCCAAGTCGCTGCCCTTTTATGGTAATAAAATAATCTATAATTATTTTGCTTTTCTCAACCCCTTTTGCAAATGATTTAGAAGAGAGAATAGATATTGGGAAAGGACTCACATTTGTTTTGATACTAAAACATAACAAATATTCCAAGCTATATACACAAGGACTGCATTCACATACTAAAGATTCCCTGTGACCTAAAAACCTCACCTGCAACCTTGGCACTGAGTTTAGTGATTTCCAACTTTGTTCCTGGCCCTCTCAGGAACTACAATTGAGGGTGTGGTTGAGAGAGAAATGTTTGGGGGGGATTAAAACTCTCCAGACAAAGTAAAGGAAGTCAGCCATGACAACCATCACAACTACCAGATAGCTGTATCTCACGTGCTTTATCAAAGCACCATGCTGCCCTTTAGCGCTGTCACTGTTTGAAACTGTCCCCTCTGAGCTTTCCTCACAAGATCAAGTACAAGCAAATACTTGACTTCCCTTTGGGGCTGCTACCTGTGCCTCTGAAGCGGAAACATCAGCTTACGCTCTGCCAACTCATAGGGTACGCTCGGTTCAACATTCACTCTGGCAGACATTGACCAAACTCATTATCTATTGAAGAAAAAGACAGTGTTATGCTTTGTAATATTGGAAACACAACTGTAAAGGGGAGATGGTAAGTGACTGCCATAAAACAATGGTTGAGGACTACTGCTCCACTCCTTCCCCAAGTGAGCCCACAGCTGCTGCTGGCCCAGTGACTCTTGGGAGTGGCCAAGCATTTCCCACGACTGCCTGCTGAACTGGAACATCCATGCCCTGGAGATGACTGTGATTTCTGCATCCTGTACCTTCCCCTGAAGTTCCTCAATCTGCACTAGCAGTTATCCATCTAGGGCCTTCCTGACTTACTGAATGGAAGAGCTACAAGAGTCCTGTCTCCTGTATCTGTGAGTTTAGCGGCAACACAAATTCATCACATTTAACAAGAAATGGCCATTTTGATATGTCTTTATTTCCAACATTTTTCTGTCTTCCAATAATTGCTAAGATGTGTTTAATATGTATGAGGTACACTTTTAAGAGCTTTACATTGGTTAATTAAATAATTTAATCCTCAAAACAACCCTAAGAGAAATATACTACTATTATCCACATTTTATAAATGAGCAAATCGAGGCACAGAGAGGCTAGGGAATTTGCCTAAGAGCAGATACATAGTAAGCGTCACCTCGTTCCTGAGTCTGGGGTCTGAACTGCCAGGTGATGGTGTTTCATTTCCCGATTTCTCTGCCCACTGGTTCTTCCTCTGCCTGTATTTCCATCTGGACCAGGGCACTCAAAATTTCTAGGTTCCCCAGGCATCTTATAAAGCCTCAAGTACTGAAAAATAAACTAATTAAACCACTTATCTTGAAATTAAAAGCTTTGAAATTTTATTTTATTGTATTTGAAAACCTAAAAAAGTGACTAAAAGCTGGGCTTAATAATTATAGTATTTTCCCCTAGAATGCTTAGGTGGTATACTCCCAAAGCCAAGCACTTTTTTGAGAATTGATATATTTTATAAACTATCTTTTACCTCAGAGTCCTAAGAAAATGGGATAAGGCACATCTAACCTTGAAATCCCAGCTGACCTTCTTAGCTCCTTGTAAGAAATGGTCTAGTTCTGTGAACACGCACCTTTTCTTTCAATAGCTATTGAAGTTGTCACTTGATGAGGGATTGAGAAGGCTTGTGAATAAAGCAGAAAGGACACTTGCACTAATTCCATCTCCAGACTGTGACATTCTACCTCAGATGAAATAATGCAACAAATTATGTGTTGATTTTTAGAAAAGGTTTAATGGAAGCTCTGGCACTTAAATGAATCTACAGCTTGTTTCCACCATTAAAGGGATGTTTCAATTAACGTCTTACTCTGCTACATTTTGGTCGAGCATTTTCCTCTTTCCTTTTACTCCCCTAGGGCTAGGAGCCCAGCACTGCTCTGGGTACCAAAAGTACAGAAAGAGTGCCTATGGCATTGTCCCTGCTCTCCAGGATTTCAATTGGTTTCTACAGCAATTTCAGCTCGCTGAGACACATGGCTTCCAGGGGCAGCTTCACGTTCATATTATAGCCTGCCAACTTCCCAAGCTCGAATTTTAAGTCACATTAATTGTTCCATTGTCCTCTCCAGCTGTCATCCCAATGGCCTCGGAAACAAATACCTACATCTTACCCTAACTGGTGATCAAAAACTGTTGAGTAAATGAACAAAGCAGTGGAGACTATCAATCCAAAGGAAATGCTCGTTAAATGCTGACAGGGAAACCATTAATACTTGAATAGTTGCAGGGAGTATAATCAGACTCCTGATTAATTCAAAACTGTGTTCTGCGGGCAGACTATGCAATCCTGAACAAAATGGGGCTTTTCCCAATCTGGCTTGATCCCTACGAGGTAAGGATTTAAAGGGGATATAGGACCTATAAATAGTCCCTCTGCTGCAAGGATCAATAGTTGAGAAATTTAAGCAGACGATAAGTAGCTCAGCTGGTTCATTTCTCTGATGTTCTTGCAATAAAGACTCGGCTGACTGCCTTTAAAAAAATTTTTTAGGGCTTTGTTGCATTCAATTTGACATGAAACTGTAGTTTTTACCTAAGGAAGGTGTGGGATGATTTTTCTTCATTTGTAAAATATAACCACTGTGATAGTTGGTGAATTGTAAACATGCTAATCGTCCCCTAGCTGCATTGCTAGAGGTTTTCCTCACACGTTAAGTCATCTACTGGCTGCAGTTCTAATATCCTTCACTGAAGGTAGGCAACACTAACTATGTAAATACTGCTTTATGGGCACCCCAACGTCCTGATTCCATTGCTGTTTGACTGCATTGTGTAGGGAAATAATATAAAAATCTAAGATACCTTTACAGACAGCTAGGTGAGCAAAATACTATTTAAAAAAGAGAAAAAAAACCAGCTATCATGTACTGAGCCCGATCACATAGTAAATGCTCAGTAGGTGTTCAGTTTCATCGTCAACACCATTATTGACTCTGACAGAACTGTGCTAGTACATTATATATTGATACTTTGTGAAAATTACTTTTTACAAATGTGTGAGATAAGTACTATCGTTGGTTCCATTTTTACAGATAAGGAACTGAGTCTAAGAAAGACCAAATGACTTGTTCAAGTTCACTCAGCTAGTCAGCTATCCAAACAAGATGGGAACTCTGGTCTGTCTGATTCCAAAGCTAAACTCTAATGTGGACCAAGCTGCTACTGACATTGAGATGCTGATTAAGCTGTTAGTTTCGTAGATAGCATGGGAAGCCAATTTGCAGTCACTTTGGGGTTAAATAATACATTCAAACCTTACTTGCTTATTGTGGCAGCTCACAGTAAGGTAATTATATATATATTATGGTTCTTTTTTAAAATAAGAGTGGGGTCACTTTTTATATTACATCTGTAATTCTTTTTTTCACTTACTAGCTCATGCACATCCTTTCAAGTTAGCACACACTGATCAACGTATTATTTCTCATAACTTCATCCCATTTCATAGTAGAATAAACCATCTGCACCTGAACATTCCTCTGTTAGACGGCATCCAGATTGTTTCCAGGTTTTGCTCTGACAAAAACTGCTACTATAAAGAGTCTCTATAATGTGTACACGAGATATATATACAGTAACAGACACACATGTACATATGTGTGATTATACATATATGTGTTTGTATACATACACACACACACACACACACACACACACACAGATACATTGGAGACTTTATCCCCACTGATAGATTCCAAAAGTAAATGGCTGGCCAAATAGGTATAAACAAGCTCAACTTTTTCTAAACTGTTTCATTACATTTTACATCCACCAGCAATACATGTGAGTATGTTTCTGCATTTCTTCTCTATATCCAACTTATTACTATTTTTGGTTTTTGACAATCTGATGGTAAAAAAATGATTTCAATATTATTTTTATTTTATATTTCCTGATTAATCAAGATGTAAAGCTATTATAGTTACATTTTACTATTTTCTACTAAATATCATTATATTAGTTGTCCATTTTTCTGTCTGGCTGTGTTTTTATTAAGTTGTATAAACTCGTGGTATAATACTGCTAAGGGCTCTGAAGATCTGAGGTTTTACCCTACTTGCAAGGGAAAGATTAATCTGCTGTAGTTTTGTGGATGCTGGCAGAAGACGCAAGATGCCTCGGCCAGAGACAAAGGGCACTATTTCTAATATCACAGGAGGCCTCGTGAGTGTCACCATATTTGTGTCAGTTCTCCTGCCTCCAAGTCCCTCGGGGGTGCCCAGACGATGCCTGCACAGTCAGTGGGTTGTGCTACAAGAAAGAGACCCAGGCCATAAGCATGTCTGCCCTTTGCTCTGGAGGGAGACACTATCTCTATCTTCTTAGGCTATCTGCTATACATACACCTTTGAAAAGATTAGTCCTGAACAAAGGGCAGTTAATGTCTCATTCATAAGATGTACAGAAATGCAAAAGACCCATGGAGAACTGGCTCCTAGCCATTAGGGAAATCAGCCTTTGATCAAATATACTGCATATGTTTTCTCTTAATCACTACTTATAATAGCATTTCTATTTTGTCCTTGTCTGTCCTCCTTCCTATGGTCCTTGGTCTGCTATGTATACTATTCTCATGTTAGATTTAGTATAATAACATTGAAATGATTTCCCTAATTTTGGATACAAATTACTGCTTTGTTCCTGATCAAAATGAAAACAGATATTGTCTAATTGCCACTTTATGAAAACTGCCATTTTATATGTCCATTATTTCTGTTCTGTTTTTGCCCTGATAAATGAGGAATAAAAGGCATAGAAAGGGAAGCCCAAGGGGACTTTTTCCCAATAAAAATAAAGACTTAAGGTTCCTAACTATTTTCTATCAACTGAATTGCTGCAAATTCAAAGGATTAGCAATATCAGAAGAAGATATAGATGCTGGAGCAGATCGATGTTTTGTGGCACTTGAAGCTTCTATAACTTTGGGGTAGTGTTTGTAATTTTGTATTTTCATACTTCAAACACAACATCGCTCTGGCCTGTACACATTTATATGGGCAGTACAAACATAACGTCCTGAAATGTCAGCCAAGCTTGTTCAGATTCATGGTAAGTCTGCTCTATCTGGTAAAGGATGTAAAAAAGAAGGTTGAAGCCAATCACGATATGAAGTTTTCGCTTTTCTAGGCCATAGTGCTGCTTAATCGTTCAGCTCAATATGCAGCTTTGGCCCCTCATGGAAAACATTCCACAGCCTCTGTCCTTTCTGACCTTAGGTTATGCTGAACTGCAGTTCAAGATGAATGACGTTTTGTGGAGTATATCCACTGAGTGCAAAAATTATCACATCAGATCCAGCAGGATTACCTCAGTACTTGGGGCTGTGGTCCAGGGGAGGGATGGATCCTACAGCAATTCATCCTGTCAGGTGCCTTCCTGTGACCTCTCAAAGGTTTGTAAGGTGAAGTCTGTGCTAAATGGATTTGGAAGGCAAAGAAGGAAAGCAAAGAGTTGCAGAAGTACCACAATATAAGGAGTGACATTTAGAAATGTCCATGAAATGAATTGGGATAAAGTATTTTCAGATAGCCTTCGTTCTTCCTGTTTTATCTTTCTGATTGTTTATATATGTCTCATATATATATATTTAATATAACAACAACTGGCAGAGCTGCCTCTTTTTCTTTGAGTTGCCCTAGTCACTTGGTTCATGTTTCATAATTAGCTTTAAAAAATAAATAATATTAATTGAGTGTCTAATATGCACATGATAGTCTATAAACAATAGACACGTTAAAAACTATTACAACACTCCCAACTCTTACAGAGTTTACAGTCTTCTTACAGAAATAAAGCCAGTACACAGATATATCCAGTGCTCGGTAGACTATGCCTAGTGGCATGAGAGAGCAACAGACAGTTATTTGAGTTTAAAGGAGAAATTTTTCTTAGAGGGAGTAGCATTTAAGATGATACCTGGGGCTTCCCTGGTGGCGTAGTGGTTGAGAGTCCACCTGCCGATGCAGGGGACACAAGTTCGTGCTCCAGTCCGGGAAGATCCCACATGCCGTGGAGCAGCTAGGTCCGTGAGCCGTGGCCACTGAGCCTGCGCGTCCGGAGCCTGTGCTCCGCAACGGGAGAGGCTCCAACAGTGAGAGGCCCGTGTAACGATGAGGTTGCCTACCATGTAGACACAGAGAAAGTGTTCCAGGCAGATGAACGGGCAAAGCCCTGGGGAGCAGAAAATTGCAAGGAACAGGAAATAGTCCAGCTTCAGTTGGAAGATATACTAAACTTAAAGAGATTGAGCAAGAAAAGTGGTGGCACTGCATCACTGAGATCTTTGCACTCCTGCCAAGTGTAAAAACACTAAGGTGGTATAGTCAATGGGGAGCCATTTTCTGCAGGGGAACAGACTGAACACAGAAGTAATTTTGGAAAGTTAAACTTAAAGAAGTATGTAGAATAGGGGAAAGAGATGGGAAAGTACTTGGAGGCCAGGTTAAGACCTCAACAGAGTACACAAGGCATTGTATTGGGTATGGAGGTGAAAAGGCCATTTGTGGATCTCCCTACAGAGATTTAATGCCATGACAGGAAAGGGAGGTGCAGGGAGAAAGAGGATGACAAATTTCCGGGAATCTTGCAGCTCTGAGATCCTAAAGGGCAACTTATGTTATTTGTACGATGTTACCATGTTGACTATGTATTTTTTCTCTCTTTTCTTTACCACGTTATATATACCACTGCCCTAATGCTCTCTTTCTCCCTCCTTCTTCTGTGACTTACCTGTCAGGTGCATCTGCCATCTTACTTAGCTTTGTTAGTGGCAAGGTGGATTAAAGCCCCTTAGCAACATAGACACTGTACAATTTCACCAAAGAAAAAGAAAGTCAATTATTCTTAAGGGGTACATGACTTGCTTGAGATTTCATGCTAAGGAAGTAAAAGTGACAAAAACATGCAAACATAAATACCACCAACTACCTCCATGTGTACAAAAAAAGAGCACCAAGGGATAGCTCCCCAGGGAGGAGGGAAAAAACACAAATGTGGAGAGAATGATGAGGTGGCTGATGTCAGGTGGTGATGTTGTGCAAAACCTTCATGACCAAAAGGAGTCAAAGGGCTGCAGAGTTACTATGAGGTTTGGGAAGGTAGCAGGATATTAAAGACGGAGGCATTGGTAGGGGGCATGGTTTACTAAGGAGTTTCACATCAACTATGAATTTCTTGGTCCCCTGTTTTCACCTCCATCTTGCTTTCATCATCATAGTCATTCTCACATGGAAGTGACAGATTCAACAGGAAAGATAATCTAATGTTATAAAATATTATACAACATCGTATCCCTTTGAAGTACACCCTTCCATGCATTTTCGTACCTCTCAGTTCTGTAAGGCAGAATCATGCAGTCTTGATTTTGCCTAAAAACTATCAACAGATTCAATTATAATTAGAGACAGTATATGAGTGAAGGGTTCACAATAATTTATTTGTGTGCCATAAAAGTACACACTGAGAAGTATGTCTGGAATCATTTGGAAATGACTTAACATTTTGCCACTCAAACTGGCAGATTTGTTCAAACTTTCACTGTGCCCTTATGTGGTGGGAATAACCGCTTTAGGCTAGGAACTAGGATTCTAGGAGGGCTCCCTATATTACTGAGTTTGTGATATTCTGCAGAGCTGTTTTGAATATCTAGTGAAGCAAAGTAAATGAAAATTTCCATAAACTGTAAAGGCGCATATAAATGAAAGCTCTTGTACTATTATTACTAAAGAGTCCATCATTTCCTATAGCACTCAAATCCCAGTTTGGTGGAACACTGGAGAAGGCTGTCAGGAGTGGCTGGTTTTAGAAAATGCCTGAAGCATCCAGATCTTCTCTAGGACCTGGCTACTGTTTACCAGCAGCACATGGCTATTCAGGAGCCAGCAGGCAGTTTTCCTTCACAGGAAACTAAGTCAGAAAACTGTTAGAAAATGTATCCAAAGGACATACCCCGGTTTTATCTGGCCTAAAGCCTATAGTTTAGAGACCTTTGTTAGAAAAAAATATAAATTACAAGTATATACTTTGGTAAACAATGAACATGCACTTAGAATGAGGAAAGAAATCATAGGAAATCACAAATTTTAAAAGGCTGCTGAATGGCTCAAACATACAAATTCCAGGAAAATAATAAAAGTTTAATAAATGCCTGACCCACATCCCAACTTCTTTTGTAAAATTTTCGGCTCATACTTTTATTACCTTTTCATGTAACCATAATTTTGTGATACCATTTTCCGTAGAGAAAGCATAATGACAATTTAGGCTTTTCTCTAATATAGTTGATTGAAAACTATTTTTTACTATTGATAATTGAAATGTATAAAACATGGTTCTTCACACGTAGATGTACTCCTTTTGCTACTTCAGGTTTGTGCTTTCATACTAGGAATTCTAATAAATTTCATCGTCTTTTTAAAATATTATATGCATAGTACATTTGTAATTATGGGTATTCATTATTGAGAATATTTCTGACAGGAGAGAACTTCTGTTTAGACCCGATGTCAGTAAGAAGTGTGTCCTGCGCTTACAATTTCACACATCAGCTTTTTGGAAGGATTTACCACAGATAACTTCTGGCTCTGTACACTTCCAACCTTGTTTCCCTTGTCTGCCCACATACATCCCTTGATGGGTTCTGTGGGACCTGTTCACACTGAGATACGACCTCCAGCCCTACACACTTCTGACATGACACCAGGTGAGTTGGCACCATCGGCAACTTACAGAAGCAAGTCTTACTTTGATTCACAGATGTGACAGCATATCTCTTAAATATATCTCATAAACTACAAACAACAGAAATATGTCTACCCAAACTAAACGTATCCCTGACTCTACTTTCCTTACCTACATCCCCAAAATTCCTGTAGCCACACAAACACTGTCATACAGGAGAGGACAGAATTAGGATCCTAGTGGAAGGAGAGCATTCTTCATGGGGAGTAGTCAAAATACCTTTCTTTGCAAATATTTTAAAACCATATGCCATACGAACACACTGCTAAGGTCATCTCTGGTCCTTGGAAGCGGCCCAAGCAAATGAGGAGTCTGAAGCTTAAGCTCAATTAGCCTCATAGTAAGTCTGTCTCTGAATCAATGATGTATGAAACCAAGGAACGAATATTGATTTCGTCCGCCTTTTCTATGTGTATCACAGGAGAATAATGTCAAGTGTAGATTAGTGATAGTCAAATTATACTTCTTCGAGCTTGAACAAGGATTAGGATGTGAGGTCAAACAGATACAAAAGAAAAGGAAGTTTAACCAGGAAAATAGGATGACAGAGTTGAAATTTAATGGAGCTGCAGGGAGTATCAGATGAAAGAGATGGGAATAAGATGACAAGGATCAGAGTTCAGGATCAGTAAGTGAAACCACCGAAGCAGTTATACCCAGAGATGCCTTCTCCATTGAACACTGGTTTTCTGATAACACCTGGACACAGCCAAACACATCCAGTGTAAGAACCTGTCCACTCCAGGAATATGAAAGGGAAGGCATGCTGGTGTTAGTCTAAGTGGTTAAACAGTGACATACATCTCTAATCACTCTGGTTTGGTTGACACTCCAGTGGCTTTACGAGGAGTTTCTTTCAAATGAGTTACTCTGTGAATGAGTAACCCAGCTGAGGAGATGCTGTGTCATTAGTGCTTGAATGGGACTATTAGTAATGGCACCAACTTATGTTAAGAATTTGTAAACATTTTCTTTTAGGACTATCAGGTTTTTTTGAGCTTGGGAATTTACAGTCACTTGGGAGGGAGGAACTATCAGAGAGAATTTTTTTATTACCAAAAAATAAACAATCTCCCCCGAACACCCCTCCCCCAAAAAAGCACCTCACATTTCCAGAAAAACATCACCATACTCCTTGAGTTTAACGTCAAATCTGGGAAGAGGATACCAGTAGTGAAGTTTAGATTAGAGGCTCAACGCTTAGTGTGGGTAGTCTTAACTGCTATTCTCCTTGAAATATCTTTCCTGGAAAAACTACAAAGATTCACAGGATTCAGGTAGGAGCCAGACAGCAAACTGAACTATACCCTCCAAAACAAGGTTGCCCAAAGGGTGATCCTAGGTCCACTTGTAGTGGAATTCCTAAGGGTGCTTGTTTAAAATGTAGAATCACCAGCTCACGAAGAGACTTAAGGAAATGGACACTCTGTGTGTGGGTCTCACAAATACGTGTGGCTGACAAGCATCCCAGCGAATTCTTATAACCATGGCACTAACTCCTGAAAAGTGGTAAAGGCTGCCATCAAGAAGTAGGGATGGATTGAAGGAAGGGTCCTTAGCCACCATCAAAACAGTTCCAGGAATTGCCTCAAGTTACAAGGCCAGAGTCACAGAGAATTTCAAACTAAGGACACTCATACATTTGAATCCTCTCTTCCCTCCTCCCAGAGTTATCCTTACTGAAGATGAATGCTGTACTCATTAGAACGCCAATTTAACTTCGCTGTTTCCTATTACTGCTCCCTTGCCTTTTATTCTCTGCTTCTTTTGCCTGATGCAACTTCATTTTGAGTGTTCCCATGACCCTCCTGTTCTTTCTGGACTCACAGGATTGAATGGAATCTCAAATTCAACCAATGCTTTGTGATATTCTCTCCCTCTGTGATATTCCTAAAATGCTACCATGTGATTTTGGCTTGACTGACAATTGAAAGGGAACTCTGGGGCCACTTGTTCCATTTTTAGACACTGCTAATCATCAGAACCATGATCCTTATCACAAATCAAACTATGTCTCGCTATAATTAGCACCATTGGTCATAGGTCTGCCTTCTGGAGATATACTCCTGGCAATTGAGTTCCTCTTCCACATGACAGCTTTGGCTACATTCTCACTGATGAGTATTTAGCTTTGAATGTTTTCTAACGTATCCAGGATGAAGGTATTCTGTGAATGTGAAATGGGAATTAATCGTCTCAGTTGCCATCCCTGTGATTATACCTTCACAGCCATGCCCTCATTAGATAAAAACTCCAACAAAACTGTCCTCAGAAGAATAACCTGTTTCTAGAATAAATCATCCAAAAGCCTCGGGAGACTTTTTTTGTTTGCGTTGTTTCAGTAGTGGTTCTCAAACCAGGGCACTTTTCTCCCTCACCCCCACCCTGAGTGCAGGGAACGTTTGGCAATGTCTAGAGACATTGATAGTTGTCACACTTGAGAGAGGGGTGCCACTGCCATTTGTGGACAGATGCCAAACATATAAATATCCTACAATGCCCAAAACAGCTCCTTACCTTCCCCTTCCATCCCTACACGAAAAAATTATCATACTAAAATGTCAAGCGTTGAGGTTAAGAAACATTTGTTAGAGAATCTCAAAGTCAACGTAGAAAAATGTGTACAATGTTTGACTTGCTACTCACTCTTTCTTGAGATTTCTTTCAAAACAGGCGAACTTTTCACACGCCGTGTCATCTTTCACCTGGAAAAGAGTTAAAATATATTTTTACAACTTAGGACTATCATTGCCAATGTTATCAGCCACTTAGACACTGATCTTAGTGGAAAAGTGGAAAATTCTGGCTATTTGGACATATTTCATTGGATGTTTTGCCTATACATAGTTTCTCTAACTGGCGTCAATCATTCACCCTCAACTTCTAAAACAAAACAAATGTCAGCACATGAGAGTCTGGCTTTAAGATATTCAAAATCAGCCTTCTATAAACACTATCTTTAACTCTACTCCAATAAAATAAACATAAATATGTTTAAGTCACTTATTATGTAAAGAGGAAGCCAAAAGTAATTTTTAAACATTAATGCATTTGCATTTTACAATCATTCATGAGGTATTTAATGTGTGACGGGTACTGGGTCAGATGCTAATGATATAAAGACAGCGAATATGATGCCTAACTTTGACAAAAAGTCTGCTGAGGGAGACCCAAATATAAAGTGTTTTCTCAGAGCTGATGACCTTCTTGTTCCATTAAAAACACGAAAGAATCAGAAGAGCCCTTCTTCATCCTCGACCACTGAATCTTCCAACCCACCAGCACCTGTAACCCTGTATGCTTTGCCTCAACACTGACTCAGTGGATTCACTGTCCATGTTCTACATGGACCAACTTCTCTCACACACTGGGCCCCCATCTCTGCCTAGTCAAAGACTTTTCTCAGGCAATCATCTCCTTTCTCTTCTCCCTCATCACATCATCATTTCCTCCTCATTTCTGTATCACTGACATCATCATAAAAGCATGCTATACTATTGATCAGTTAGCCCTAGTTTCATCTCTCTACCCTCACACCTTTCTGCTCTCCCATCACCCTCTTAGCTCCAACTTGCAGCATCATTTGATACAGCTCATCACCCCCTCATCTTTTAAATCCTTTTTTTGTTTTTTAACTTGGAATTTGGTACAGCATATTCTCCTGATTTTTTTCTTACCCATTTGGTGGCTACTTCTCAGTCTTCTCTGCTGGAGCTGCATCTCCCCAACCCTGAAATGCTATAGCACCCCTTACTCTTAGATGACCCTATCCACCCCAACAGCCCGTCAACACATTCTATATGCTGATGATGCCCAGATTTCTATTTCCAGAATGAACCTTTCCTCTGAATAGTCATACTTTGTTCTAGGATGTCTAATGGGCACTTCAATCCTTGCAAATCCAAAACTGAGCCCTTGATTCTCACCCCTACCCCTTGCCAAACATGTTTTTCTCTAGAGGTTCTTATCACAGCAGTTACTGCCATAAAGCATCCCAGGTCAAAAATCTGGTGTCACACTTGATTCTTCCTCATTTCTCATAATTTTTCTTCCAATCCATCAAATGAATCCTGATAGAACTACATTTGAATATCCTGCCCCAACCTAATCCAAGCCATCTCTGTCTCTCTCCTGGATTCATCACCTGGTGCCCCAAAAAGTCTTCGGCTTCTGCTCTGGTAACTCGACAGCCAGTTCTCCCCAAAGTAGCCAGAGTAAATATTCTTAAATGGAAATTATGTCACATCACCCAGCTCCTGCACACCATGTGGTAGTCTTCCAACACTCAGAATTAAATCCTAAATCTTTATTGCAGCCTATTAGATCCTACCTTATCGGGCTCAAGATAAATTCTCACTCCCATTTCCTGTCATTTTTCTCCTTGCTCATGACACTTTGTTGGCCTTTTTGCAAGTCTCAAACACTCTTCTACCTCAGAATCTTTATAATCACTGTAACTACTTCCTGAAACAATCTTCCCCCAGGAAATCACAAGGCTCATCCCCTTACTACATTCATGTTCTGCCCAAATATCATTTCCTAAGAGACAAGCCTCTCAATAACAACTCTTCTCTAGCCACGTACCTTGCTATAATTTTCTTTCTAGCATTTATTACCACTTGATTTTATATTCTAATTTGTTTGTGTATTTCCTGTTTATTCCACTATCATATAAATGCCATAACCACAGGATTTTTGTTTTGTTCTCAGCTCTATCCCCAGTGTCAAGTACTGTGCTTGGAGTATCATGGGCGCTCAAATATTTACTTGACTACTGAATGAACTAGTCTCCATATTAAGCCGGATACCACCTAGAACATACAATCTTAACTTTTGTAATTACTCATTTCACTTATTTACTGACCTTATACTTTTGGAAGCAGTATACTATCCCTACGTTTTTTATAGTTAACTGAAAATAAGCATTTATTTGTAATACCTCCTGTATTTGGTCACATCTTACCCTGAGGTGGGATCAAACAACATATGACAGAGTGAATACAGTAACCACAGCACATCAATTAAATACAAATAAATGATTAAAATAATTACCAATACATCACATTATTTAAAATAATCTAATTTTTAATATTTTCAGTAATTAGCCAAAACATGTTTACAAGAGTTTGTGTATTTGGGGGCTGAAATAGGATGACACCAGTATGCCATCTTAGATATTGGAACAATTTGAGCTCTTCAAAGAGAATTGCAGTATATCTAATGGCCTTAAACCACATTTGATACAAGAAACACTATCTCTGTCTCTTCTGAATTAGGTTTTGATGTGTTCCCTGACATCTAGGATTTGAAGTTCAACAAGCTGACAACACTGGAACTTTACTTTCTCAATAGCAAATGGAAATATATATTTGAAAATCATCCTAATAACTGTGCAACATAAAAAAAAAGTCTAAATAACAGTAGCAAATCATAACAGGCAGAGGTAAACAGACTGATGTTCCCACTGTTCCTGAGTAGACGCAGATTAATTGTCAAACTTCCAGAAACACTAAAACTGGGGAGTGAAGAGCTGCTTGCTTCAATCTTGATGAAAATAAAGATTCTGACACTTCTTATTTGGCATTAGAAAGGTAAATAAACATACTTAATGCAATATTAAAGCACTGGATTGGGCGGAAGAGGAAGGTGGCTTCTAGATTTTGCTCACCCACTGAGTAGTTGTATGGCCTTGAGCCTCAATTTCCTCATTTTTATCATTAATTAATAACGGGGCGGGGGGAGTGAGGCAAGATAGTTCTACTTTGTGTCTTCTACTTGGGACCAATTTGTAATATAAACCACAAAGCCATTTACTGGCCATTGAAGAGCTGAGATTTGAATTTGTATCTGTCAGGATAGGCAAGCTTATGCTGAGATAACAACCAACCTCCAAGTCACAAGTGGGGTAAGACAATGAAAGTCTATTTCTGACTCATATGACATGTCAGCAGGCATGGTGTGCTCCTGAGGATCACTCAGAGACCCAGTTAAAGGAGTCGCCATCTTGACAGTTTCCACACTCACTGAGGCAGGAAGAAGGGAACATGATGCTTAAAGCTTCTCATCAGGAGTAGCACACATCACTTCTCCTGACGTTTCATTGGTCAAAGTCACATAGATGCACTTGGCTTCAAATGGAGTGGGGAAGGAAAAGCAGAATATTTGGGGGTAGCTCTAGTGACTACCACAGAAACCAGTCTGGGTTAAGAGACCATATTGTTTACTTGTATGTTAGAGGCAAGCTTGTTAGTAGTCCCTGGTATACAAAAGATCAGCAGTGCCTGTTTCTCTAGAAAGTTTAATGGGGAAAATAAAGGAAAACAGATACAAACAAACAGATTATACTGAATGTAAAATCATTTTTGTGCCTTCTACTTAGACACATGATATAAAATATATTCGTGACATAAAATTGTTTCATAAAATCAATGAGAACAATAGGAAAAAACCCTCAAAATCAACTCCTTCAAAACTATGAAAATTAACCAATGGTCTGCAATAATCCAAGGAGCATTTATTCAATAAAATTGGCTGAATCTTGGTAAAGAGCAGTGAGCTCTGGGGTGTTTTAACTTGCCTTATTCCCATCTGCTCTTACCACCTTTGTGATATCCTTGAAAACCAACAGCCTTGCAATCTACTGTGAAAACCATCAGCTTAGCAGCCACTTGCTAGAGCAGAATGGATTTGGAGCTCCCCACAAAGTCGGAGAATTACTGTTAGTTAATCTGTCTGACAGATCCCTGAAAACCAGCACTCACAGGACTTGTATTTATCTGACCTGATTCAGAATTTGCTCAATGAGAACAGCCCTTTCTTTGGGGGTATTTGTCTAAAATGATTAGAGACAATTGTTTAATATTGCAGCGAGGCAGTGATAACAGTTGTGGCAAACAAGAGGCTCACCAGAAAATATAAAAGGAAATGCTAGAAATTAGATGTCCATATGGGGTTCTAATATATTCCTGGAAAAGAAGGCCACCCACATGTGCAGGGCTGCACTCAGGAAAGACTGTACTCAGGGCTGTGCAAGTGCTGAAGAAAGCCTCAAAAAAGTCCTAAGCTCTCACCTACAGCTCTGCATAATTGGGAAGTGAAGGCTAAGACATAGTGCAAATTGCCAGAGCACTGAAAGTGTGTCCCAATATGCACACAAATCCCCTTAGAAGAGACTAGGAGAATTATTGATTCAATATATTTAAGGAAATCTCTATCCCATCATCAGCTGACCACTGAGCTAACTAAACAGAGACATCAGGGGCTACACATGACAAAGAGTACTGAATAAGTTCAGGACAAACAGAAAAACAATAAACCTTTGTGAAGACAGCAGGGGTGGATAGGATGTGATTTCCAGAGTAACCACATATTATTAAAGATGTCCAGTTTTCAACAAAAAAATCATGAGATATGAAACAGTAAAGTATGTCCCATAGGCGGGAGCAGTTAATAGAAACTGTCCCTAAGGAAGCCATCAGACTTAATAGAAAAAGACATTAAACCATTTATTATATGTTGAAAGAACAAAAGGGAACTGTGTCTAAAAAATGAATGGAAATGAGAGAAAGATGTCTCACCAAACAGAAAACAAAAAAGAGATGTAATTTTTTCTTTTAAAAACAGGATGAAATAGAAATACTGGAGTTGAAAAGTCAAACAACTTAAATGAAAAAATGTACTAGAGAGTATCAAGAGCAGATATGAGCTAGCCAAAGGAAAAATCAGCAAACCTGAAAGATAGGTCAATTAAGAATATCTAGTCTGAGGTACAGAAAATAAAAAAGAATGAAGAAAAATGAGCAGAGACTCAGACTTGTGGGATAACATGTACAAAATGAGAGTTCTGAAGGAGCAGAGACAGGGAAAGGGGCAGAAAGAATATTTGAAGAAATAGTGGCATAAAACTCCTGAAACTTGATAAAAATATTCACCTACATATCCAAGAAGCTCAATAAATTCCAAGTAGGATAAACTCAAAGAGATCCACACCTACACACATCACAGTAAACATTCTGAAAGCCTAAGACAAAGAGAAAATCTTGAGGGTAGCAAGAAAGACATGACCAATCATGTATAAGGGACCCTCAATAAAATTAAGAGATGATTTCTCATCTTCAACTATGGAATCCAAAAGGCAGTGGGATGACATTTTCAAAGTGCTGACATCAAGAATTCCACATCCAGCAAAACTATTCTTCAAGAATGAAGAAGTTAAGATATTCATGGATAAACAAAAACAGAGAATTAATTGCTAGATGTGTCCCACAAAAATGAACACAAGGAGTCTTTCAGACTGAAATAAAAGGACACTAGCAAGAAACTTGAATCCACAAGAAGAAATGAGAAAAAGTTAACTATAGAGGTTCAAATAAAAGTAAGACTAAGTGTATTTTTTGTTTCTTACTCTTTTCTTCTTTTACCTTATTTAAAAACAGTTGAATAAAGCAATAATTATAAAACTGTTGATGCTTGTAATGCACAAATATGTAATGTATAAAAACTTGTATAAAGATTACAACAATAGTACAAATGAGGGAGAAGGAAATGTAGATATATTAAAGTTCCTGCATTCAATTGAAATTAAGTAGTTTTTAACTTGAACTAGATCATTAGAGTTAACATGTTGATTGTAATCCCCAGGGGAACCACTAAGAAACTAACCAAAAATATATTAAAACAAACAAGGGAATGAAAATGATATATTAGAAAATATTTATTTAACACAAAAGAAAAATGGAGGTACAAAGGAAGAAAAAAGACATATGGCATATAAAAAATCAAAGAGCAAATTAGTAAAATAGATAAGACACAATTTCCAACTATATGCTGTTTAAAAGAAACACACTTTAGGGCTTCCCTGGTGGTGCAGTGGTTGAGAGTACACCTGCCAATGCAGGGGACACGGGTTCGAGCCCTGGTCCGGAAGGATCCCACCTGCTGCGGAGCAGCTAAGCCCGTGCGCCACAACTGCTGAGCCTGCACTCTGGAGCCCACAAGCCACAGCTGCTGAGCCCATGTTCTAAAACTACTGAAGCCCGTGCTCCTGGAGCCTGTGCTCCACAACAAGAGAAGCCACCGCAATGAGAAACCCATGCACCGCAACGAAGAGTAGCCTCCGCTCGCCATAACTAGAGAAAGCCCGTGCACAGCAACGAAGACCTAATGCAGCCAAAGCTAAATAAATAAAAAATAAATTTATAAAAAAAAACAAACACACTTTAAGGACACAAATGAAAATTATGGAAATTAAAAGGATGGAAAAAGATACCATGCAAACAGTGAAAGAGGTAACATGGCTATGTTACTATCAAACAAAAGAAACTTAAAGACAAAATTGTTACTACAGAAAAAGGAGAATATTTTATAATAAGAGTGTCAATATAGTAGGAAGGCAAAATTATAACCAATATGCTTCTAACAACAGAACCTCAAGATATATGTAACAAAATGTTTGAACTTAATGAGAGAAACAGACAATTCAACAGGAATAGAGACTTCAAGACTCCATTTTCAATAAGTCTTGTACTACATGATTATAACAGAAAAAATAAGGAATAGAAAACTTGAACAACACTACAAATCAACTAAACTTAACAGATAATCTATGTAATACTCCACCCAACAACAGAGTAAACATTCTTCTCAAGCACACATGGGCTATTCTCCAGGAGAGAATGTTTATTAGGCCACAAAACAGCCTTAATAAATGTAAAATGTTTAAAATCATTCACAATATGTTATCTGACTACAAAAATTGAATAAAACTAGAAATCAATATCCAAAGAGAACCTAGAGAATTCATGAATATTTGAAAATTAACACTCCTAAGTAATCAATGGGTCAAAGAGAAAATCACAATTAGAAAATATGTAGGAATAAATGAAAATTAAAACACAACATGCTAAACTTAGAGCATGCTGTGAAAGCAGTATTTAGTAGGAAATTTATAGCTGTAATACTCATATTTAAAAATAAGGAAGATGTAAACCAAAATATATACATTATATGGTGCTCCTGTTTCTATAGTTTCATGAGGATTTATATATCAAATTTATTGTTCTCCATAAATCTGCCTTCATTTTCATTTATTAACCCTTCATTTGAGAGAGTACCAGCAATCGTGATTAACTGTTAACTCTTGTACTAGCTACTGAATTAAGCACAGACTCATCAGATCAATTTTTTTTACCATGAATGTGTGTGTCTTGTTATAATTCAACAATTTAGCAAGCAAGTGCTAGCTTCACTGCTCAAAAATTGGAGAAGAAAAATACAATTTTTAAAGTGAACTTTTAATGGCAAAATTGACACATCTATGAGGTGCATTTTGCTGTTGTACATTTGCAATCACTCCTATATGAAAGATCATTTTTTATTGACTGTTCTACACTCATAAGTACCCTTCTTGTTAGTTCTGTTAGAATTTAAATCAAGACTGTTTATTTAAAAATATATATATATATTCATATATATATATCAGTATTTTTCCATCCTATTTCATTGCAAATATTGAGATTTGTCTTCTCTGCCAAGTTAACTAATATTTCATATTCGTTTCTCAAATAGTTTGACATGGTGAATAACCAAACCTGAGAAGTTGTACTTCATTGTTTCAATAATATAACCTAAGTTTTCCAAACCCCCTTTATCAGATTAAAATTAGCATACTTTCAGTTATTTAAATGTTAAAAATTTGAGTACTTACACTGAGGCCACTTATGGTCATAGCTGATGCAATTATCAGTTCTACTCCTGTATCATTCACACTCACTATATATACTGCCATGATGATAATGTGGAGGAAAAAATACCCCAGAAATCATACACTTGTACAATGTTTTATACTCTGATTCTGTAATAATTGATTTTTTTATAGGAAAAAAACTGTGATAAAGCAACAAGAAGACCAACAGTTTTACTATCAGTGTTTAGGGTCATTTAAACTTTGCTGGCCTACCAATTTATATGGCCAAATTAATATATTAGAGTAATAATTTTTCAAAAGCTATTCTTTTCTGTAGTTTTGGTATTAAAGTGACAATACCATGAATAATAAGGGAGAAGTATAAAGGAGAAAACCGGCAAGTTTCAGTTGTGTTTGTGTTACCTAAAGAAGCAATGTGGAGGCAGATGCAATCAGCCAACTTTATCACTTGGATAGTGTTGATTTAGAAGCATCCATATTTGCATTTTGTGTTTTTCACACATAATCGTATTACTAAAACTGAACTATTTCATTATTTAGTTAAATAATACTTTCTCCCAGATATACCAGGAAGTTTCTGTAATATATTGTCTTAGTTGCAATAAAAATGACTGAGTTGCATTTATCGAAGAAAAGAATAAGAAGAAAATCTTAAATCAATAATCTAAACTTATACCTTCAGAATCTAGAAAAGGCAGAGGAAACAAAATCCAAAGCAAGCAGAAGGAATGAAGTAATAAAAATTAAGGCAGAGATAAATGGAATGGAGAATAGGAAAACAACAGAGAAAAATCAACAAAACCAAAAGTTGTTTCTTTGAAAAATCAAAATTAACAGTTAACACATTACATAACATAAATAAATTTAAAAGTTCCCATTAAGGGATAGCTATGGACAGATTCAAGAGGAAAGAGAAAATCCCAATAGACCTATTAACAAGTAAAGAGATTAAATAAGTTTAAAAAAAAAATCCCACGAAGAAAGCCCGAGCCCAGACAGCTTTAGTGATGAATTCTACCAAACATGTAAAGAATAATTAAAACCAATCCTTCACAAATTCTTCTGAAAAGTAGAAGAAAAGGGAACACTTCCCAATTCACTTTTATGAGGCTAGTATTACAGTGATAACAAAAGCAAAGACATCACAAGAAAACTATAGACCAATACCTGTTACAGATGCAACAGTTCTCAAAATACTAACAAACTGAATTCAGAAACATGAAAAAGGATTATACGTGATGACCTACTGGGATTTATCCCAGGGAGGCAACAATGGGTTAACATCCAAAATCAATTAATGTAAGTCACCATATCAATAGACTATAGGGCAAAAGTATATGATAATCTCAGCATCAGCAGAAAAAATATTGGTAAGTATTCAAGTCTCAAATAAATGGAAAGATATCTTATTTTCATGGATCAGAAGAATTAATATTGCTAAGAAGGCAATACTTGCCAAACCTATCTACAGATTCAACACAATTCCCATCAAAATTCCATCTAACTTACTTGTAAACATTGACAACCTGATCCTAAAATTCACATGGAAATTCAAGGGTCAAGGATAGCCAAAACAATCTTGAAAAATAGAACAAAGTTGGATAAATCACATATCCTGATTTCAAGCCTTACTACAGAAGGACTTCCAGTTTCTGGCTCTGCATGTGAGGAGCTTGAAGTCACCAATCCATGCTAACAAGTAAAATGCGGACCAGAATGAAAAGATCAGTAACTCTCCTAGAATCCATAAGAGAGGGCAAGACACAGGAAAAACCACTACCCTCAAGACTGGAGAGATGAATAGGCAAATACAGCAATTGTGGCTGATTAGAGCAGAGTCTAATAAGTAGAAACTCCCTCGGGAATCAGTGCTGGGGTAGGAAAAGCTGAACTATAACTTATAAATTGCTTGAACAAGTGAACAAGTCTTAGAGCTAAAAACTCCAGGAGGACCCAATCATGGGGGGTGGGGGCTCCACAATATTGTGAGATTTATCTCCAGGAGATCAACCAGATTCCCACAGTAAATATCAGAGAAAAAAATTCTCTCCTGCTTCTGGCAGGGGGAGGGGGAAAAGGAAACATTTTAAAATATGCCTGAGCACTCTGCTCTTCTTAACAAGACCTCAGGGGAAACTACTTAACCAGAGCTTAACCTGCTGGGGTATTATCAGAGCCTAACTGAGCTAGGGACAGAAAATACCCAATTCTAGCTCACTACTGCCATCCTGTCCCATCTAAGCTGAGAAGAAGAAATTGAGAAACACTTGCCAAGTTCACAGTTCAAAGGCACAGGCTTATTAAAAGACTGACCTAATCAAAGACTAAAGAATGTTTCCTTTATCCCCATATCTCACCACCATATTAGTAAAGGCTTATTTACAGCAGTTTCTTTTACCCAGTACATAATTTCCACCTATTAAGAAAAAATTTTAAGACATACCAAAAGGCAAAATAAAAAAAGTGTCATAGGGAAGAACAAATCTGACTCCATACTAGAAATGTTTTACTTTAACCTTTGTATTTTATTGCTTTTGCTGTAAGTTAAGAATGTTGCCTATAGCCTGAAATATACAGGAAAGCCCATTCTCAAGGCTCTGACCTTCAAAGGTATAACATTTTCCCATTCAAATAGACACAAAAAGTTTCAGAACAGAGAATAACATTTGTCTTGTTGGAGGTTTATAGGAACACTGTGATTGGACCTATATGGACAACTGCGAGAACAAAAGATTCTGGCATCAAGAAGTTTGCAGCAACCAACCACACCCCCTCCCCTTTTAGTATTAAAAAAAAGCCTGAATTCTAACTTGGGTAAGATGGTTCTTTGGGACCGTACCTCACCATCTTCTCAGTCTGCTGGCTTTCTGAATAAAGTATTCCTTGCCACAACTCATCTCTCAATTTATTGGCCTGCTGTGCAGTTGCAGTACAAGCTTGGACTCAGTAACAATAGCAAGCACTGGAACCAGACATGGCAGGGCTGGTGGAATTATCAGACTGGAATTTTAAACAACTATGATTAATATGCTAATGGCTCTAATGGATAAGGTATACAGCAAGCAAAAAACTACGGGCTATTAAGCAGAGAGAATGAAAATACTAAGAACAAACTAAAAAAATAATTCTAGTGATTGAAAAGGAAAAAAACCGTACCAGAAAAGGAGAATGCCTTTAATGGACTTTTTATACTCTGTATATGGCTAAGGAAAGAATCTTTCAACTAAAAAGGATATGTCAATAGAATCCTCAAATATCAAACAGAAGAAAAGCAGCAAAAAAACACATCAGATTATCCAAGGACTGTGGAACACCTACAAAAAGTGTAACATAATGTGTAATGGGAAGACCAGAGAGAAGAAAGAGAGAAAAAGAGTATCTGAAACAATGACTAAGACTTTCACCAAATTAATGTCAGACACCAAACCACAGATCCAGGAAGTTTGAATAGGCCTATATCTATTAAAGGAATTGAATCAATAATTAATAACCTTCCAAAACAGAAAGCACCAGGCACAGATGGAGTCATTGGTGAATTCTGTCAAATATTTAAGGAAGAAATTATACCAATTCTGTACATTCTCTTTCACAGGATAGAGCAGAAGGAATACTTTCAAATTCAATCTATAAGGCCAGCATTATCCTAATACCAAAGCCAGACAAAGACATTACAAGAAAAGAAACTACAGACCAACACCTCTCATGAATATAGATTCAAAAATCCTCAACAAATTAACAAATCAAATCCAAAAACAGTACGAAGAATTATACATCACAACCAAGTGGGATTAATCTCAGGTATGGAAGGCTGGTTCAAAATCAGAAAATCAATTAATGTAACCCATCACATTAACAGACTAAAAATTGAAAATCATATGATCCTATTAATAGATGCAGAGGAAAACAATTGACAAAACCTAACACCCATTCATGATGAAAACTCCAAGGTAAAAGGAATAGAGGAGAATTTTCTCAACTTGATAAAGACTATCTACAAAAAACCTACAGCTAATATCATACTCAATGGTGAGAGACTAGAAGCCTTCCCATTAAGACAGGGCATAGGAAAAGGAGGTCTCCTTTCACTGCTCCTTTTAACATTGTACTGGAAGTTTTTACTAATCAACAAGGCAAGAAAAGGAAATAAAAGGTATACAGATGGGGAAAGAAGACACAAAACTATCTTACTTCACAGGTGACATGGGTAGAAAATACAAAATAATTGACAAAAAACTCCTGGAACTATGAAGCAGTTATAGCAAGACTGCAGGATTCAAGGTTAATATACAAAAGTCAGTTGCTATGTACCAAAAATGAACAAGTGGAATTTGAATTTAAAACAATACCATTTACATTAGCACCCAAAAATGAACTACTTAGGTATATATATACATGATTTATATAAGGAAAATTACAAAACTCTGATGAATGAAATTAAAGAAGAACTAAATGGTGAGATATTCCATGTTCATGAATAGGTAGAATCAGTATTTTCAGGATGTTAGCTGTACCCAACTTGATCTATAGATTTGGTGCAATCCCAATTAAAATCCCAGCAAGTAATTTTATAATGACACATCTAATTTAAAGTTTCAGTGAAGAGGCAAAAAGACTCAGAAATAACACAGTAAGGAAAGAACAAAGTTAGAGTACTGACACTACCCAATTTCAATTATAAAGCTACAGTAATGAAGACAGTTTGACACTGGTGAAAGAATAGACAAATATATCAATGGAACAACAACAAAAAGAGCCCAGAAATATGTCCCACAAATATAATCTACTGATATCTGACAAAAGAGCAAAGGTGACACACTGGAGCAAAGACAGTCTCCTCAACAAATTGTGCTAAAACAACAAGATACTCATATGCAAAACATGAATATAGAGACAGATATTACAGCCTTCACAAAACTTAATTCAAAATGGATCACAGACCTAAATGTAAAACGCTAAGCTAAAAAAAACTCCCAGAAGATAACATAAGAGAAAATCTAGATGATCTTGAGTATGGCAATGCCTGTTTATATACAACAAAGACACTATGCATGAAAAAAATAATTTATGAGCTGGCCTTCATTAAAACTAAAAACTTTTGCTCTGTAAAAAACTGAGAGAATGAGAAGACAAGTCACAGACTGACAGAAAATATTTGAAAAGATACACTTGACAAAGGACAGTTATCCAAAATATACAGAAGACGCTTAAAACTCAACCACAAGAAAAAAACCACCAACTAAAAAATGGCCAACATTAACAACTCACCAAAGATGATATACAGGTGGAAAATGAGCACGATAACATGTTCCACATAATATGTCATCAGGGAAATGCAAATTAAAACAACAATGAATGGTCAAAATCCAGAACAGTGGCAATACTAAATGTTGGTGAGGATTTAGAGTAATGGAAAGTCTCATTCATTGCTGGTAGGAATGCCAAATGGTATAGTCACTTTGGAAGACACTTTGGTGCTTTCTTAAAAAACTAAACATACTCTAACCATGGAATCCAACAATTATGTTCCTTGGTATTTACCCAAAGAAGCTGAAAACTTATGTCCACAAAAAAACCTACACACAAGTGATTATAGTAGTTTTATTCATAACTGCCAAAACTTGAGAGCGACCAAGATGTCCTTCAGAAGGTGAATGGCTAAATAAATTGTGGTACACATCTAAGATGATGGAATATTTTTTCAGCATGAAAATGAAATGACCTATTAATTCATAAAAAGACATGAAGGAATCTTTAATGAATATTACTAAGTGAAAGAAGCCAGTCTGAAAAAGCTATATACTTATATGATCCCAACTACAAGACATTCAAGAAATGGCAAAACTATGGAGTAAATAAAAATATCAGTGGTTGCTGGGACTGGGAGGAGGGGATAAATATGCAGAGCATAGAGATTTTTTAGGACAGTGAAAATACTCTGTCTGGTTACGACAGATACATGTCAACAAATGTTTGTCAAAATCTGTATTATGCATAACACCAAGAGTTAACTTTAAGATAAATTATGGACTTTAAGTGATTATAATGTGCTAACATAGGTTTATCCTTGATAACAAATACACCAATCTGATGATTGATGTTGATAATGGGGGTGACTATGCATGTGTGGGGGCAATGGTTATAGGAAAAATCTCTATACGTTCCTCTCAATTATGTTATGGACCTAAAACTGCTTTAAAAAATAAAGCCTTAAAATATAACTTATTGATATTATAAAACTACAGTAATCAAGATTGTGTTGTACTAGCTTGAGGACAGATATATAGGTCAATAGAATGGAATCAAGAGTGCAGAAATAAACCCTTACATTTATGGTCAACTGATTTTTGAAAAAGGTACCAAGATAATTCAATGGGTAATGAATATGTCTTTTCAAGAAATGCTGCTGGGACAGCCAGATGCAAACTAATACATTTGGACCCCTACCACATACCACATACCAAAGTTAACTCAAAATGAATCAACCCAAATGGAGGAGCTAAAATTACAACACTATTAGAGAAAAACATAAAAGTAAATCTTTGTGATCTTGAATGTGGCAATATGATTCTTAGATATGATTCTAGAAGCTCAACAAGCAGTAAGGGAAAAAATACAGCTGACCTTTGAACAATGCTAGTTTAAACTGTGTGGGTTCATTTATATTCAAATATTTTTCAATAGTAAATACTACAGTACCACACAGTCCGTAGTTGGTTGAATCCAAGAGTATGGAAGGACCACAGATACAGAGGATGAACTCTAAGTTGTGCACAGATTAACCCCTACATTTTACAAGGTTGAACTGTAGATAAAATGAACTTCATTAAAAGCAAAACTTTTACCAGGGATGCAAGAACAGTTCAACATCCACAAATCAATGAGGTCCACAACATTAACAAAATGAAGAATAAAAATCATATGATCATCTCAATAGATGCAGAAAGAGCATTTGACAAAATTTAACATACATTCATGATACAGAAAACAAAAAAATCTCTCAGGACTTCCCTGGCAATCCAGCAGTTGAGACTGTGCTTCCAGTGGAGGGGGCACGGGTTCAATCCCTTGTTGAGGAACTAAGATCCTGCATGCTGCACGGTGCATCCAAAAAGTAAACAAAAAACAAAAATCTTCCCAACAACTCAACAAACTAGGTATAGAAGGAATTCACCTCAACATAATAAAGGCAATATACGACAAGCCGACAGCTGACATTATACTCAATGGTGAAAAGCTGAAAGCTTTTCCCCTAAGATCAGGGAAAAAACAAGGCTGTTCACTCTTCACCACTTTTATTCAACATATTACAAGAAGTACTAGGCAAAACAATTAGGCAAGAAAACAACATTAAAGGCATTGAAGTTGGAAGTAGAACTGTTTCTATTTGCAGATGACATGATATTATATACAGAAAAGCCTGAAGACTCCAAACAGAATTAATAAATTCAATAAAGCTGCAGATTATAAAATCAATATACAAAAATCAGTTACATTTCTATACACTAATAACTATCAGAAAGAGAAATTAAGAAAATAATCCCATTTACAACTGCATCAAAATGAATAAATTCCTAGAAATAAATTTAAACGAGGTAAAAAAAAAATCTCTACACTGAAAACTACATGACATTATAAAGGAAACTGAAGATGACACAAATAAATGGAAAGACATTCTGTGCCCATGGACTGAAAGAATTAATATTGTTCAAATGTTCATACTACCCAAAGCAGTCTACAGATTCAATGCAATCCCTATCAAAATTCCAAAGGCATTTTCATAGAAATAGAAAAAACAATCCTAAAAGTTGTATGAAAACACAAAAGACCCCAAATAGCCAAAGCAATCTTAAGAAAGAGCAAAAGGACGAGCCACAGCCACCGCCCGCCTCCACATAGTACCCTCCAACACTAGCAGGTGCTAAGAAAGAGAGGATCATAGAGACATGAGAGAGATGATCTTTCTGTCTGACATGTGAGGATACAGAGAGAAGACTGCTGTCTGAAAACCAGGAAGAGGGTTCTCACTAGGAACTGAATTGGCCAGCCCCTTGATCCTGGACTTTCCCTGCCTTCAGAACTATACACCAGAAATACATCTACACGTGGAACAACCCCTACAGAACACTTACTGAACACTGGCAGAAGACCTCAGACCTCCCAAAAGGCAAGAAATCCTCCACGTACCTGGGTAGGGCAAAAGAACAAAGAATAAACAGAAACAAAAGGATAGGGACGGGACCTGCACCAGTGGGAGGGAGCTGTGAAGGAGGAAAAGTTTCCACACACTAGAAGCCCGTTCTCGCACGGAGACTGCGGGTGGCGGAGGGGGAAAGCTTCGGGGCCGCGGAGGAGAGCACAGCAACAGGGGTGCGGAGGGCAAAACGGAGAGATTCCCGCACAGAAGATCAGGGCCACAGGCACTCACCAGCACGAGAGGCTTGTCTGCTCACCCGCCGGGGCGGGCGGGGCTGGGAGTTGAGGCTCTGGCTTCGGTCAGAGCGCCGGGAGAGGACTGGGGTTGGCGGCGTGAACACAGTCTGCAGGGGGTTAGTGCACTACGCTAGCCGAGAGGGAGTCCGGGGAAAAGTCTGGACCTGCCGAAGAGGCAAGAGACATTTTCTTCCCTCTTTGTTTTCTGGTGCGCGAGGAGAGGGGATTAAGAACGCTGCTTAAAGGATCTCCAGATATGGGCGCAAGCCGCAGCTAAAAGCGCGGACCCCAGAGACGGAGGGGTTAGTGCACTACGCTAGCCGAGAGGGAGTCCGGGGAAAAGTCTGGACCTGCCGAAGAGGCAAGAGACATTTTCTTCCCTCTTTGTTTTCTGGTGCGCGAGGAGAGGGGATTAAGAACGCTGCTTAAAGGATCTCCAGATACAGGCTCGAGCCGCAGCTAAAAGCACGGACCCGAGACAGGCATGAGACGCTAAGGCTGCTGCTGCC